>NC_084607.1:27995940-28345106 GCF_033807715.1 Cololabis saira | reverse complement strand
TAAGGGAAATCACTTTTACACGGAGACTTTCTTTGTATGTATTTTATTCAGCTTATGCTTGAGTGACAAGGAGCTGTGGAGGACTGTGTGGGTTGCTTAAAGGGGACTTAAGGTTCTTGGCTGTCTGTCTGATTTGTGAGAAAGTAATTTCCTGTGAAGAAAACATTTGCCTGGCTGAGACCTCTCATCCTGTTTTACTAGAATTCCCTTCTCTCCACCCTTTCCCTCGCCTGCTCTTTTACTCACAGACTTTGTGTTATGGTCTTTTTATTATTTTCTTTTAACCATCTTTTATTTCACTCCGTAATCTAAATGGAAAACCAGGAGCAAAATATAATTCAAATACGTCTATATATTTTCAGCATGACAGTCTATGGTTTCTTGCTCCCAATACATGGAGTTTTTCGTTGCCCTTTTGCTCATGTGATCATCTGATATTGGCAAGAGGAGTTTTTCACCCTTCTTGATTCATGTAACCTTGGTGATAATGCCTATCCTCAACCACCCCACGTCCGCTCAGATCTGCTTCTCTTCAACCACCTCCCTTTTTCCTTTTGCAAAGAGTTGACAGGCTCGTTTCCAAAGCATCCTCTCCTGTATCCTCCCTGCTTCTTCATCTTTTTTAATCAAGTCCCTCATTCAGTTTAGCTGTGTTTCCACTTTGATTCTGTTCTCCCAGAAAATTCTCTAAACTTTAAAAAGATGATTTGCCAGGGTGCAGCAGCTGGTACAACCATCACAGTCAGTGAAACCACCGACCAGGCATACTTTAATCCATGTAGTGTAAAGAAAGAATATGGAGTGGTGTATTTTGTTTGTCTTTTTCATTGATCAACGTGAACTTAATCAAGGTTAAAAAAAAAAGTTTTTTCAGTGCTTTTTTTTTATCTGTGTGGACCAACTCATTAAACAGACAAACCAGTTTTTCAAAACTTTAAATGCCAAACTCTCAAGTATTTAAATAATACGTTTGAAAAGTTCAGACGATATTTCATCTTTGACAGCTATAAAACCTCAAAAAACTGATGAAGAGCTCAACCACTGTTGAATGCTCTCATGAAAGCATACCAATGAGGCCAGTTTTGTCCCGAGCGTAGTGAAGAGAGGACAGAGAAAAAAGAAAAGCTAGATGTCGCTCATGGAGGTCCGAGGATATCATGTTTAAAGTGCAGAGCCAAAGGGCACAATGTCTGAGGATGGATTACAGAGTCACTGTTGAGTTGACTTTATCCCCAGAGATAATCATAAGTTCAGACATTGAGAGGCTTTTCACACCAAGCAAACAAGCAGATAAAAAAAAATAAAAGCAAAAACAAAACCCATATTTAGACCAGAAGCACAACCACGGACTGACAGAGCAGTGTGGGAAGAGTCACGGTGGTTTATTATTGGAGTTTCAGTGTGACTTGAAAACATGCTCACGGTGATCTTCCTGACATTGCCTCCTCCATGACCTCAGAGCAGTACGTTGTTGTACTTCTGTACTTCTGAAGTGTGTCTGTCTGCTTTTCAGAAATACCTGCACAATTATTTCTATTAAAATAAGGCTTCTCTCACTTCACATCCATTTATATACTGACGTCCCTGGGGTCCACCCCCTTCCACCATCTCCTCCAGCTCTCCGTCTCCTGCCAGTTCACTTTACGAGCAGCAGCAGCGGCAGCAGCAGCAGGAGAGAGGCGCTTCAGCACCGCGCTGATGCAGTCTGCAGACCCCAAGCTGAACTGGACATCACACGCAACAGCCTGTCACAGTGCAACTTCTTTTTAAAGGTAAGTCTGTGCAAAGGTTATTTAATGCATGTGAATTCAGACTAAACAGTTACTTGCAGGGTGTCTTTGCATTGTCTTACTTAAACGCAGTCTTGTAGGATTTCCTTTAAGCAGCGCTTGAGCGCATCTCGGTGCCTGAAAGAGAAGAACAAATGCAGAAGCCACAGTCATTGATAAATATCTGCAGACGTCCAAAACAGTCATTGCAACTACCCCTGAAGCAAGTTGTGGTCACAATGCAGCTGAGGATACACCATACCAAAAATACAACGTCAAAGTTGAGCAACTTCTCAAAATGCTTCATATTGGCACCAACTTATTTCATTGTGTGCAATGTTCAGTCACTTTGAAGTTACTGAATTTTGTACATCCCCTTTGGCAGCCTAACTTCCCATTATTCAAGTGATTTGTGTTTTGAATCATATTCCAATAAGACTAGTTGCAATCACATATGTCAGATGGATTCACTGCACTGTTTTCATTTTCTAGGAACTGGAGCTTAAAAAAGTAAACATATGCAATGTTGTTTGTTGGAAACATTTAGAATTCAGTCTAACTTGAGGCCAGATCTATATCACTGGGCTCTCAAAGACATAGTGTCATCTCTAAAAAGGCCATTTCAACTGCAGCAGCTGGCCAGCAGAAGTGTCATTAAACGAGACACACAATCTTTTGTTAGTCTACTGGCAGCCCAACATGGATTTGAATAGGACAATTATGCACATAACATTTCTAACCAATTAATGTTTGTGACGGACCATTTTGACATTAAAGGCTAAATGGACTTATTTGCCATCAACTTGAGAGTTTTATAGGCAGGTATGCGTCATTCTCTTGTCTGTGTCTGACAAAGCTCCTGCTAGAGCATTATTTCTGGAAGTGAATACATACATAGCCTAACCGTACGCTCACATGTACCCACTACAACTGCAGCACCTAAATGTTGCCGTCTGTTCCCTTTGAATGGGATGACGGGTTAGTATTGCCAAACTGAATAGTCGGTTTTATTCTTTCCTCCCAAAGACTAGAACTCCCTGGATAATGCATCAGTGATTCCACCCATAATTTTTCTGAAGAGTGTTTTTAAAGTCTCCTTTTCCTCATGCTGTGGGCAAAAAGAAGGCGACTGGAAAACACACCCACCGTATATATAAATCGATGGTGACTGTGGCTACCAGCTCCTTTACTGCACACCCAAGGGGCTGCAGTGCTGCTGGCAGATGTTTACAGAGGAATAACAAATCTCGGATATTGTTTCTGTGATGAAAGCAGAACTTGGTAGCACGATGATGACTGAGGAAGTGATAATGGCTAGGTATTGGCTGAGCCATCTGTCAACCAAGAGAAATACATGCATTGCTTTATATAAATCCACCTGACATGGTAAGTTGTATAAAGTAATATTATTTATATAAATTCATATAATTTATATAAATTATATGAATTTACCGTTTCAGGTTAATTTATATGATATAAATATATTTTCACCTGGTAAGAAAAAAAACCCCTGCAGAGTTGTCATGGAAGTGAAATCAAACAATAGAGACAACAGGAGAGACAAAAACTATTGTTTATTGATTAATTTCACTAAATTTGAAATTGTACATTGAGTACATGGACCTTTAAAGTATGTGGCGAAAACAAAGAATTGTGCATTTTTTTATGGTATGAAGAAGAAGAAGACATGTCAGGGTTACACCTTGGGGTTTTCTGAAAGTCTATGGGTTTTGAAATCAGAATTTACAATTAAAGCTGCAAGCAGCGATGAACGGGCCCTCGCACTCACGGCCACCGCCCCCCATAAGTATCAGAAATGACACCACCCACGACTTCCTATGTCAAACCATTGAAAAGTTATAGCAGAAAAAAGGGACAACCAATCAGAAGAAGGGGCGGGGCTAATTCAGGCCAATGAAGGTCAAGGACTCCATACAGAGTCTGATGACACCACCCACGACTCTCCATGTCAAACCATTCAAAAGTTATAGCAGGAAATAGGGACAACCAATCAAAAGAAGGGGCGGGGCTAATTTTCACCAATTATGGTCAAGGACTCAATACCGAGTCCCATGACACCACCCATGACTCTTTATGTCAAACCATTCAAAAGTTATGGCAGAGAAAAGTTTTCCGGGGGGGGTGCTGTTGAGCCATTTTGCCACGCCCATTAATGCAAACCATGAAATATCAAATTTATCACCAGGCCTGGCTTGCATGCAAAATTTGGTGACTTTTGGAGAACTATCAAATATGGACCAATCAGATTAAGGGGGCACGCTTTTTGGCGTCTAGCATCGCCACGGTAACACTTTTGAAAGAGAAAAGTAATGCGTGTAGTCGCAAGATGGAGACGCACATTTTGAGGTATAAGTCACCTGGATGCACGTTACGGTTCGGGCCGTATTAATTGCCGAAGGAATGGCATTAATTGCGCCAAAATTACACAATTAATTCAAAATGGCCGACTTCCTGTTCAATTTCGGCCATGGCGCCAAGAGACTTTTCTTTAAGTTGCGACATGATACAGGTGTGTACCGATTTTCGTTCATGTACGTCAAACCGTATTATGGGGCTTGAGGCTCAAAGTTTTTTCCCTCTGAACCAATCAGATGAAGGGTGGGCGCACTTTTTGGTGTCTAGCGTTGCCGCGGTAACGCTTTTAAATGAGAAAAGTAATGTGCGTCATTGCAGGACAGGGACGCACATATTGATGTAGAAAAAAAAAAATTGCTGACAAAAAAGTCTGGATACTGCGGGAATCGAACTCTGATCTCTGACTCCAAAGACGGGAACACTCTGGCTGAGCTAAGACTCAGCTTCTCATTTCTATTTGACCTACTGACTTAGGAGAGACCAACATATCGATATTTAGTAATGTAAGTCTGGAGCTGTTTTTTCTAGTTTTTTAAAATATTTGTAAGTTATAAATATTAGTAAAACCCAACTATTTTAATTATTACTTTTTCTGTAACCATTCTGCCAAGGTTGTAACCGGGCTGAGCTGGGAATATTTCTGACGTCACCACATTACAGGGAGCTGATTGGTCGGGGGGCGGGGCCGTCATCACCCTACTCGCCACTGATTGGTCGGGGGGCGGGGCCGTCATCACCCTACTCGCCACCGATTGGTCGGGGGGCGGGGCCGTCATCACCCTCCGCGCCACTGATTGGTCGGGAGGCGGGGCCGTCATCACCCTACTCGCCACCGATTGGTCGGGGGGCGGGGCCGGCAGACGTTTGAATCAGGAAGCGGGAGTCAGCGCGAGAGCGACTGGCGGCTCGTGGCGATTTTATTATAAAAAAGGGACAACCAATCAGAAGAAGGGGCGGGGCTAATTCAGGCCAAAGAAGCTCAAGGACTCATTGCAGAGTCCCTTGACACCACCTACGACTTCCTATGTCAAACCATTCAAAGTTTATAGCAAAAAAAAGGGACAACCAATCAGAAGAAGGGGCGGGGCTAATTCAGGCCAATGAAGGTCAAGGACTCCATACAGAATCTGATGACACCACCCACGACTCTCTATGTCAAACCATTCAAAAGTTATGGCAGAGAAAAGTATTCAAGGTGGCGCTGTTGAGCCGTTAGGCCACGCCCATTAATGCAAACCATG
The DNA here is from genome assembly GCF_033807715.1 of Cololabis saira. Taxonomy (NCBI): domain Eukaryota; kingdom Metazoa; phylum Chordata; class Actinopteri; order Beloniformes; family Belonidae; genus Cololabis; species Cololabis saira. Next base: position 28,339,720 of record NC_084607.1, on the reverse strand, counting down.
AAATATAAAATTTATCACCAGGCCTGGCTTGCATGCAAAATTTGGTGACTTTTGGAGAACTATCAAATATGGACCAATCACATGAAGGGGGGGCGCGCCTTTTGGCGTCTAGCGTCGCCACGGTAACACTTTTGAAAGAGAAAAGTAATGCGTGGTGTCGCAGGATGTAGACGCACATTTTGATGTATAACACACCTGGGTGCACGATACGGTTCGGGCTGAATTAACTCTCGAAGGAATGGCATAAATTTCGCCAAAATGACACAATTTATTCAAAATGGCCGACATCCTGTTCGGTTTTGGCCATGGCTCCAAGAGACTTTTCTTTAAGTTGTGCCATGATACAGGTGTGTAGCGATTTTCGTGCATGTACGTCAAACCGTATTGTGGGGCTTGAGGCACAAAGTTTTCCGGGGGGCGCTGTTGAGCCATTTTGCCACGCCCATTAATACCAACCATGAAATATCAAATTTATCACCAGGCCTGGCTTGCATGCCAAATTTGGTGCCTTTTGGGGAACTATCAAATATGGACCAATCAGATGAAGGGGGGGTGCGCTTGTTGGCGTCTAGCGTCGCCACGGTAACACTTTCGAAAGAGAAAAGTAATGCGTGTAGTCGCAGGATGGAGACGCACATTTTGATGTATAACACATCTGGGTTCACGATACGGTTCGGGCTGAATTAATTCTCGAAGGAATGGCATATATTGCTCCAAAATTACACGATTAATGCAGAATGTTCAAAATCGCTGACTTCCTGTTCGGTTTCGGCCATGGCGCCAAGAGACTTTTCTTTTAGTTGCGACATGATACAGGTGTGTACCGATTTTCGTTCATGTACGTCAAAGCGTATTATGGGGCTTGAGGCGCAAAGTTTTTTCTGTCTGAACCAATCAGATGAAGGGTGGGCACGCTTTTTGGCGTCTAGCGTCGCCACGGTAACGCTTTCGAAAGAGAAAAGTAATGCGTGGGGTCGGAGGATGGAGACGCACATTTTGATGTATAACACACTTGGGGGAACGTTACGGTTCGGGCTGAATTAACTTTTGAAGGAATGGCATAAATTTCGCCAAAATGACACGACTAATTCAAAATGGCCGACATCCTGTTCGGTTTCGGGCATGACCCCAAGAGACTTTTGTTTAAGTTGTCCCATGATACAGGTGTGTACCGATTTTCGTGCATGTATGTCAAACCGTATCGCGGGGCTTGAGGCACAAAGTTTTCAAGGGGGCGCTGTTGAGCCATTTTGCCACGCCCATTAATGCAAACCTTTAAATATCAAATTTTTCGCCAGGCCTGACTAGGGTGCAAAATTTGGTGACTTTTTGGGCATGTTAAGGGGGGCAAAAAGGCCTTCACTTTGTCAGGAAAATAATAATAATAATTAAAGCTGCAAGCAGCGATGAACGGGCCCTCGCACTCACGGCCACCGCCCCCCATAAGCATATCAGAAAAGACACCACCCACGACTTCCTATGTCAAACCATTCAAAAGTTATAGCAGAAAAAAGGGACAACCAATCAGAAGAAGGGGCGGGGCTAATTTAGGCCAATGAAGGTCAAGGACTCCATAAAGAATCTGATGACCCCACCCACGACTCCCTATGTCAAACCATTCCAAAGTTATAGCAGAAAATCGGGACAACCAATCAGAAGAAGGGGCGGGGCTAATTAAGGCCAACGAAGCTTAAGGACTCATTACAGAGTCCCATGACACCACCCACAACTTCCTATGTCAAACCATTCAAAAGTTATGGCGGATAAAAGTATTCTAGGGGGCGCTGTTGAGCCGTTAGGCCACGCCCATTAATGCAAACCATGAAATATCAAATTTATCGCCAAGTCTGGCTTGCGTGCAAAATTTGGTGACTTTTGGAGAACTATCAAATATGGACCAATCACATGAAGGGCGGGCGCGCCTTTTGGCGTCTAGCGTCGCCACGGTAACACTTCTGAAAGAGAAAAGTAATGCGTGGTGTCGCAGGATGTAGACGCACATTTTGATGTATAACACACCTGGGTGCACGTTACGGTTCGGGCTGAATTAACTGCCGAAGGAATGGCATAAATTTCGCCAAAATGACACAATTTATTCAAAATGGCCGACATCCTGTTCGGTTTCGGCAATGGCTCCAAGAGACTTTTCTTTAAGTTGTGCCATGATACAGGTGTGTAGCGATTTTCGTGCATGTACGTCAAACCGTATTGTGGGGCTTGAGGCACAAAGTTTTCCGGGGGGCGCTGTTGAGCCATTTTGCCACGCCCATTAATGTAAACCATTAAATATCACATTTATCGCCAGGCCTGGCTTGCATGCCAAATTTGGTGCCTTTTGGGGAACTATCAAATATGGACCAATCAGATGAAGGGGGGGTGCGCTTGTTGGCGTCTAGCGTCGCCACGGTAACACTTTTGAAAGAGAAAAGTAATGCGTGTAGTCGCAGGATGGAGACGCACATTTTGATGTATAACACACCTGGGTTCACGATACGGTTCGGGCTGAATTAACTCTCGAAGGAATGGCATAAATTGCGCCAAAGTGACACGATTAATTCAAAATGGCCGACTTCCTGTTCGGTTTCAGGCATGACGCCAAGAGACTTTTCTTTAAGTTGTCCCATGATACACGTGTGTACCGATTTTCGTGCATGTACGTCAAACCGTATCGTGGGGCTTGAGACACAAAGATTTCAAGGGGGCGCTGTTGAGCCATTTTACCACGCCCATTAATGCAAACCATTAAATATCAAATTTTTCGCCAGGCCTGACTTGGGTGCAAAATTTGGTGACTTTTTGGGCATGTTAAGGGGGGCAAAAAGGCCATCACTTTGTCAGAAGAAAAAAAAAAATAATAATAATAATAATAATAAAAATTCCTGCAAATACAATAGGGCCTTCGCACTGAAGGTGCTCGGGCCCTAATAATAATAATAATAAAAATTCCTGCAAATACAATAGGGCCTTCGCACTGAAGGTGCTCGGGCCCTAATTACTGTCAGTTAAGGAGTTAAGGAGTTTAGGTCAATGATTCTTTGTGATACTGTTTACCTTGACTTTTAAGGTTTGTTAGGTTTTGTTGCAGCTATTGTTTCTGACCTCATGGTCTATGTTTTAACGTCACTTCCTGTTTTATTTAGAAATATTTCCCTGCTTTGCTTCGCATTTCTGACTCACTCTAGATTTTTCACGTCAATTGGTGGTTGTTGTTGTTGCACGGTTGTTATTTTGTCAGTTTATACACTCTGTCATGCTTCCTAGATCCTTGGCTTGGTTCACCATGTGGTTACATGTGTTGATGTGTGGAGACCTGTTTTCCTATTTTTTGCATAAAATTTGCTTTTCAATGAGCAAATAAAATTCAGTTTTTTCCTCACTTGCTGGATTCCTTGCTAGAGTCTGAAGTTGGGTCCTTCTACACCTGCCACACCTTTCCTGACAACTACTTAACATCATAGTTAGATTTTCTTTTCTTTTTGCAAAAATCCAAACTATATCAAAATGTCATCAACTTTATTCCTATATTTTAGGATATGAATGCAGGCTTTATTATTCAAAACAAGTATTATTAAGGTGGGGGCTATGTTTAGTTATGTTAACCGATATATTTATTATGTTGACATAATGAAACAGTACTTGGGAAAAATAATTCAGTTTAACAACCTTGTAATGACAAAAATGCATATTCAATTTAATTCAATTCAAATTCAAAAGTTATTGTGCTTTCAATAGTCATGATTTGATTAAAGTCTCTTTAAAGATTCATAGAGGGTTATGGTAAGGTTGCCCATAAATAAAGTCTGGTAGTCTTATATCCAATAATTTTAAGTTATGTATCCCACCATCAGTCAGACCATGAAGCCAGTGATTCAGGGAGTCAAATCTATTATAAAACACTCATGAATTAATAAAATCAACTTTCCAGTTGTGTGAGGACAAATAATGCAGTGAATCTAGAAGATAAGTTTCATACGTGAGTATACAATTACTCATCAAAAGTGAGCCTACAGGTGGAATGGACCTAAGGAGGAATGGTGGTGAGCTTGGCCGCCGAAAGACAATCAGAAGGCATGGGAGAAATGAGTTCCTCTTCCTCCTCGAACAGACCTATAAATGTAATCAAGTAATTGGAATAAACCATTGAGAGGGTGAAAGCGAGCATAAAACGTTGCTTGTATTGTCTGCTTTGAATAGTTCCCAAGACTTCACCCCATTTATTTCGCTCTCCTATAAACTTAAACGGGCAGATTTGTCAAACAGGACACCTAAATAGGAGATATAGTAAGGCCCAACCTCAAAGGTGTGTAAGAATAGTGTTTGATATGCACCTTTATTAAAAGAAGTAAAAGCATTCACAAGCTTAAGCAAGCTTATCCGTCAGTAAAAGCCCAGAATATGTAAGCTGATTGCACTATTTGATATTTTTACTTCCTAAGGGACGACAGAAATTTCACTTTAAAAAGCAAGTTTTATCTTTTCTCTCTCTTGCTGAACCTCCCTGTTTGCATTTGCGGGATTGAAGTTTTAGAGAAGCGATGATTCCTTCTACTGTTTGTCAGGCCGAGCTTTTGAATGGAATGACATACAGTTTATTTGTTTTTCTCTCTTGCTTGACCTTATTTCTCCTGCAGTGTGTGAACAGAAGTACCATATGTTTAAAAAAAATGAAACAGGAGAATGATTGAAAAGGTCAAGCCTGCCTGTGAAGAATGATTTGTTTGCTTGCCTTTCTGGTTTCCTCCATGGTCTCCTTTACAGTATTTATGCACTGCAAGATAAATCACTGAGGAAGTCTAATTTGTGCTGAATTCTTATCTTGAGTGATGTATATATTTCTTAAGGGTTAGTCATTTTGTTGACCCTGCAGACCACCAAGGAAAGTGCAGTAGGAGATACAGATTTTAAATACATGTGCCATATCAGAAATGTGTCCTCAGTGGGATGGAGGTGTCATGAAGCTATATTCCTGTCATGTGCCTTCACACATTAGCACATGTTAGTATGTTAGTGCAGTCAAAACTATGGTGGCAAGAAAAAACATGTAAATCCACTGGAACTGACTAGTTTTTCCATTAATTTACCATAAAATGTGGACAGATCTTCAAATTATGATAACAAACATAATCTTCTTTGGCTGATAACACCAAGCGATTACAATTGATCAAGAATTAATTGCAGGCACTCATTAAAGGTTTACAGTACTGGAGGAAATAGATTTAAGAGTTGATTAAAAATCTTTTGGCAGTTCAGACACATTTGCGGGATGTCTGATGTGACTAGCTATCCTGAGGTCCTCTCACAGCACCTGTATACCTTTACGCCCAGCGTAATATCAGGCTTATGTTCTTAAATGATATTTTCCCCCTGTACCAGGGGCTCCAGAGTATAAAAAATGTCTGGTTTCTGATTGGTCCACTTGAAAAAAGGTGAATTTTCTTTTTCTGAAACCATTTTGTGTTGGATTTACTTTGATGCTTGATGGCATTGACCTGCATCACCCAACTTCCATTAAAGTCTCGGTTGGAGGACCGCCACCCTGACCTTATCCTGTACTATACAGTATATTGATAATATTGGGAATTAATTTTCCTCTTGATGAAGTACAGGTGATCCAGTTTCTGAGGCAGCAACAGAAGCACAAATCATAATACTCCCTCCCCCATGCTTCACAACTGGGATGATGCTTTGATGCTGAAGCTGTGCTGATGTTGGTTTTGAATAATTCAGTTTTTGTTTCATTTCATTTCATTTCCTTTTTTCATTTGTTTTATTTTCTCCATCATGTTGTGGATTGCCACAGTGCTCTTTGAAAAATCTCCGGCATGCTGCACATTTTTTTGTTTTGAGAGCTGTGGCTTCCTCCTTGGCGTATGCCATGGACACCTTGCCTGGTCAATGACTTGCATGGTAGACTGAAGAAAAGAAATGTTTGCCATTTCCAGTGATGTCTTCGAGCACTTAGCTGTTACTTGTTGGGATGTTTTTGACCTCATTGAGGATTCCGTGTTGTGTTCAGATCTGGTTGCTGGATTAAACGCTCTATGTGGTGGTTCAGGGCCACAACTGCTAAGGGGGGCCACATGTTTAAAAGGTTCTCAACTGGGATTTAGTTCAATTTATTTAATGCATTTAGGTTGCATTGCACAAAACCCTTATGAAAGTTAATTCAATAATAATGTGATTTGGAGTTTTCTCTTTGGAGTGTTTTTGTGACCACAAAGAAAATCTTGCTTAGGGCCACCGAAATCCTAGGCCCTGGTGGTGTCTTAGCTGAGCGCACAGTATTAAACCGTCCTCATTTATTGACAACTTGTATTAATGGATGTCTAAATAAGACTTTTGATTGTCAGTTAGAGTAGCTCTAAATTACATCTCCAAATGCATGACATTACTGATTTTACAGGTTTTCAAGCTACCTACTTCAATTAGCTCTTATTGAAGTAATTAACCTATGCAGGTTTTTTTGTCTTGTCTACAAGATACAAGTCTACAAGTTTGTGTGCTTTCAGTTTAAACACACTGTGTTAACCTACTACAGTGCCTTGCGAAAGTATTTGGCCCCCTTGAACTTTGTGACCTTTTGCCACATTTTAGGCTTCAAACATAAAGATATAAAACTGCAATTTGTTGTGAAGAATTAACAACAAGTGGGATACAATCATGAAGTGGAATGAAATGTATTGGATATTTCAAACTTTTTTAACAAATAAAAAACTTAAAAAGTGGCCGTGCAAAATTATTCACCCCCTTTACTTTCAGTGCAGCAAACTCTGTCCAGAAGTTCAGTGAGGATCTCTGAATGATCCAGTGTTGACCTAAATGACTAATGATGATAAATGGAATCCACCTGTGTAATCACGTCTCCGTCTAAATGCACCTGCACTGTGATCGTCTCAGAGGTCCGTTTAAAGCGCAGAGAGCATCATGAAGAACAAGGAACAGACCAGGCAGGTCCGAGATACTGTTGTGGAGAAGTTTAAAGCTGGATTTGGATACGAAATATTTCCCAAGCTTTTAAACATCCCAAGGAGCACTGTGCAAGCGATAATATTGAAATGGAAGGAGTATCAGACCACTGCTAATCTACCAAGACCTGGCCGTCCCTCTACACTTTCAGCTCATACAAGGAGAAGACTGATCAGAGATGCAGCCAAGAGGCCCATGATCACTCTGGATGAACTGCAGAGCTCTACAGCTGAGGTGGGAGACTCTGTCCATACGACAACAATCAGTCGTATACTGCACACTTCTGGCCTTTATGGAAGAGTGGCAAGAAGACAGCCATTTCTTAAAGATATCCATACAAAGTGTCGTTTAAAGTTTGCCACAAGCCACCTGGGAGACACACCAAACATGTGGAAGAAGGTGCTCTGGTCAGATGAGACCAAAATTGAACTTTTTGGCAACAATGCAAGACGTTCTGTTTGGCGTAAAAGCAACACAGTTCATCAACACACCATCCCCACTGTCAAACATGGTGGTGGCAGCGTCATGGTTTGGGCTTGCTTTTCTTCAGCAGGGACAGGGAAGATGGTTAAAAATGATGGGAAGATGGATGGAGCCAAATACAGGACCATTCTGGAAGAAAACCTGATGGAGGCTGCAAAAGACCTGAGACTGGGACGGAGATTTGTTTTCCAACAAGACAATGATCCAAAACATAAAGCAAAATCTACAATGGAATGGTTAACAAAAAACATATCCAGGTGTTAGAATGGCCAGGTCAAAGTCCAAACCTGAATCCAATCGAGAATTTGTGGAAAGAACTGAAAACTGCTGTTCACAAACGCTCTCCATCCAACCTCACTGAGCTCCAGCTGTTTTGCAAGGAGGAATGGGCAAAAAGTTCAGTCTCTCGATGTGCAAAACTGATAGAGACAAACCCCAAGCGACTTACAGCTGTAATTGCAGCAAAAGGTGGCGCTACAAAGTATTAACTTAAGGGGGCTGAATAATTTAGCAAACCCAATTTTTCAGTTTTTTATTTGTTAAAAAAGTTTGAAATATCCAATACATTTCGTTCCACTTCATGATTGTGTCCCACTTGTTGTTGATTCTTCACAAAAAATTACAGTTTTATATCTTTATGTTTGAAGCCTTAAATGTAGCAAAAGGTCACAAAGTTCAAGGGGGGCAAATACTTTCGCAAGGCACTGTATATCTAGTAGACTTAGATACAAATCTGATAACATTTTATGCCAAACTAATGTGGAAAAACATGTTAATTTCAAGAGATTTACATACTTGCTGCTCTATACGAGCTGGCAGGACAATAAGCACTTTGCCACGTTGCAGCTGTACATCTTCGTAAGCTGAGTGCATGTTGTATTTTTGCGCTCTGCGTAATGGACAGGGTGTTCTGACCTCAACCACACTTTGTTGGTGCCGTGCTCGCGGAGTACCACAGCCCTCTGAACCAGAAGGAGAAGCAGGCTCAGCGCTGGCAACTGCGGCACAGCCCCACGTCTGTGAGCACAGTCCACAGCATGCACAGATTTCTGTCCTTTCTGAGCGATTGCACAACCCGTCTGATGCCATCAGAGCCCTGAGCTCCAGTTGGTGACTCTGTGGTGCCAGATGTTTGACAGGCACAGCAAATCTGCGTGAAGCATGGAGAGTGACAGAGAAGAAAAGCATGTTTTATGGTACATGTTTTTGTGATTGAGGGGGAAAACAGAAGTAACAACAAGACCAATTGAAGGCAGAGACCAAAATAGAAGTCTGGGGGGGAAAGAAAATCACAAAAAGACAGAAGCCAAAAATGTGTTTCCCATCACCATGCTCAGATCCTTTATTTGATGGCCATAATAGAAGGCGTCCGGTCTGCTCTTCCCGCTGCACGACATTCCCATTACACTTGCCAACCACCATGTCTGCAATCAGCCAGGCAGCTGATGTGAAACAGACTGGTTTATAAATGCCTGCAGGTACACTTTAGAGATAAATACTATGTGTAACAGATCTAAATGCCTCTTTGTAAAGTTCACAAAGTGAAGTTATGAGTTTGCATTACACTTTGCACAAACATTCAAGGTGAATGCAATGCTTACAAAGAAACGTTGGAGGTGAAAGATCCGATAGAAGTCTGGCAGATTGGTTGAAAAAGTAAAGAAACAACAGAAAAAGTATTAATCCTACTGGTAAAAGCTGTGTACTACTCATCAGATGACTGAAATGTGGCATTAGTATAAACATGTTACTCAAAAATGTAACTTAAACTCAACACAAAGCTATTTCTAATTAGATGTTGTCCAAACTAGGTGTTGTGGCTTACAGCAGCTGCCTCTATGGCTAATGTTTATCTGTCTGTCACCTTCTCCTACCCACAGGACTTAATCACTCCTTTAAGCTAAATGGTCTAGAGCTGCAAGGTCAGAGAGTGTCAGGCAACAGCTAAAATCCCTCCTCTATCCTTCCTCCGGTCTATGAAAGGCCACTATGTTGCGTCCTCCTGGCGCTAGACATTCATCATTATTATTTCACTGTTTTCCATCTTAATTGTCCAAAGATCATCTAGGATGAGAGCTGCCCATCAACATTTCACCTGGAATTGTTGAAAACCCAGATAAATGGAAAGATCTTGAAAGTGATCTTTGTCCAGGCCAGGGTGAATTTGTTATATCACAGTTCAAGATCAGCTAGGCAGCAAAGTCTGCAAGTACCTCCGGCAGTCTGCAAAGTTAATCCCAAGTGAGCTTTGTCCTGGAGAGGTCACGTGTTTGAAGCTTACTGGTCCGCCCTCTTCGTGGATTCATTTCTTCAGCCAGCGGGAAGAAGTGTGTCCAGGAAAAGCAGAACCACATGCTGTTTGGATTCTGTAGTAAACAGAGAAATTATATTTTACCTCTGGTGAAGTGAATGTTTGTTGTAATCATGTACAGATCTGGTATTGTTCACTGCAGTGTAGTGAATGCAGACAAGCTGTGCAAAAACCATTCCTGCAGATCACCTGTTTCATCAATAATCTGAATTTAATTATTGATTAACTTTAGTAATGAGAGTCCAAATATTAGGATTAATCGAAACTCATTAAAAAAAACTGACTCTGTCTTTCAGATTAACCCCCGAACTGCTCAGACAAAAACAGCAACAGTTTTATTTGCCGGCACGCATTTCCTGGGACTGAATGCTCCTTTTCTTGACATCTCTCTTCTTTTCTGTCTGCAGGCTTCAGCTGACCTCTTGTGAACTGAAAGAATCAGGACCGCACCACCACCACCACCTGGAAAACACTAAAGAAGTAAATGGATTGAAGACAGCAGAGGCCTAGCGAGGGAGTCAGAGAGGGAGGGAAGACAGCAGGGATTACCAGCTAATCCAGTCCGCGGACAATCCTGAAGGAGCTTTATCTTTCCTCCAGGACGATGCAGACAAAACAGTTGTTGGATTACAACGCTTTACTTTATTGGCCTTTTCAAGAGCGTATGACCCTTGTTTTTCCTCCACGTGGATAGTGTTTTTTTTGCCTCTCAAGTGTTGAATCCTCAGTGCAGGAGACTTAGGAACCAGGAAGGAAGGTGGCTGGTCTGGAGGCAGGATATTAACTGGACAGTGCGCTGCCACACGCATGGATCAGCCGGTTCTGGAGGAGGCATGACTGTACGCCCTTGTTTTTTCAGCTCGGCCATCAAGGAAGAGAAGTGCGGGGACACCCAAGATCCTCTCAGAAGTTGAGATGTACACTAAAAGGCCTCAATGACAGTAAGCAACAACGGACATAGTTGTATTTTGTCATTTGTTTTATTTGAAAGCATGAGAATAATAACAAGAGATCAGGTGAAATGTTTATAATGATCAAGATCAGTACACAAAGGTGTGATTTTATTTCTAAATAACTGCATCTTGGGAACAGTGCGTGCAGGGGTCATGGCTTGGTAAGTAAGAGGGAGGAGACCATAAAATCTGAGTAACATTATTAAGAAGCTTATAAAGTGACTCAATCCAATAAGAAATCCTTATTTATGAACTTCAGCACGCTATACTATTAAAATCTCTCTTTCAAACATACTTCAGCTTCACAAGGCTTCCTGGTGAGGTGATCCTCTTAGTGTTGCAAGTGAAACGTAGGTTTGGGATGACAACAAGACAGCCCCCCCCCTTTTTTTTTAAAAACCATGTGAGCTCAACGTAAGCACCGGTTATTTTGATTGTTTGAGTCAAACACAGTCTTTGAGTTGTTTGGCTGCACTAACACGTCTGCACATTTACAGATGTGGCAGGGTTTTGTATTTCTAGACAGTCAGTCACTGAACCAGATATGACCGGTGCCCCGCCAGCCCCAAACTCTCCAACCGCATGGAATGTGGGAACCAGAGGAAGTGAAGCACGGCCTTGTAATTTATCCTCTTTGTTGTTTTGGTCGTGATTGAAAGCTGCTGCTGCGCAGTTGAACGAGTTTGGACTTTTGGGACAGGCGGGTGAGGGGGTGAGGAAGACAAGAAGCAGGAAGGGATTGAAGGACTCGACAGGCTCTACAGTATCTCTCTACTGGTGTCTGACAGTTTAGATCCTAAAGACGGACTCTACGCAGTGGTGGAGGAATAGCAGGCTGGTGCTGTGGAGAAGGATGGATTTGTACAGTTCCCTGCACCACCACCCATTTGTGTTCTCTGTTGTCATTGTCCAGCTTTTCATTTTTTTCTCTCTCTCTTTCTGGATTCCAGACTTGATTGATTGACATGCACTCGGATTTCAGGCATTCTCATTCAGTTTAAAGAGAAACCACGCAACTTTTCTGTCATCATGAGTTTGGGGAAGCTGCCTGGAATTAAAGGCCTCGTGTCCGGCAATCAGGGGAAACGCCGTTTCAAGAGCGATCTCTCAGTGGACATGATTAGCCCGCCCCTGGGCGACTTTCGCCACACCATGCATGTTGGCCGTGGAGGGGACGTGTTTGGTGACACTTCCTTCCTCAGCAACTACGGGGGCCTGCGGGAGCCAGGAAGTCCGGACTCGTCATACAGCTCCAAATCAACTGGCTTCTTCAATCGCACCTTCCGTCACGTACGGAGGAACTCTGGGTCTCAGCATCAAGAGGAATCCAGAGACTTGTCGTCCCCTCCGCCGGACATCTCACCCATCATCAAGAATGCCATCTCCCTGCCGCAGCTGAACATCGACGCTACTAATGGGTGCCTCCATAGGATGGTGTTCCCCAGCTCCATTAGCTCCACGGATGATTCCTTCTGCACATATGGTGAGATAATAGAGATAAGCAATCCCAGCATGGGATTCATGGAAAGCACCTTAGAGGAGAGCTTATCTTCATTCAAAGTGAGCAGAGAACATATAGTGGCAGTAATTGTACTCAAACATGATGGTTTCATCTTCTGAGTGCTACACGTTAATCCACACCAAGTTATCAGGTTTGATTGTAATCTCCTAAAGTCGATTTGCATGAAAACACACATTTTTAATATATGATTAACATTAAATCAAACACACTTTTAACTGATATCAAAGCAAATCACAATACCAGATTAAAAGACTCAGAAAAAAGACACATCAGAAACATAAGTCAAAAATAAGGCAAATAAGAACTCCTAAAATAATAAACGATGTCTTGATAGTCTTTTTTCACGCTCTAGCAGACCTGGTACAGGACTATAAATGTCAGTAGACATACAAAGCTGGATGGCCAGGAGCCCTCTTGACATCTTTTCCACATTCCTCTGAGACAACAAACAAACAGTCAGGATACTTTTGAGTCATCTGCAGTCTCCTTGGCAACACCTGTACACAGTCACCTCTAAAATCACAAACACCCACAGCTGGTTTGCTGAACAGAGAGATACTAGCAGGGCCTTTCCTGTCATCTCTGCATTCATCAGTCTCAGTGAGCACCATAAACACAAAGTGGTTGTATCTGTTATCCAATCTGGCAGCAGTGGGAAGCTGATGGAAACCCCCTCTTCTCCCTTCAGAGTTATTACCCAATCCTAAAGGAATTTACCCGAGTGAGGTAGAGCTGGCACACTCCGAGCTCAGGGAGGATGGATGCTTTCCGCGATTACAGATTTGAGGATTTATGTTGTTATTTCATTTACACCCTAGCCCAGTGTAGCCCCCCCCCCCCTCCCCTACACACACACACACACACACACACACACACACACACACACACACACACACACACACACACACACACACACACACACACACACACACACACACACACACACACACACACACACATTTATACTGATAATTTATACCTTTACTCATCCACATCTATCTTTTTTCTCTATTTCAGTGGTATCATACCTCTTAAATTTCCAGCATTATCTACTGACCGACGGTCATACATTTCTGAAGCGTTGTAAAATAACGCCTGAATGTCTGCTGGGTTGATACATGCTGCCACCTTCTGGTGAACAAGTTGAATTGCTGGGCTGATTTGGGCAGATTCCTCATTTTGTCACCGATTGTTTCTGCAAAAAATTGAAGATATATGTAACTTCGCTGGTCATGTATAACTTCTAAACTCTGCATTGTGGATGCAAAGATGTTTAAAGGTCACCAAAGCTGCAGTTGCTCATGAGGTGGTGACAATAATACGTTAAAAAATATCTATGAAGCAATGAAAAAAATGCACCATACAATGGCAAGAAAAAACTTTGTGAACACCAAGAACTTAACTGATTTCCTGCATTCATTTTCTATAAATTTTGACTGGCTTTTCATCAAAGTTAGATAGATAAACACAGTGTGCTTAAGATGATAATACAAAAGACTATAATTCATCATGTCTTTCAATTGAATCAAACATTTAACATTTACAGTACAGTAAAGAATAATCAAAACCAATTGGAGTCATTATTGTACACACCTAGAGATCACTTAATAAAATGAGTCTGGAGGTCTAATTTGACGCTCAAACATTTTAAGCTGTTCATTCATGCATTCATGCATCAAAAAGAGAAGATCTCTGAATACATATGATCAAGAGGATTTGATTTGCACAAAGCTGGAAACGGTTAACAAAGTAACTTCTGTCTTAGACATCCATCACTTCACGATTTGACAAACTTTATCAATTGAGAGTTTAACAGTGTGTCTATCTAGAGGTGGGGGGTCAGCCAAGGGGATTTTAAAGAAACAATGCAGAATCCTCTGAGGTAAAGAGCAGGTACATGATCATGGCTGAACACCATGGAGAATAACCTGCTGCTCTCCAAAAACCAAACAAACAAAAAGTTCACCATTATCACATTGGTGAAGTTAGGTGGAGGATATAACACTAAAATGTCCTACAGGATAATGTGAGGCTGTCCGGCACCATAACTCCAGGTCTGATCCAGAACGACTGAAAGTGGTTTCTTAAAGTTCAGGCTTTTATTACCTTTTCCAGCTTTGTGATGTCTAACAAGAAATAACTTTTTGTATTAGCTTAGGGACATTGTTTTCTTTAATTGTGACTCACTTGAAGATCAGATCATATCTAATGGTAAATTAGTGCAGAAAACCAGACTGAGGGTCACTTTAATAATACCAATAATCCTGTCACTTTTTCTGTATCCAGGTGTGCAGTCTGGGTTTGTCACTCTGCCCCGGATATCACGACTTGAGAGACACTTTCAGGATGGAGACATCTGTAAAGCCTCTCCACCAGACAACATCCCACTGACTCGCTCTGACTCCCTCGCCTCGTTCACCGTGGACCTCGGCCCCTCTCTCATGACTGAGGTTTTGAGTCTGATTGACAGTTCCAGTTCATTTCAGAGATCCAATCACAACCAAGCAGCAGGTGAGGAAGAAGGAGGAGTCGAAGAAGACAGAGAAGAGGACAGCTCTCTGACAGACACACCTGTGCAGACCCCCAAAATGACTTCACCCACCTCTTCCATGTTCGACTTACCAGTCAGTCACAACATGAACAGTAGTGGGAGTCCTAACTGGACACAGCAGGAGGAGGACAGGTCTCCCAGGACTCCTGATGCGTCCACTGTTTCTCCTCAAAGAGCAGAACCTGTAATGGAGGCAGAACGCTTCCAGAGGGCGACTGACGTGCTGGCTCGTCATTATGGTGGCGGCTCCTTCACAAAGGCAACACGGATGGGCAACGACACCGTCTCTGCTGCCTTCTGCAAAAACCAAAAAACACCATATGCCTTTACTGAGGACGAAGAGGAGATCAAGGTGTAGATGTTTGGACTCATTAACTGTCTGATTACCTGGGTTCATTTGTAGTCAGGAAAGAGGATTGTTGTTGCTGGTTGCTGTCCTGTTGTTTCTCCATGAGAACATTCATCTCATCACAGAGACACAGATCATTTCATCTAGAAGACACGGTTCTGTAATCTGGAGGAAAGACTTATTGATATTTGATATATGTGTTTTTTATATCCACAACTAACATCATATACCTGTGATAGTCAGCAGAGACTTGTTTACATCAATAAAGATGAAGGTGTTTATTGTAATATATAACTAGGCTGTAAATACATTTTCATTCTTTTTTACAGCTTTCAATACTGATTTTTATCAGAGGACAGTGTCCTTACCTTCTGTTACTAATCTTTAAACATCTGTGTTATGCTTCATTTTCTGAAATTATTTAATCCCATGCTCTCTATCTGTATGTTCTTATTGATTTCTCCTGAACTGATTAAATCGATACTGTCACTGAGTTCAAAACAACCTTTATATACCAACTTTATCCTAGGTGTTGTTTAACTGTTTCTGTAATTTAACATGGTGTTAATATTTTATCTCTTTCTTTGATTTCATTCAAATATACCCCCAGTTCTAGATTTATAGCAGTAATTATAATAATCTGATGGATAGTGATGCTTGACAGTCAGGAGATAACTGAAGGAACGTGCATGTGTATTCATGCACAGATATGTATACAATCACCGGCCACTTTATTAGCTACACCTGTCCAACTGCTCGTTAACGCAAATTTCTAATCAGCCAATCACATGTTTGCAACTCAATACATTTAGGCATGTAGACATTGTCAAAACGATGTGCTGCAGTTCAAACCAGCATCAGAATGGAGAAGATGTGTGATTTAAGTGACTTTGAACGTGGCATGGTTGTTGGTGCCAGACGGGCTGCTCTGAGTATTTCAGAAACTGCTGATCTACTGGGATTTTCACGCAAACCATCTCTAGGGTTTACAGGGAATGGTCCAAAAAAGAGAAAATATCCAGTGAGCGGCAGTCCTGTCGGGGGAAATGCCTTGATGCCAGAGGTCAGAGGAGAACGGCCAGACTGGTTAGAGCTGATAGAAAGGCAACAGTAACTCAAATAACCACTCGTTACATCTGAGGTTTGCAGAAGAGCATCTCTGAACGCACAACACGTCCAACCTTGAGGCAGATGGGCTACAGCAGCAGAAAACCACACCAGGTTCCACTCCTGTCAGCCAAGAACAGGAAACTGAGGCTACAATTCACACAGGCTCACAACAGAAAGACGTTGCCGGGCCTGATGAGTCTCGATTTCTGCTGCAACATTCGGATGGTAGGGTCAGAATTAGGCATCAACAACATGAAAGCATGGATCATTCCTGCCTCGTATCAACAGTTCAGGCTGCTGGTGGTGGTGTAATGGTGTGGGGGATATTTTCCTGGCACAATTTGTTACTACCAACTGAGCATCGTGTCAACGCCCCAGCCTACCTGAGTATTGTTGCTGACCATGTCCTTTCCTTTATGACCACAGTGTACCATCTTCTGATGCTACTTCCAGCAGGATAACGTGTCATAAAGGATCATCTCAGACTGGTTTCTTGAACATGAGAATGAGTTCACTACTAAAACGGCCTCTACAGTCACCAGATCTCAATCCAAAAGAGCACCTTTGGGATGCGGTGGAACCACTAGCGGAGCAGGCGGGGGGGCAGGGGGGCGGCCGCCCCGGGCCCACTGCTCCGGGGGGGCCCACTCCGAAGAGGAAAAAAAAAGTGTTCTGAATAAAATAAGGACAGTTGGACTGTATATAACTTGTGTTCATAAGGATAAAGTTGTTTAAAAAATAAAAATGAAACAAATAGTCCCTTCTCCCCGTGTGTGTCTGCCTGTCATGCACGGGTTCGTGCGCGCATCTGTTTAAGGCTGATTTATAGTTCCGCGTTACACCAACACAGAACCTACGGCGTAGGGCGCGCATCTCCGCGTAACCTACGCCGTAGCAATGCGTCGAGCCAGTTGTCGCATCAGAGCCTTAAACTCATGCTGAGTTTCAGCAGCTGAAGTTGATTAAAAACTCTCTCCGGGCTGCATGGGTGAGGCCAGACTATCAAACCTCACCTTGCTCTCAATCGAGAGGGACTTCGCCATTGATGAGAGCAAGTTTATTGTGACCAAAAAGACGAGTCATTAAGAAATCCAGTGCTGAGGTTAAGGTTGCCACATCTGACAGGTTCCAGCCCAAATGCAACGTAAAACCCACCGAAATAATGAAAAACCAGCCCGAATCTTACATTCTCTGTTAAAACTATAAATTATTAAATGCATAATACATTTCATCTTCACATTACTAAATAACCTAAAAAAAAGTTCAGGCTCCAAACAAAAACTACAATAAAATGGAGTAGATTAAAGCAAATACATTATCAGTGAGTTTATTGTGTAAGTTTCTACTTTTCTCTGCCATAATGGAAACTTTTTTTGTTAATAATTTCTCCTAAATATTTAGTAAAACCCAGGAAAAGCAGCCCAAATATATATTTTTCTATATATATTTTTTTTAATATATTTATTTTTCTGAAACCTGCCCAACCTGGCAACCTCACCTTGCTCTCAATCCAGAGGGACTTCGCCGTGGATAAGAGCAAAGTGATTGAAAGGTGAAGAACCGGCTGATGGTTCGGAAATAGTTCGGATTTGAAAAAGTTTTAAAATAAAAGTTTTTGCATTTTGGATCGTTCAATGTGCTGCCCCCCACCCCAGATGGAAATGTGTTTTGTTGTGGTTCTCCGCCCACCGCTGGATGAAACCATCATTGGTAAACTGTCATAATATTCATTATTTCTGATAACATTGCCATAATGCTGAATATATATTGTTTGTTACTGTTTGACCACCGTGTCTGATTGTGTTAGATAGGCCTACATCGTCGTGTAGGTTGAACACGTGTGTCTGAATTGTGCTACTTGGCCAATCAGACATCTATGGCTAAGATGAAAACTTAGCCTTAAAAATAAATATATCCCCACGATAAGTCATAATTATGAGATAAAGTCGAAATTATGAGATAGAAAGTCGAAATGATGACTTTTTATGTCATAATTATGACTTACCGTGGGGATATTTTTATTTTTAAGGCTAAGATTTCATCTTATTTTTTTCTTTTACTGGCGGAAATGAGCTTCCATAGACATCACTGGATGTCATTTGATTTTTATCTCCAGTTTGACACTTATATCTCAAAGTCTGCATTAGGCTTATAATTAGGTTTGACATAATGACTGGTAAATCCATGGTGCTGAAACCTCATGTAAATGGTTCTGACCGTGTTGCTGCTGCTGTGTTTGTGTGTCAGTGGGCCTGATCTGTGGCATTTTTAGCGATTATGCTTTAACGGGGATGTTTAGGCCACAAGGGCCCATCTAGAATGCTTCGCCCCCCCTAGGCTGGGACCCCTGCTCCGCCCCTGGGTGGAACGGGAGATTTTCATCATGAAGCCGACAAATCTAAGTATGGATACATGTTCCTCAGGAACCTATAAGATAAAGTGTGGGGTTCCCCAAGGGTCAATTTTAGGTCCAACTCTTTTTAATCTGTACATGCTGCCCCTTGGGGACGTCATCAGGAGACACGGCATCAGCTTCCATAGTTACGCTGACGATACGCAACTGTACATCGCCGTGTCTCCTGATGACATTGGGCAAATTGATGCCCTTTTTAACTGTATTTTAGACATCAAGTCATGGATGGCAGCAAACTTCCTACAGCTCAACCAGGGCAAAACAGAGGTTTTACTCATCGGTCCCGAAGGCCAGAGAGAGAAACTTTTACCAAAGTTACAGGATTTTAAACCCTCAAAATCAGTTAAAAATCTGGGCGTGATTTTTGACTCTGAGCTCACTTTTATTCCACATATTAAAAACATAACAAAGATCGGTTTTTACCATCTTAAGAACATAGCCAGAGTCCGCCCGTTTCTCTCTCAGGCCAGTACGGAGGTGCTAATGCATGCTTTTATCTCATGTCGTTTAGATTATTGTAACGCCCTGCTCTCTGGTCTTCCTAAAAAGAACATGTACAACCTACAATTATTACAGAATTCAGCCGCACGCGTGCTGACGAGGACCAGAGGGCGGGAGCACATTACACCTGTTTTAAAATCGCTGCATTGGCTCCCCGTGCGCTTCAGGATCGATTTTAAGGTTCTTTTACTAGTTTTTAAGTGTCTTAATGGTCTTGGGCCTTCTTATTTGTCTGCACTACTTTTACCCTATCGACCCTCGCGGACCCTGAGGTCCTCCGGTGCTGGCCTTTTAACCATACCAAAAGTTAGAACCAGGACACACGGGGAGGCGGCATTCAGTTTTTATGGTCCCCGATTGTGGAACAGCCTCCCGGAGAACCTCAGGGCCGCAGAGACTGTTGATGTTTTTAAAAAGAGGCTCAAGACCCATCTCTTTAATCAGGCTTTTAACTGACTCATTTAACTCTTTTACATTTCTTATGCTCACCCTTATTTTTATTGAATCTTACTGCTCTGTTTTATATTTAGTTTATCCTTTCTTATCGTATTTTATTTTTGTTTAATCTCAATGTTTTATCTAAATATTTTAGTTGTTATTTATGGTCTATTTTATACATTTTACTGTTTTATTATTTTAGTTTTTAATGTCTTACTTTCTAGACATACTTTTAGGATTTTATGTTTGTATGTTTTATGTTTTTTATAAACTCCTTTAGTGTATTTTATCCTGTTTTCTTGTAGCTTTTATCTCCAGTGTTTCCTCATGGGGAGCCTCCATGCTGGGAGTGACTCTGGCCTGCAGGGGGTCGTCCTGGGGGTCGTTCTGGCCTGGATGGTTGTGGAGCTCTGCACCACGGCTTCACCGCTGTGGTGTGGACTCCTCTTTCCGTCCGGGCCGGGATGGTCTCTGTGGGCCCCCCCCCCCCCCCCTCCCCTTGTAGCTGCGGGCTCTGGGACCTCCTGGCGTGGACGGCTCCCTGTTACCGTTTCGTCACCTGGATCCTCTGTGCCTAGCCATGTCTACACCATGTGTCTGCGTGCGTGTCTGTGTGTGTAATTTAGGAATTTAGGTGAATTGTAGTGTGCTTTTGTCTGCGGGGAGGGGGGGGGGGGGGCATTAATAAGTTTTATGTTTATTTGTCTTTTCTTGTTTTTTTTTCTGTTAAGCACTTTGTGTTTCATTATTTGTAGGAAAAGTGCTATATAAATAAAGTTTGATTTGATTTGATTTGAAATCTGCAGCAACTGTGTGTTGCTATCATGTAAATATGGACCAAACTCTCTGAGGAATGCTTCTAGAACCTTGGTGAATCTGTGCCACGAGGGATTGAGACAGTTCTGAAGGAAAAAGGGGGTCCGACCCGGTACTAGCAAGGTGTACCTGATAAAGTGGCTGTTGAGTGTATATGTGTGTATTCCCCCCATTCATTTTTCTGTCTGTCTAGTTGACATTTTAAGAGTTACATGACTGAATAAGCAGTAGATAAAAGAACATGGCTACCAGTTGCAACCACAATGTTTATTTTCAGGTCCCACATGCGAAATAGGCATATTGGTCCTTTACACTCCAGGCAGATCAACAGATCAACCTACCCCATGTATCTACACCCATATGGGTCAGGCCTGCTTTCCTGGGTATTATTTAAAAATAATTAAAAAATCATCTAACCTTGTCTGTTTGCTGTGGCATGTGACTGGTAGACATATCTGATTGGTTTAGGAAGGTGATCAATAAAAGGAGATTCAGCGGTGAGAGGAGGGAGGGGCAGACCCAACAGTTTTCACCACAGCAAACAGAAAACATGTTTTGGTTTCAGGACCTGACACACCCAGAGAGGTTTTGAGCTGCGTCAAAGTAGAACCCCTCATTTATTCTCTTCTTTTCTTGTATCAGACCACACAGTTTTTCTGGATCTGAGTCCATTTTAGGTAAAAAGCTTGGACTTGTGACAAACTCATGAGGCTTTTAGTGATTGACTCCATCAGTTTTCTATAGGATGCACATTGTTCCTCCTGCAGCTTCTTCAGAAGATTTTCCCTCAGGCTCTTTTCTTCCTCAATGTTTCATTTGAGGTGATACAGTTCTTTGTTTATTCTGGACCAATCATGCCAAAGCTGGCCTTGACAAGGAAGAAGATCATCTTTGATCCTGGAAACATCCATCCCCAGAGTCAGCTTTGATATTTCCATGGCAGCAGATTTCCCTTCTTGGCAGACTGGGTCATTTTCATTCACTTTGAGTCCAGAAACCTCAGCTATCGGTTAAAGCTGGAAGGATGTACCTGTACGTGGTCCAGACAAAACCTTTCCAATAATCTTTTTCAGTTCTTCACAAACATCAGACTGGTTTCTGTCTTTCAGGCCCAGTTTGTATTTTTGTAGTTTCATCTCAGTCACTTTAAAATCATCATCATCAACTAGGACAACTAGAGGTTTTTCAGACTTGGATCAACCTACCCCATGTATCTACACCCATATGGGTCAGGCCTGCTGCCCTGGGTATTATTTAAAGATAATTTTAACATCCTCTAACCTTGTCTTTTGCAGTGGAATGTCACTGGTAGACATATCTGATTGGTTTAGGAAGGTGATCAATAAAAGGAGATTCAGCGGTGAGAGGAGGGAGGGGCAGACCCAACAGTTTTCACCACAGCAAACAGAAAACATGTTTTGGTTTCAGGACCTGACCAAGAAGTTTTGAGCTCCGTCAAAGTAGAAACCCTCCTTTATTCTCTTGTTTTCTTGTATCAGGCCACACAGTTTTGGGACAGTTTTTTCAGCATTTTAAGTGGTGTCCAGCATCACTGTCATTGAAATAACCAACTCTGACTTCATGATTGAGCCATTATTATAAAACTCTCACCAGATAGAATCAGATCAGTTTATTTTTCAGTAATCTTGGTGGACTATTTTGGTCATTATTCTTGAGACGGCTCTGTCCATGTTATATGTGCAATTTTAGGTGATTACCTGGATTAACTGTTGTTTTTTTTAAAGGCGACTTCTCGCTAGTTTGAATCACTTTAAATATTACCTGTCCTGGCTTCTTCTTTGAGGGATTTATGGTTGAGTTCCTTCTGGTTTCCAGTTTCCTCAGACAAGTGTCTGCAGTAGTACGGTGGGTTGTTTTCAGAGACTATGACATCTATTTTTTTCAAAAGCTCTATTATCTCTTTTTCATCCATCATGGTTCTTGTACATGTGTGGAATCTCTTTTCAGAAAAACTGTCATTAACTTTCAGGTCAGTAAGGGCACGTTCACACTTTTCAGACTGATGAGTCACAACTGTGTCTTTTCTAACCACTGCATTCCTGCTCTGTAACGGGGGCTGTGCAGGTAACAGTAAGATGAAAGCATGAACTGTTTGAATTGAAGTTTGAATTATCAACACTGGGAAGACCAAGCACGTGTGGACTACACAAGTCATACAGTCTGGATGAAATATATACATATACATATTTATCTGAGATCTTTATTCAGGATCAACTTTAGTACTGGGTGACTAAGCGTTATGTGAAAAATGTTGTCCAGACCTCCTGTGTTTGGTCTGCAGGGTCCTGAGAGGAAGCAGAACAAATCAGACAATGAAATTATGTTTAGACATCCGACCGTCACTGAACGTATTTATATTTTTATGTTACCTTCATCATTTGTCAAAGGAGTAGCTTGTTTGGCCTCATGTTCGTCTTCTCCTATTGCTGCTGTTTTCTTTGCATTTCTCCATCTTACGTCTTCATTTTTAAACTCCCTTTGCAATAAGTAATTTCTATTCAGAGGAAAACAACAGTCGCTTCAACCCATTTAAAAATACAATTTTAAGTGTTCAAGTAAAAAAAACCTGCTCTATATTTTGGAAGATGGTTCATTTCTATGCTTGAATTTCAATATTAAAAATCCTGATGAATGAATGAATTTAGTTCATTTTTTTATATATATATATATATATATATATATATATATATATATATATATATATATATATATATATATATATATATATATATATATATATATATATATATATATATATATATATATATATATATATATATATATATATATATATACACATACATACATTTTTTTTTTTGGGGGTGTGCCACCCTAAGAATTTGCCTTGCCACCCACTAGCCACCATCAGATTTTTTTTCTGCTGGCGCCACTGAGGGAGGGGGCCACAGAGATCCACGAGAATGGCCGGGAGGGGAAGGCGTCGAGGAGGGGTCCAGGGAGGCAACGGAGACACAGGAACAAAAAGCCTTGGGACAAAAAAACAGAGGGATTAAGGTAAGCACGGCACAGAGGTTCAAACTGGGGGTCTGAAAAAGCTAGCGATAGTTTCCTGAAAGGCCAGATTTAGTTACCGCATGGGTTCAGAACAATCAAGCACTGAGTGAAGGTCCAGGTCTCCTTTTAAGCCTGGGCTGGTGATCAGTGGCAGCTGGGGTTGAATGCAGATCAGCAGCACCTCTGCTGCTGGCTCTCCCAGCCAGAGGAGGAGGACTCCTAACAGGCTGATTTATGGGTCCGCGTTACACCAACGGCAAGACCCTACGGCGTAGGTCAACGCACCGAACGCTGCGTGCGCCGTGTAACCTACGCCGCAGGCTACGCCGCAGGCTACGCCGCAGGCTACGCCATCGATTTTACGCGGAACCATAAATCAGCCTTTATTCACTGCAGCACCCGCCCGTGCGCTCCAGAAAGAAATTCCGAAAATAACTCCTGAAAGATGGGTGAGTACTTGTAATCTGTCTACGTTTGTACTTTCTAAACAGAAAACAAGCTTATTATCTTCTCTTTTTTCTGATTAAATGCATCCGAAATAGCCGGGTATTTTTAAAACCGAATATTTCCCCCCCTTCGTTTATAAAATAATTTGTATCCACATTACATCATTGCTAAAAAAAAAACCTTCCACACATAACCGTAGATATGCGTTTTCGACCACATTCATAAGCAAAATACATGAATAAACGTGAAATAGAAAGGAAACTGAAGGCAGAATCGAAAAAAGATACCAAACAAAGTTCGTCTGCATCCACCCCAACTCCGCAAAATGTTAGTCTACGGAGCAAAATACCGCCAATAGATTGGAAGCAGTGTATCTTTTGCCACCAAGATCAGAAAGAAAAACTACATCTCATACAAGAAATGAAAGTCAGCAGCAGAATCCTACAAGCAGTAAAGTGTGATTCATTCTTAAGAGTGCGACTAGCTTGAGTAAATGATATTATAGCTGCAGAAGGAAGTTATCACATGACTTGCAAAAACAGGTTTGAACGTAGGACCAAACGCACAGAGTCACTTCCGAGCACGGAAATCCCATTAGAGTGGATCTGCCAAGAACTTGAACAATCAGCAAAGCAAGCGGATATTCTGGATCTTGTACATGTGTGGGACCGGTACTCTACACTAGCTAATGAGGCTCAATTAGATATACCATCTAGATTTCTAAGCCGAAGGAACTCCTTCAAGGAACAAATAGCTGATCGTCTTGAGGGCATATACGACTTTGTTGTACTGCATGATCAGCCTCGAAATGAACCTTGTACTGTCTTGGTTCCATCCAAATACCGGCACATTCCAGTATCAGCAATGGTGAAAGATGACACCTCCAATATTCATAGAATCATTCCTACATTCAAACATAAGGATCAAGATATGTTCCTGAACATGGTCCATGTGGCATTGCACATCCGAAGAGATATGATCTCACATCCAAAACAAGAGGGGATAGACATCAGTGAAAACAGAGCAATAGACAGCATACCCAACAGTCTGTACATGTTCCTCAACTTGTTACTAGGTGGTCAGCGCCTGCTGGGGGATGATGTTGAATATTATGATAATAACACAGCCAAACGACAGCTTAATTCAATTCAATTCAATTTTATTTATATAGCGTCTAATACAACAGATGTTGTCTCTAGACGCTTTCCAGAGACCCAGAACATGGCCCCCGAGCACATATTACATAAACAATGGCAGGTAAAAACTCCCCTAGTGGGAGAAAAGCCTTAAGCCAAACAGTGGCAAGGAAAAACTCCCCTTTAGGAGGAAAGAAACCTTGAGCAGGACCAGGCTCATAAGGGGGGGCCCTCCTCCCGAAGATCCTCAGCATTACACAGGATCTTATGTACACAGCTAGTGGAGACAAGTTCCTCACTCCGAAGCACATAGGACTGGCCAGTACCCTTCATCAACCTACACGTTCGAAGGAGTGGTGAACATGTTTCACCAGGCAGGTCATGTTATGAGTTACTGTGAGGTAACCAAACCTGACACTGCACTGTCTAAGACGACCTTGGAGACCATGGGGGATGATGGTGCCGTTGTTCCACAAAATCTGATAAAGGGCCGCTTTGTTCATTTCTCAGCGGACAATGTTGACATCAACGAATACACCCTGGACGGAAAAGGGACATTCCATGCCACTCAAGTGGCCGCCTGGCAACGTGGTCCACCTGAAGGTGATCTCCTTGAAGGAATTGATCTTTACTCCAAGTCAAAAACCCTCAATATCCCCAAGGCAATGACAAATATCATACCTGCACCAAAGAGAGGAATCACAGAGCGGCCATTCAGTGGTGTAGCTACAGTATAAGATCATTTACTCAAGCTAGTCACACTCTTAAGAATGAATCACACTTTACTGCTTGTAGGATTCTGCTGCTGACTTTCATTTCTTGTATGAGATATAGTTTTTCTTTCTGATCTTGGTGGCAAAAGATACACTGCTTCCAATCTATTGGAGGTATTTTTCTCCGTAGACTAACATTTTGCGGAGTTGGGGTGGATGCAGACGAACTTTGTTTGGTATCTTTTTTCGATTCTGCCTTCAACTTCCTTTCTATTTCACGTTTATTCATGTATTTTGCTCGGCACTTCCTATACCATAAGAATTGCTGAGGCAACTCTCCTTGAAGTATCTCAGTAAGTCGATTGGTTGCATCTTGGAAATTGTCATGATGTAATTTCATCCGAAGTTGTCTTATAGTGTCAGCTGACTGGAGGCCATCCTTACTAACTGTCATGAGATTTTGCTTATTGTCTGTTAGGTTTAAAACAGCATTAAACAAGTTTGTAGCCAAAAGAAGACACAAAGACTACCTTGGAATGGGTTTTTAGCGCACTCCTGCAGGAGGGGGGAGAGCAACAGGAGTGCAGAGCAACATAGCCCTCATTGAGAACTCCTGAGCTTCCCCCAAGATCCTCCCTCTAGAAGATGCTTTTATTAAGAAACTTTGACAGGAAATGATCATATAAGGACAATGCATAGTAAACAGTAGACAGTAGACATTGGGTAGTGGACAATGGGTGGAAGTGATAACGTATGATTGAGTCCTGACATTACAGTGGTCACCTGTCACCAGGACAGTCCAAAACCTGAGTAGATCAGGAAGTGGCTGCTGTGACTTCTGTTGACCAAGCATGTGACAGTTTCACAATGACAAAACAAGTTCAAAGGTTGATTTACCTGACAGTCTTCCTGGCATATGATGCATAACTGTGGGTCCGAGGACATTAAGCTTTCTTGGGTATAATCTATTGCTTCAGCCATGGTTTCTGTCGCCAATTGACTAATTCAGACCTACAAGAAAGAGTGAGTTTTCTTAGAATACGAATGCAAAGTCTAAGACATCGATATTAATTTAGCTAGCTCATTGAGCCAGTGATGTTAGCTAGCCACTAACGTTAGCTAATCCCAGCAACTAGCTGGCTAACATTAGCTAGTTAGGCTTCTTTTAGTGATCAAAAATGCTAAAATATATACTGCGATAATTTAAACTACATAAAACATGTCACATTATCAAAATATACACTGGACATGACTTTACCTGTTAGCTGTCTCATGTTTCCGATCAGCCGTTCTGAGAAATGTGAGAAAAGCTAAGCCTGGGGGGTGGGGTGATATTGGGGATGGCAAAGATTCCATTCCAGCACATTTTTTATTTTTTTTTCCAACTTTGTTTATTAGGAACTCGCAGATGGGATGATACAATTTCACAGGTGGTATTTACAGTGGTCTGCGTTTTTTTTTTTTTAATACACGACAAGCAAAAACAAATAGACATACAAACAGAGAAGGACGGAATACAAGACAAAGCGTAACAGAATAAGACATGAGAACTCAAAGTATTGTCGTTGTGCAATTGGCATATATCAGAGTTAAATCTAGGTTCCACTTGAGAAAAGATAAATAAAAAAAAAAAAGACTGGGGATAAATAAGCAATAATCCATCCCAGACACAGACATTACATATATACAAAAATACACATACATACAAACACACTCATTCACTCGGGGAAGGTGGGGGGGGGGGGTTATTCTGCTCACAGCGTTTCTAATCAGTCCTCAGGTTCTTTATCAATGCTGAGTGAGTGAATGTGGTCAACAAAAGGTTGCCAAGTTATGTTAAAGGCTTCCAAGGAGCCCTCAACGGGAGAACCTAATCTTCTCCAGCTTAATGCAGTATAGGATTTCATGTATCCACCTATTGTGCGTGGGCGGAAGCACATGTGTCCATTTGAGGAGGATGAGCCTTCTAGCGAGTAAAGTTGTGAAGGCTATAACTCGTTTTGCAGTGTTAAGCATCCCAGTGTGTCGTGGCACTCCAAAGAGGGCAGTGAGGGGGTCGGGGTCAAGTGTGCTACCCAAAACCCTCCCCAGCGTATCAAACAACTCTAGCCAAAATAAAGACAATTTCGGACAAGACCAAAACATACGCATGTAATCTGCTGGTGATAGTTTACATCTATTACAGGAGTCAGCCCTATCCGGGTAAATCTTCGCTAATCTTGCATTGGTGTAGTGGCTCCTGTGTAGTATTTTGAAGTAGACAGTGTCTTGCACATATAGAAGATGTGTGTACCAGATCTAACATATGATCCCACTGATCATCAGTGATATCAGTCCCAAAGTCCTGAATCCACACAGCTCGAAGTGAGTCCAGTCTGGTTGGATTAACCGCAAAAATGTTACCATAATAGAAATCAACCTCTTAGAGTCCGTCCTCAGAGATAGAAACGGGTCTAAACTACAGTTTGGGGGCTGATTAGGGAATTGCGGGTACTGATTCTGAACAAAATGTCTAACCTGAAAATAACTAAACCGATGGGAGTTTGGGAGAGCAGATCAGAAAATTGGGGGAAAATCCCATCAATGTACAGGCTACTGACAGAATGTATACCTTTCTCATGCCAATCCCGAAATGTTGGATCTGAGTAAGAGGGGACAAAGCAATGATTGCGGTAAATAGGAGCCGGACCTGACGATACATGTAAACCAAAGTGCTTTCTGAATTGGCTCCAGATTTTTAAGGTGTTAGTCACAATCGGGTTAATGGAGACCTTGAGCGGCAGAGGTAATTGTGCACAAACCACCAACCACAGTGCGTGCCTAGATGAGGATATCTCCATTTGAGCCCATTGAGGTAACCCAGCTTGTGCAATTTTGGAGTCCCAAAAGAGGAGTTTATTAATATTGCACCCCAGTAATAATGACGGAAGCTTGGTAGCGCCAGGCCACCCTCTGCCTTAGGGAGTTGGAGAATCTCCTTCCTAATACGAGCCTTTTTATCACACCATAGAAATTAGTTAATTATTTTATCAAGAGAGATAAAAAATGAGTTGCGTAAGAAAATTGGAATTTGCTGAAAGAGATATAAAAATCGCGGTAGAGTGATCATCTTGATCAGGTTAGCACGTCCCATTAGAAAGAGAGGCAGGGAGGACCACCTGGCTAAGTCTTCTTTGCAACGCTCAACTGAGGGATCAAAGTTCTTGGCAGCTATTCTGTAAAGATTTACTCACAAAGATACCCAAATATTTGAACACTTCCAAGACTTTCCTAAAGGGAAAAATATTTTGAGGAAGAGCATTAGCCAGATCGTTAACTGGAAAACCATTCCAGCACATTTGATACATTTTACCTCAAAACAAAATACAAAGTAAGTAAAAGTAGCCTAATAATAATAATAACTGAGTAATTATTCATAGTTAAAAACAACTATATTTGCAATATCTAAGCAGTTTCTTCACATTACATCTCAATTCTGAATATGGCATCGAATTGCCCATGTAGGAAAACTTACAAAAGCACTTTTAATTCATCTTTGTAACTTGTTTAGTCAAAAAGATATACTGAAAAATAGATTTCAGCCTGGCAGTGGCGGCCATGTTGGATTTCTCAATTTTGAGGCATTTTGGGACATTTTTGAGCTTCATATACAGCAGATTTGGATTCAGTACCCTTTAATACCCCTAGAAATGTTGTAAATTATTCACAAAATGCCTTCAGCACTTTAAATAAGCACATTTTCAGAAATTCTGCCTAGACTATATATGCATTTACTGGAACTGGAACAGACTATGCAACTCTGAAAAGTGAACTCATTGTTGTAAAGCCAATGTTGTCCAAGTTATGTTGTCCAAATGAAACAGACCTGGCCACTGTGTCTAAACACATGAAGACATAAGAGAAAGCATTTCCTGTGTTGCACAAGTTGTATGTGACAGCCCTTGTAATTGGTGTGTCTTCAGCTTCATGTGAGAGTTCCTTCTCCACACTTGCACGTGTCCTAACCCCCTACTGTCGCACCATGTTGCACGAAAGAAAAAAGAACTTGGTCAGCAGCTTCAAATTTGCTTCAATGTCGGCCGCTCTGGCCCCTGGGATACACCTAACTATGGTCGCTGGAGTCGGCCTCACATGCCTCACAATGGAGTCGCCAATCACCAGGGTGGGTTTCTCAGCGGGTTTGTCACTGAGTGGGGAAAAACGGTTAGAGACGTAAAGTAGTGGTGGTTTTCCTTGTGCCTTTTAGGACTACGCTTCCTCCGAACCGTCACCTAGCTGCCCTGACTGGCCGGCTGTTCAGGAGCTGCAGGGGATCGGCTAACATGATGATGGGCTCTTCAGCTTAATTTGTTTGTAAATGGCAGTCCTTCATAGATTATTTCTATTCGCTCCAAACCTTGCCCCCCGACTGATCTCTTTCACCCTTGCCCATTCCTTTTTTTAAATATTATTTATTTACGAGTATATGTGTTCAATTAGTTGCTGGTCCTCCTGACACCGCAGCAGAACCTCTGGTCCTCCTGACACCGCAGCAGAACCTCTGGTCCTCCTGACACCGCAGCAGAACCTCTGGTCCTCCTGACACCGCAGCAGAACCGTGGTCTGTCTATCCCTGGCACCCGCTCACGTCAAACTTACCGAAGCATTTCCAACGCAGCAGGCCCAGTATTTGGGCCTCTGCCGGTAAGTTTTGATACAACTTTTACTTCTCCCGTGTACACCGCAACTGTCTTCTCTCCGCTGCGGGCTCCTCTTGGAGCCCTCGCGAGTAAGTTTTGCTCTGAACCACCGGCTAAAGCAACTAGCTAGCTGCTCGCTACTCTGCCATTACTCGTTACTGGTCACCGCTGTTTTCCGTCCTCAGCCACCACCATCTCCACCTCAACAAGCTTACCTGCTGGATGTAGCATGCTGTGGCTAATCCTGTGGATATTCCTGGGGTTCTCGTCGCTCCTCTACACCCGGACCCTCGGCTCCTCGACGCTAGCTCTCGTTAGCTTCCAGCTACCGCTCTCGACCGGGACCATGCCGCCGCTCCACTCCGCCGCGGCCCACCACCCGCGCCCGACACCTGGTCCACTCTGGCAAAACCATCCTCCACACAGCCGCTCAGGATGCATGTTTTCCTACAACTTCACGTCGCCAAACTCCATTCCTTCCTTCTGGTCCTCCTGCCGTCCTGCAACTTCGTTACGTCATCACAACAAACAGAATCTGTCCAATCTCCGTCCACTTCCTCAGTCCTCTCAGCCAATCACCAAGCAACACCACCTGAAACTGGCTCTGTTCAACACCCGCTCACTCAACAACAAAAGCCTGCTGCTGAATGAATTTATAACGGACAATAATCTGGATTTCCTCTGTCAAACAGAAACCTGGCACAAACCCCTGGACTATTTCTCACTAAATCAGGCCACTCCCCCCAACTTCACCTACATGGAACAAGCTCGTGCTGAGGGGCGGGGGGGCGGTGTTGCAGCAATATACAGAAAGGACATTAAAGCAACCTCCATCCCCATTCCTGTCATTCCTTCATTCGAACACACTGCCTTCAAACTACCTGGCCCCACTCCTCTTGTCACCGCCGTCATTTATCGCCCCCCCAAACCAAACCCCTCCTTTCTCTCGGATCTCTCGGATTTTCTGACCCAGCTCTGCTCCATCTCTCCCTCTGTTCTCCTCCTGGGTGATTTCAACTTCCACATCAACGATCCTAACTGTAAACCCGCTGCTGAATTCCTGGACCTGCTACACTGCCTCAACTTCACTCAACACGTCGACTTCCCCACTCACGCCCGCGGCCACACCCTCGATCTCGTCTGCTCCACTGGCCTCACAATAAATCAGCTCTCCAGCCTCAACCTCCACGTGTCTGATCACCTGGCAATCATCATGGACATCAACATCCCCATCCCCACTCCCAAAGAAGCACGCAAAATATCCTTCCGCAACATCAGATCCATCTCCCCCTCTGCCCTCCCTCTCAGCCTCTCTCGCCACTCAGATGTCCGCCTCCCCTCCCCCGTCACCCGACAACCCCTCGGACCTCGTGGATTACTACAATCATACACTCTCCTCCTGTCTTGATCAACTGGCTCCCATCAAAACCAAAACAGTCTCTTTCGCACGCTCAGCACCCTGGTACACCCCTGAACTCCGCAAACTGAAATCCCGTAAACGTCAACTCGAGCGACTCTGCAAGAAATCTGGATTAACTGTTCACCAACTCGCCTACACTGATCATCTCCACCAATACAAGGATGCCCTCAACTCAGCTCGCTCCACCTACTTCTCCAACATCATCCATTCCGACTCCTCCAACCCAAAGGCTCTCTTCTCCACAATCAACAAACTTCTCAAACCCAGTGACAACATCTCCAACTCCTTCACAGTCTCTAAGTGCAACGACTTCCTCTCATTTTTTCAATCCAAAATCCAGACCATCTACAGTAACCTGACCACCTCCTCCACCCCCTCCACCTCCCCACCTGTTTACCCCCCCTCCACCACTCAGCCCCTGTCTCACTTCTCTCCCATGTCTTCAGCGTCTCTTTCCACTGTCATGATGGGCATGAAAACCTCTTCCTGTGCTCTGGACCCCATCCCATCCACATTTATAAAAAACTGTCTCCCAGCCATTTCCCCACTCATCATCAACATCGTCAACTCCTCCTTCAGCTCTGGATCAGTCCCGGACACCCTCAAACTGGCAGCTGTCACCCCCATCCTCAAAAAACCTGGACTCAACCCTGACACCATGAACAACTTCCGGCCCATTTCCAACCTCCCTTTCCTGTCAAAAATTCTGGAACGCGCCGTCGCCACTCAGCTCAAGACCCACCTCACCTCCAATGATCTGTTTGAAACATTTCAATCTGGTTTCCGCTCACGTCACAGCACAGAAACAGCCCTCATCAAAGTCACCAATGACCTCCTTCTCTCCTCCGACTCCGGCAACCTCAGCATTCTCCTTCTCCTGGACCTCACAGCAGCCTTCGACACCATCAGCCACACCATCCTCCTCTTCCGCCTGGAATCATCTCTCTACATCACCGGATCCGCCCTCTCCTGGTTAAAATCCTATCTCACCAACAGACATCAATTCATCAGCATCAACAACTGCTCCTCCTCCACTGCCCCTCTGTCACAAGGCGTCCCCCAGGGTTCGGTGCTTGGTCCTCTACTCTTCATCCTCTACATGCTCCCCCTTGGCAACATCATCCGCCGCCACCGCCTCCACTTCCACTGCTACGCCGACGACGTCCAACTGTACATCTCCACCAAATCCCTCACCTCTGCAACCCACTCTACCCTGACCAACTGCCTCGCCGAAATCAAGTCATGGATGCACTCGAACTTCCTCCAACTCAACTACAACAAATCGGACATGCTCATCATCGGCCCAAAATCCCTCACCAAAACCGCTCACAACTTCACCCTCACCATGGACAACTCCATTCTGTCTCCCTCCACTCACATCCGCAACCTCGGAGTTATCCTGGACAGTAACCTCTCCTTCCAACACCATGTCAACCACAACACAAGGACTGCTTTCTTCCACCTGAAAAATATTGCCCGTCTCCGTCCATCACTCTCCTTCTCTACCGCTGAAACCTTGATCCACGCCTTCATCACCTCAAGACTCGACTACTGCAATAGCATCCTCTACGGTTCAACTTCCAAGGTCCTCAATAAACTCCAATATATTCAAAACTCTGCCGCCCGCCTGCTCACCCACACTCGCTCCAGAGACCACATCACCCCAGTCCTCCAGAAGCTCCACTGGCTCCCCATCCCTCAACGGATCCACTTCAAAATCCTTCTCCTCACCCACAAAGCCCTCCACAACCAGGCCCCCTGCTACCTCACCGACCTGCTCCACCGCTACACTCCCTCCCGCAGCCTCCGCTCCTCTGACGCCAACCTCCTGTCCCTTCCAGTCAGAACCAAGCACCGGACCTGGGGCGACAGGGCCTTCTCCATCGCTGCACCCACCCTCTGGAACTCCCTCCCCAAAAACATCCGTGACTGTACAGACCTCCCAGCATTCAAATCCCATCTCAAAACTCACCTTTACAGAACTGCTTTTAATGTGTGATTAATGTCCTGTCTCATGTTGTGTCCTTTTGTACTGTCCTGTGTAATTGTAATTTGTATTATGTGTTTTGTTTTAATGTAAAGCGTCTTTGAGTGCCCAGAAAAGCGCTATATAAATAAAATGTATTATTATTATTTATTATTAGTTTTCTGCTACCCAGATACACTCAGATACACAACTGTTATTTTTACAGAACTGCAGATTTCTTGTAAATCACGTGGTTTCAGAGAAAAGGAAGCTCTCCAACTTTCACTTGTGCTTTAACGTTGGGAGGGGTTTGTGAGGACCCAACATATAAAATATGGCAACTCAATGTAAAAACATTGTTATTAGTTCTTTCCTGGTTATTTTTGGACTCTCTGTTGACTCCTCTTCTGCCAACCCCACACAGTCGGATGTCCTAGCCTTTATATCTCTATTGGCAAGACAGTGTATCCTTCTCTCATAGAAATCCCCCAAACCCCCATGCATTTCTCTGTGGCTTAAGGATGTCATGTTCTTTTTTAAATAAGAAAATATAGTACACTCGGTGATTGGCGCTTCAGCTAAATTTGTTTGTAAATGGCAGTCCTTCATAGATTATTTCTATTCGCTTCAAACCTTGCCCCCCGACTGATCTCTCTCACCCTTCCTCATTCCTTTTTTTAATATTATTTATTCATGAGTATATGTGTTTAATTAGTTTTCTGATATCCAGATACACTCGTATTCATCTCTACAGAGTTCCTGCTCCACTGTTCCTGTGTCCGCCCCTCTTGTGGGGGCCCGGGTTTGCTTTGGGAATTTGAGAAAGAAACGGGTGGGGGAAAGATTATAAAAGAGTTTAAAAAACAACACACAAGAAAATGTAATGTGGTTATAACCTGACTGTATGTATGCATTGTCTTCTTTTTTCCTGCAAAAACTCATACTTTTGAATTATTGTTCAAGAGAATTTGTAAAAAAAGAAAAAGATAATGGCCTTGACAAATTATTCAACTTAATATTTAGTTGTATAATCTTTTGCAGCAATCAATTGAATTTATTTTCATTTCATTCACATATCATCTATTACAGTAAAAGCTCTAATTTTACCTCATCTCTGTGAAGGACGTTCTTCCACAAACTTTGTGGCTTCTACTCACTAACTTTTGCCATAATAGATGGGTACCAACACATCTTCTTCATTTTTTACATCTTTCAATAATGTTTTATATTATCTATTTCTATATTGTGTTTTTGGTTTTGCTGTTGTTATTAGGGCCCGAGCACCTTCAGTGCGAAGGCCCTATTGTATCTGTAGGAATTTTTCTTTCTTTCTTTTTTTTCTTCTTCTTCTTCTTCTGACAAAAGGAGGGCCTTTTTGCCCCCCTAAACGTGCCCAAAAAGTCACCAAATTTTGCATGCAAGTCAGGCCTTGCGAAAAATTTGATATTTAATGGTTTGCAATAATGGGTGTGGCAAAATGGCTCAACAGCGCCCCCCGGAAAACTTTGTGCCTCAAGCCCTAAATACGGTTTGACGTACATGCACGAAAATCGGTACACACCTGAATCATGGCACAACTTAAAGAAAAGTCTCTTGGCGCCATGCCCGAAACCGAACAGGATGTCGGCCATTTTGAATTAGTCGTGTCATTTTGACGAAATGTATGCCATTCCTTCGGCAGTTAATACGGCCCGAACCGTAACGTGCCCCCAAGTCTGTTATACATCAAAATGTGCGTCTCCATCCTCCGACACCGCGCATTACTTTTCTCTTTCAAAAGCGTTACCGTGGCGACACTAGGCGCCAAAAAGCGCGCCCACCCTTCATCTGATTGGTTCAGACAGAAAAAACTTTGCGCCTCAAGCCCCATAATACGGTTTGACGTACATGAACGAAAATTGGTACACACCTGTATCATGTCGCAACTTAAAGAAAAGTCTCTTGGCGCCATGGCCGAAACCGAACAGGAAGTCAGCCATTTTGAACATTCTGAATTAATCGCGTAATTTTGGAGCAATATGCCATTCCTTCGAGAATTAATACGGCCCGAACCGTATCATGAACCCAGATGTGTTATAAATCAAAATGTGCGTCTCCATCCTGCGACTGAGCACATTACTTTTCTCTTTCAAAAATGTTACCGTGGCGACGCTAGACGCCAAAAAGCGCGCCCCCCCTTCATCTGATTAGTCCATATTTGATAGTTCCCCAAAAGTCACCAAATTTTGCATGCAAGGCAGGCCTGGCGATAAATTTGATATTTCATGGTTTGTATTAATGGGCGTGGCAAAATGGCTCAACAGCGCCCCCCGGAAAATTTTGTGCCTCAAGCCCCACAATACGGTTTGACATACATGCACGAAAATCGGTACACACCTGTATCATGTCGCAACTTAAAGAAAAGTCTCTTGGCGCCATGGCCGAAACCCAACAGGAAGTCAGCCATTTTGAATTAATCGTGTCATTTTGGTGAAATTTATGCCATTCCTTCGGCAGTTAATTCAGCCCGAACCGTAACGTGCCCCCAAGTGTGTTATACATCAAAATGTGCGTCTCCATCCTCCGACACCACGCCTTACTTTTCTCTTTCAAAAGTGTTACCGTGGCGACGCTAGACGCCAAAAAGCGTGCCCACCCTTCATCTGATTGGTTCAGACAGAAAAAACTTTGCGCCTCAAGCCCCATAATATGGTTTGACGTACATGAACGAAAATCGGTACACACCTGTATCATGTCACTACTTAAAGAAAAGTCTCTTGGCGTCATGGCCGAAACCGAACAGGAAGTCGGCCATTTTGAACATTCTGAATTAATCGCGTAAATTTGGAGCAATATATGCCATTCCTTCGAGAATTAATTCAGCCCGAACCGTATCGTGAACCCAGATGTTTTATACATCAAAATGTGCGTCTCCATCCTGCGACTACACGCATTACTTTTCTCTTTCAAAAGTGTTACTGTGGCGACGCTAGTTGTTGTTTATGTTTGTTTTATAAAGGGGAGGCATTTTCATAAGCCTTTTTGGCTTTCACCTCTCCTGCACAATGCTTCATTTGATCTTTGTTTTTTACTGTTCTGTTTTATGTGCAAAATAAACTGAAAACTAAAACAGTTGTCTGTGTGTGTGGGCTGTTAATTTTACAGAACTGCAGATTTCTTGTAAATCACGTGGTTTCAGAGAAAACGAAGCTCTCCAACTTTCACTTTTGCTTTAACGTTGGGAGGGGTTTTGTGAGGACCCAACATATAAAATCTGATCGCAGTCATTGTGAGTGGAGTCAAGTGAAAGCCAGGAAAGCTGATGAGGTGAGTTCTCGTACCTGAAGGCGAGTTGAGGGGAGGGGAGTCGGGAGGCGCTATCCGGGTAACAAAACATCAGCTGTATGGGCATGTAGAATGACTATTATTTCTACAGGTGTCATGTCAGACAGGTGTAATTTTCAAAACGAGGATGGATGAAGCATCTATCATTGAATCAATTTCCAACAGGGGGCACAATGGGTACATCTCCAAAATGAATCCCTTGCACCTGATCAAGTCTGTTTACATTAACTGCCACATGTCTCCACTTATTCTACAAGGTGCAGTCTAAAGATGTGACAATGTTGCTCAAGTGCTGCAAGTCTTTATGTCCTGATGATCCCCGAACTAACACAGTAGTTGCGGAACACATCTATGAACGGATAGAGGCCGGGCCAGATTTATGTCTGACATTACGTGACAGAATTCCTAATGCAGGTAGGTACATTTCTCTGTTGTATTCATAGCATAATCATCATTTTGGAATTAGCTATGAAAAAAAAATCTGGCATAAGGCAATAATTATAATATTTAATCTATTGACCATAGGTGTGTTTTTAAGAGTGGTGTTTAATGCTTTATAATCTTACGGTATTGCCTTCTCCATATTATACAAGTGCTCCTATTTTTCTGTAACCTGATTCTGATCATATTATATTTATTAATATTGTATTTATTAATTAATGTATTACTATTACTATTATATTTATATTTATTAATTCATTTATTATATTTTATTTATTCAATACAACTGACCCAGGTCAGTTCATCATTCCTACATCAACCTCCCTCACGGATACCAAAACCATATCCAGGAATACAGTGAAAAGACCAGTCGAGAAAGGTCCTGATAGAAACCTGGTCCCAAAACATCACTATTTGACCCATTATCCATCTTGTATATGAAATATTGGACCACTAATACATGTGGAGCATGAGATTCGAGGCAAAGCACAGGATTTTTAAAAACTTCTAAAACATCACAAAATGTCTGGCAAAAAACATCAAATGTCTGTTGCATGTCAGTGGGAGACATCACAGTCAAAATGTATTGAGTATGGACCAATGGAATCTATTAATGTGGACAACGAGAACTATGGAGATATGTTGAAAGGAGCTTTGCATGTTGAGTCTGTATCACTAGACATCCAGGCAACTAACTGGGTTACAATCAGTGGGACAGAGTACAGGGCAGGACTAATAATTTGCAGTGACATTGGATATGACATACCTGCGTTTTGCAGAATAGAAAAAATAATTGTTGTTGATGGTGTTATATATTTCAATGAACATTTTCATGCTTACAAAGTATTTGAAAGTAATGACAAAGATGTTGTTGAAGCAGATGGTATTGTGCTTCATGAGCCCTTTGATTTACAAAGTGCTTATGGTGGAGATGAGAGTCAATATATTGTGCCATTATCTTCTTTGTAATTGTGCGACTCCATCCTGCGACAACACGCATTACTTTTCTCTTTCAAAAGTGTTACCGTGGCGACGCTAGACGCCAAAAAGCGCGCCCACCCTTCATCTGATTGGTTCAGACAGAAATAAATTTGTGCCTCAAGCCCCACAATACGGTTTGACGTACATGAACGAAAATCGCTACACACCGGTATCATGTCGCAACTTAAAGAAAAGTCTCTTGGCACCATGGCCGAAACCGAACAGGAAGTCGGCATTTTGAACATTCTGAATTAATCGCATAATTTTGGAGCAATTTATGCCATTCCTTCGACAGTTAAAACGGCCCGAACCGTAATGTGCACCCAGGTGTGTTATACATCAAAATGTGCGTCTCCATCCTGTGACTACGCGCATAACTTTTCTCTTTCAAAAGTGTTACCATGGCGACGCTAGACGCCAAAAAGCGGACCCCCCCCATCATCTGATTGGTCCATATTTGATAGTTCCCCAAAAGTCACCAAATTTTGCATGCAAGCCAAGCCTGGCGAAAAATTTGATAATTCATGGTTTGCATTAATGGGCGTGGCAAAATGGCTCAACAGCGCCCCCCGGAAAACTTTGTGCCTCAAGCCCCACAATACGGTTTGACGTACATGCACGAAAATCAGTACCCACCTGTATCATGGCGCAACTTAAAGAAAAGTCTCTTGGCGCCATGGCCGAAACAGAACAGGAAGTTGGCCATTTTGAATTAATCGTGTCATTTTGTCGAAATGTATGCCCTTCCTTCGGCAGTTAACACGGCCTGAACCGTAACGTGCACCCAGGTGTGTTATACATCAAAATCTGCGTCTCCATCCTGCGACAACACGCATTACTTTTCTCTTTCAAAAGTGTTACCGTGGCGACGCTAGACGCCAAAAAGCGCGCCTACCCTTCGTCTGATTGGTTCAGACAGAAAAAACTTTGTGCCTCAAGCCCCACAATACGGTTTGAGGTACATGAACGAAAATCAGTACACACCTGTATCATGTCGCAACTTAAAGAAAAGTCTCTTGGCGTCATGCCCGAAACCGAACAGGAAGTCGGCCATTTTGAATTAATCGTGTCACTTTGGCGCAATTTATGCCATTCCTTCGGCAGTTAATTCAGCCCGAATCGTATCGTGAACCCAGATATGTTATACATCAAAATGTGCGTCTCCATCCTGCGACTACGCGCATTACTTTTCTCTTTCAAAAGTGTTACCGTGGCGACGCTAGACACCAAAAAGTGCGCCCCCCTTCATCTAATTGGTCCATATTTGATAGTTCCCCAAAAGTCACCAAATTTTGCATGGAAGGCAGGCCTGCCGATAAATTTGATATTTCATGGTTTGTATTAGTGGGCGTGGCCTAACGTCTCAACAGCGCCCCCTAGAATACTTTTCTCTGCCATAACTTTTGAAAGGTTTGACATAAAGAGTCGTGGGTGGTGTCATGGGACTCGATATTGAGTCCTTGACCATAATTGGTGAAAATTAGCCCCGCCCTTCTTCTGATTGGTTGTCCATATTTTCTGCTATAACTTTTGATTGTTTTGACATAGAGAGTCGTGGGTGGTGTCATGGGACTCTGTAATGAGTCCTTAATCTTCATTGGCCTTAATTAGCCCCGCCCCTTCTTCTGATTGGTTGTCCCGATTTTCTGCTATAACTTTTGAATGGTTTGACATGGAGAGTCGTGGGTGGTGTCATCAGATTCTGTATGGAGTCCTTGACCTTCATTGGCCTGAATTAGCCCCGCCCCTTCTTCTGATTGGTTGTCCCGATTTTCTGCTATAACTTTTGAATGGTTTGACATAGAGAGTCGTGGGTGGTGTCATCAGATTCTGAATGGAGTCCTTCACCTTCATTGGCCTGAATTAGCCCCGCCCCTTCTTCTGATTGGTTGTCCCTTTTTTCTGCTATATCTTTTGAATGGTTTGACATAGGAAGTCGTGGGTGGTGTCATTTCTGATATGCTTATGGGGGGCGGTGGCCGTGAGTGCGAGGGCCCGTTCATCGCTGCTTGCAGCTTTAATTTTCTTTGTAATTGTTTAACTTGTGCCTGATCTTATTGTGCTAATTCATATGGTGCTGGGAAGTTACTTATTCCTTTTTGAATTAAGAAGAAAAATTGAGATTTATGTTTGAATGATTTTACTTTATCACTGTTGCTGTTCAACACATTTGAACTCAGGATAACTTTCTGTAGCCTTGGAAGTGACTACAATAATTTCCAGATTTTGTGATGTATGTTTGTGTAGTAAACACAGAATGCACTTTTAATGAACTGTAAAACAAAATCACTAACAACACAATTTTAGGCTTAGAAATACACTTTAAAGTGTCATAAAATAACACTCATATATGTTTAAAATTAACACTCAGGGTGAAAGGGAATAACACAATTTTGCATCTTTCCTTCTTATATCCATGCACCTTAGAAGTAGGTGAGGCTGCACCTGAAACCTTTACACTTCTGCCAATAATCCCACATAACACAGATCTTTTATTCCTGGTTGGCAGGTACCTTGGATGTGGGTCTGTGTGGAAATGAGAAAAAGGTAGGATATTTTGTTCAAATAATGTTTCTGATGCTATATTCTTCTCACATAAAAAAGAGAAAGAGAGGATAAAGGTTTTTAATATTTTTACAGCGATCAAGAAACATTTCTGAAGAAAACAAAAAGACACAAAGAAAAGACTTTGAAGAAGTACTCAGCAGACTTCACCTTCTGGACAGATATCAACACAAGTTTTCACCAGCAGATCTTGCTAAAATATGTCCATCTGTGAAACAGAGCAATGACACATCTGAGAAAGATCTGGCCCAAACTTTCCTTCAGAAGTTGATGATGTTAGATTACAGAGCCAGATACATCCCTGTACGGAAAGACAGTTCTGAGGTGAACCAGTCCCAGTCTGTTCAGGTTTATGAAAATGATGACACAGATGACAGTAACTTAGATGCTCTTTTTAGCACCGTTGTCGGAGATCAGTCAAAGCATTCTCATGTACATCCAATGGATGTTCAGATGGCAGTATTTCATTGTTCAGACAGCTTCCTTAAGCAGAACATGATCACAAAGTTGTCTCAGTGCCAGTACGCTCTACCTTTACTTGTTCCTGACCCTGCTGGACCAGATATTGAGTGTCCTCTGTGGGCCTTCAGACAAATAAATAAAACATGGAAGATCAGAGATGATTCAAACACTGTCATCATGAAGAGCATGCCAATCTGCAAAGCCAACATTCCCATGGTGACATTTCTCCGTCTGGGTTCATTGTCTCAGTCTAAATCTCAGCTCATGAACACGTTGATCAATGAACGTCACAACACGTTCTTCCATCGAAACTGTCCAGGCAGCACCAAAACTCGTCATCTGATGGACGGTGTAGCAGAGATTGCTTGGTACTGTCCTGCTGGAAAACCGGATGATTCCTTCACAGACTGCATTGCTTTCTGTAATCTTCATGGAGATTCTCTATCGATTGACAAACAACGTGAAATACTGATCAAAATGTCTTCAGTTATTGTTGTTCTTGTGCCAACTCTGAAAAAAAAACAAGAAAGTAGTGCAGTCATATCGACCCTTTACAAGTCTGAAAAACCTCTAGTTGTCCTCGTTGCTGATAATGACTTTAATGCAACTGAGATGAAAACACAAAAATACAAACTGGGCCTGAAAAACAGAAACCAGTCTGATGTTTGTGAAGAACTGAAACAGATTATTGGAAAGGTTTTGTCTGGACCACGTACATCCTTCCAGCTTGAAATGATAGCTGAGGTCTCTGGAGTCAGAGTGGATGAAAATGACCCAGTTTGCCAAGAAGGGAAATCTGCTGCCATGGAAATATCAAAGCTGATTCAGGGGATGGATGTTTCCAGGATCAAAGAAGAACTTCTTCCTTGTCATGGCCAGCTTTGGCATGAGTGGTCCAGAATAAACAAAGAACTGTATCACCTCAAAGGAAACATTGAGGAAGAAAAGAGCCTGAGGGAAAATCGTCTGAAGAAGCTCCGGGAGGAACAACGTGCTGTTTCCTGTAGTAAACTGATGGAGTCAATCACTAAAAATATCATGAGTTTGTCACCAGAATTCAAAGCTTTTTACCTAAAATGGACTCAGATCAAAATAGATGCCCTTTCCACAGATGATATCTCTTTCATTCTCCAAAAATATGATCAAAAATGGTCCGAGGTCCTGGCTTTAAAAAACAACCATGACAAGTCTGCTTTGTTAAAGGAAAAGCAAACTGAGCTTAACCAGTTGTCAAAAAAGCTTCAATCAGCAACGTTTGGTTTGGAGCACATCTTCAGAGAGATGGGACAGATCTATGAAGCTCACAAATCTCAGGAGAAACAAACACGGAGGTCAAAGACTGAATGGGATAAATACCCTGAACTGGCTGCAGATCTGATGATATCAGGACACCCGATGGAGCTGATTGATGGAGATGCAGGTCACGTGCCTTTAACGTGGATCTCTAGTGTTGTACAGGAAGTCATCAACAAACTGGGAGACCAGAGAGTTTTCGTCTTGTCAGTTTTGGGGGTACAAAGCAGTGGAAAGTCAACAATGCTGAATGCCATGTTTGGGTTGCAGTTTGCAGTGAGTGCTGGCAGGTGCACCAGGGGTGCCTACATGCAGCTGGTCAAACTGTCAGAGGAAATCAAGGAACACTTCAAGTTTGACTACATTCTAGTTGTGGACACTGAAGGACTTCGTGCTCTTGAGCTGGAAGGTGACACCACTCTTAAACACGACAATGAACTGGCAACGTTTGTTGTTGGTCTGGGAAACTTGACACTGATCAACATCTTTGGTGAGAATCCAGCTGAGATGCAAGATGTCCTGCAGATTGTTGTTCAGGCTTTCATGAGGATGAAGAAAGTGAACCTTTCTCCAAGCTGTGTGTTTGTTCACCAGAATGTTACAAGTATTGCAGCTGCAGAGAAAAACATGGAAGGAAGGAGACGGTTGCAAGAAAAACTGGACAAAATGGCTCAACTAGCTGCCAAAGAGGAGGTGTGTGATGCTGAGTGCTTCAATGATGTCATTAAATTTGACATTCAAAAAGATGTGAAATACTTTGCCCAGCTGTGGGAGGGAAGTCCACCAATGGCTCCTGTAAAT
This sequence comes from Cololabis saira, assembly GCF_033807715.1. Taxonomy (NCBI): domain Eukaryota; kingdom Metazoa; phylum Chordata; class Actinopteri; order Beloniformes; family Belonidae; genus Cololabis; species Cololabis saira. The sequence goes on along the minus strand of NC_084607.1, from coordinate 28,296,043 downwards.
CCAGGTTACAGTGAGAGTGTCCAAGAACTGAAGAACTTCATCCTGTCCAAAGCTTCAGCGTCTGCTGGGATCACTCTCTCACATTTCAGCAGCAAAATCAAGGACCTGTGGACCGCCCTGATGAACGAACACTTTGTGTTTAGTTTCAAAAATGCACAAGAAATTGCAGCGTACAGAAGACTTGAGGTCCAGTATGGGAACTGGACCTGGGACCTGAGGACCAAGATGCTCACCATTGAGAATCAGATTTATCCCAAAATTGAAAAGGGACAAATAGACAAGGTTGAACTCAGTTATCTTTCTAAAGAAATGAGCAAAAGATTTGGTGAAATAACCAAAAACATGGCCGTCTTCTTTGACAACGATGTAGACAAAGAAATCTTGGCTCAGTGGCGAGTCCGATTTGAAATAAAAATAAAGGAGTTTCATGACGAGCATGTGAGTGGAGTCAAAAGAAAACTGGATGAAGTTATCCAGCAGAATAAAGCTCGGAAGAATCTTGATAAGAAGACGACGGACTATGAGAACAAGCTTCTGCAGAAGAGCAAAGAGCTCGCTCACCGGTTGAAAGACAAGGCAAAAGATGAAGAAGAACTGAAACAACAGTTTGACTCAGTTTGGGGAGGCTGGGTAACTGAATTTACTAAAGGTACAAAACCCATTGAGGACATCAACTTGGAAGAAGATCAGAAACATGTTCTTCTGGATCTTGGATTTGATTGGTCCCTCATTGATGAGTCAAAAAAGAGTGGGAGATATAAAAAGCTGTCAGAAGTTGGGAGTTACTGTGATTATATAACCCACAAGAAATCCCAAAAGAAGGAAACAGAAACCAAGGACCCAAGCCAAGTAAACATGTTTACAAAGTTCTGGAATGTCTTCACAACAGAACCAAAAGTAGGATATGAAGAACAGAAACTGATCAGATCCCTAATTAATGGTGTTGAACAGAAGTCCCTGAAGTACATTCAGAGTATGCCTGTAGCAACTCAAGGCTATAGTTCAGCTTATCTGCAAAAAATGGCCCACAATGTTAAACAGGCAGTGGCACAATTTAATGCAGAGAAGACATTTCAACTTCAGAAGGAGTTTACAGTGGATCTGTCTCTGTATGTCTTTAATAAGGCAGAAAGCTGCATTTTAAAATCCCATAAGACATACCAAGAGAGAAATGATGCTCTGACCTATTTGGGCAGCAAGAAAAATGGATATTACAACATTTTCAGAAGCTACTGCAGAGGAAACTCATCTGCTGTGGTGTTTGCAGAAATGATCTGTGAAAGACTGAAGGTTTCTGCTGTTGAGGCCGTCTGTAACACGACTGCCATCCATCTGGCTGGAGATATGAGATCCAACTTCCCAGCATTCAATGAAAACAGACTGGCCCTGGAGAAATATGTGTTGAAGTCACTAGCAGAGAAAGAAGACTTCAGTAAGTTCATCACCTACATCACAAATCCAAGGAAACAAGTGGAGGATTTCATAAAAGAAGAAGTAATGAAATACATCTTCACAGAGCACAAAGATGAATCCCTGAAAAAACTCCAGAAGAATGTGGATGACATTGATAAACTTGTCACTCAAGCTTTATTTGAAGCAACAGAGCAAATCAAGACCAAGAAAGGAGACGTAGAAATGTGGGTGGAGGAATTTTCCGGATTACTGGACAATAAACTGACACTTGATACCATCAGTTGTCAAAACTTCAGTGACATAAACAATTTTGACTTTCTTAAAGAAGAGACTGAGAAAGCTCTTAAATCCATCATCAAGGAGATGAAGCACCTCTCTCTGGAGGAAGTGACAGAGTTCAGGCAGAAACCTGATGAAATCCTCATTGAACAGCTGTGTAACTGCTGCTGGGAACGTTGTCCCTTCTGTGCAGCTGTTTGCACCGCCACAGTCGCAGACCACATTAAGGACAAAGAAAAGGACAAACACAGTGCACCTTTTCATCGACCTAATGGAGTTCAAGGATGGCACAGAAGAGGCACAGTCGATCTGGTCATTGATTTCTGCACCACATTAGTTGTGAGTGACCAAAGTTTCCGCCCCAGGCATGATTCAGACGAGAGGGTTCCTTATAACCAGTATCCAACTGCAGGGGGGGAGTATGCATCATGGAGGATTACTGCTGATGAATACAAGCTGACATACTGGAAATGGTTTGTGTGTCGCTTTCAGGAGGAACTGGAAGACCACTATGATAAGAAATTCCAGGGCAAGGGAGAAATTCCTGGTGAATGGAGAAACTGCAGTAAAGAGGAAGCTATTGAAAGTCTTGATGAAATGTCCAGTTTGTGAGGAAACTGCATGTGTGATTAAAAAAAGAAGAAAATGAATCTTATTCAAGGCTTTCACCTTTAAACTTCTTAGATTTGTCTGCTTAGTCTGAACAAATATAAATACTGAAGATGAAGGGTCTCCAAAAAAAACAGCAGTTATTTACTTTCAAGAAAATGAATGTTAGCCATGACTTTTTATTTCTTTATTCTGTTTTCTCTTTTAGCTTTATTTCAACATTAAAATGTGATCAAGCATGGTATTTAGATTGTAGGTTTGTTGAGGACTAAAATAAATAATGAATAGTTGATAATACTGAGCAAATGTTCAAAATGTCTCTGATTTACTTTATTTGACAGAAATCATATCAGCTAAAATAACTGTCAGATTTTGCGCGATGTTTCTAGTTGCATCTGTCTGATTACATGAATTCAGAAAAGATCACATTAATTAAAATTTTTGTTTTTTATCAGCTTAATTAAAGAAACCTGTGATTGAGCTGCAACAAGCTTTTTTTCATCATTATACATTTTCCATGTTTCCAGTTTGTACTTTTGTTTTTAACTTTTCCAATTAACTGGGTTTTAACATTTGGTTCTTAAAAATTGATTCATGTTCTCAAGTTATTGTTATATTCAGTTATCCAGTTGTTCCTTTAAAATGTCATGTTTACTTTGTCCCATTAAAGTCTTATGAACATCCAAAGAAATGTGAATCTTTGTTTAAATACACAAACTGTTAAAAGAATATTTGACAAACACTTTATAATCAGAATACAACATCAAGTCAGGAAGTGGGATATTGATCTGATCAGTTCCGGAGCAGAAGGGTTTTTTTTTTAATCAATCAATCAGTTTTTAATCAATTCATTTCTGTATATGCTTGACGTCAAATAAAACCACTCATTAAGTACAATTTTCCTGTAAACATCTTTAATGTTGTACTATAGAACTTTAAGGTACAGAAGTGAATATTCTTGGGTCTATTTAAGGAGATTTAACTATCAGCCTCAGCAAAGAGGTCCAGACCTCCTCCTCTCTGGAAACCTCGTCCTCCTCCAGAAGATACCAAACTGTCCTGGATCTGCCCCGAGTCTCCGTCTGACTGGACGTGTCAGGAGTCAAACTATCCAGATCTTCAAACCACCTCAACTGGCTCTTGTGAATGTGTTGCACTTTTCCCTCATAATTCATTTTCTAAACATTGATAAGTTGCTTTTTTTTAGTGAGAACAACTTGTGACAAATGTAAAGGGATACATTTTATATTATTTTGCTCAACAGAACATTTCAAAGAAAAAAATAGATTTTCCATTTATTACTAAATAATTTGTATTAGTTCCTCCAATAACTGGCCATGTTTCAGGTTTTATCTTCAACCAGGATATTAAATACTGAGACGTTCATTTTCCTGCCAAATGCTCAAAAAATTAATGAGAATATATTTAAAGTGTTATGATAAAGGGTGACAACATATGAATTTGTAGATTCTTCCTGTGATCATTGGAGACCTAAATGTACGATGAAACAACAGGTATAAATGTGAAAGGAACTGATGACACAAAGGAAGATGTCCTAAAGAGAGATAATAACTAACGATGCTCATGTTAACAGCGTGGTTTCATGTCTCCATTCAGAAGTAACTACAAGGTACAATACAAGGCTTGATTCAGAGAAATACTTGAATCTAAAACTAATACATTTACACCTGCAGGGTGTACATGGACTATGCTTCATTGTTTCATAATCTGGGGCATTCAGTTAAAACTACACTGTGTTGCAGTACTACTACTGACCACAGGAGGGCGGCATGTCATGGGAAGGTTCACGAATCTTCCTGGCTTTGGACACTGTAGTGTCTCTCAAGTGGGACAAACAGGGGCGCAGCTTGTGAACAGGCAAGGCAGGCAACTGCTTGGGGCCCTGAGTTGTTGGGGGGCCCATGAGGCCCAAAAAAAAAAAAAAAAAGATTTTTTTTTTTTTTAATAATTACTTTTATTACAAAAGTGTTTCCTATCAGGGGTTTTGAGGACTAAAAAAGTATTGAAGGCTGTTTTTACTGTACAGATCTCAAAATGTGGTAACCGCAATGACCACATCCTCCTCCTTAAACAAACATAAGGCAATTATCAAAGACATCTCAGTAGCCAGTAAGAAACCTCCCTTAAGGGGAAGCTGTGGTTCGGAGATCCGCTGCTGCGCCCCGACGGATTCTAATCTAAGGGACAGGACAGGACAGGACAGTGTCTTTTTATGATTTTTTTCTTATTTGCAAAGGATAATAATGATCTGGGGACCTGCTGTGATTTGTAACAATCACGGAGGAGTCAGTCATATTTAAACCCATGCGAATGCACTTGTCTTTGATTTCTAAAGTGAAAATTCCCCCACAAATTACCTATTTGAGCGAACACCAAGGTCACAAGATAATTTTAATCCCATCCGGTTACACATGTCAGTAATGTGTGCATGCTTTTAAAAAAAATTAATTTTGTTGCCTTTTCTGCCTCTTTCCTAGCATAATATTTGCAATTGTGGTACATAGTAAAATATTATATTACATCAGCCTAAATCCAGCCCATATAGTCTAATGATCTGATGAAATGAAATGAATCAACATTAATCTTCACACTGAGACGTATGAAACCAGAAGTCCAGATCAGCACAAGAGCGACAATGAGATAAAGACACGTGTGGCTGCATCAAACAGAAAGAAACTTTTGATCTTTCATCAAGGTCAAAGCCTCTGACAGAACAAAATCTTTAGGGCTTCAATGAAAGCGTTGGTTACGCTTACTGTTAAGTTTACTGTTACCATGGCAACTTAATAATTAGGCCGATAGCCATTTTCTGATTTTGTCACTTGAAAGAATGTGATGCGTCTTCACTGAGATCTAACTCTAGAGTGTCTGATCAGATGCTTTTAACTCAATATTGAAATGTAGTGTTAAATGAAAGGTAATTGTTTAATAGAATAGAATAGAATAGAATATCCTTTATTTTCTCCCTCAGTGGGGAAACTTATTTGTTGCAGCACACACATATAGGGGAGGGGTAAAAGGACTGAAAAGTCAGAAATAAAAAATATATAAAAAATACAAAAGATACGTATAAAATATGTATAAAATATGTATAAAATAAACAGCATATGAACAGTATATACAGATAAACAGTGCAGAAAAAAAGCAGGTGGAGTGTGAGGTAGATTGGCAGATATTGCACGTCTTATGTTATTGCACATATTATTGTCATATTGTCTGTTGGCTATTGAGAGCAGGCATGGTTATATAGTCTGATGGCAGCGGGGAGGAAGGACCTGCGATGCCTCTCGGTGGTGCATCGTGGGTGACGAAGCCGGTCACTGATGGAGCTCTCCAGGGCTCTGACAGTCTCATGAAGGGGGTGGGAGACATTGTCCATGATGGAGGACAGTTTAGCCACCATCCTCCTCTCCCCCACCACCTCCACCCGGTCCAGACTGCAGCCCAGGACAGAGCCGGCTTTCCTCACCACCTTGTCCAGTCTCTTCCTCTCTGCTGCAGTGATGCTGCTGCTCCAGCAGACCACCCCATAGAAGATGGCCGACGCCACCACAGAGTCATAAAAGGTCCTCAGGAGGCCGTCCCTCACTCCGAAGGACCTCAGTCTGCGCAGCAGGTGGAGTCGGCTTTGGCCCTTTTTGTATAGGGCCTGAGTGTTAACAGTCCAATCCAGTTTATTGTTTAGGTGAACACCCAGGTACTTATAAGAGTCCACAATCTCTATGTCCGTTCCCTGGATGTTCACCGGCGAGGGGGGGACTTTGCGCCGGCGGAAGTCCGCCACCAGCTCCTTCGTTTTTCCAGAGTTAATCTGGAGGCGGTTCCGCTGGCACCAGTCCACGAATCTGTTGTTAAGTTCTCGGTACTCCGTCTCGTCTCCGTTGTTGATGAGACCGACGATGGCGGAGTCATCCGAGAACTTCTGGAGGTGGCAGGTTGGTGTGTGGTGGGTGAAGTCAGCTGTGTACACGGTGAAGAGGAGGGGGACCAGGACGGTCCCCTGTGGAGCTCCAGTGCTGCAGACCACCGTGTCAGACACACGGCCTCCTGTCCTCACAAACTGTGGCCTGTTAGTGAGGAAGTCCAGGACCCATGATGTCAGCCGCTGGCAGACTCCGGCATGGTGTAGTTTGTCCCCCAGCAGTTCTGGCTGGATGGTGTTGAAGGCACTGGAGAAATCATAAAACATGATCCTCACAGTGCTTCCAGCCCGCTCCAGGTGGGCCAGGGACCTCTGCATCAGGAAGATGACGGCGTCCTCGACTCCGATGCTCGGCCGGTAGGCGAACTGCAGGGGGTCGGCGGTGGAGCTCACCAGGGGGCGCAGGTGGTGGAGGACCAGCCTCTCCAGAGTCTTCGCCAGGTGGGATGTTAGGGCCACCGGCCGGTAGTGGCTGAAGTCGCTGGGTCGAGACGACTTGGGCACCGGTACCACGCAGGACGTCTTCCACAGCTGTGGTACCTTGTGCAGCCTCAGGCTCATGTTGAAGATGTGCTCCACGATCCTGCACAGTTGCCTGGAGCAGGATCTGAGCAGCCTGGAGGTGATGCCATCAGGACCCGTTGCTTTCCTCGCCTTGAGCCTGGCCAGTCCTCTCTCCACCTGGGCTGTGGAGAGCACCACGCTGGGCGGGGGGGTGGTGAGTGGGCTGGGCGGGGGGGTGGTGGGTGGGCTGGGCGGGGGGGTGGTGAGTGGGCTGGGCGGGGGGGTGGTGGGTGGGCTGGGCGGGGGGGTGGTGAGTGGGCTGGGCGGGGTTGCAGGGAGGGGGGTTGGTAGGTTCGGTGGAGTTGAGAGTGGGCTGGGGGGTTGTGGAGGGGGAGTAGCAGGGAGGGGGGTTGAGGTGAGAGTCCTCGGAGCAGAAGAGGCTCCAGTCGGGGGAAGTTGCAGCAGGGCTGGGTGGGCGGGGGGAGGGGTGTCTGGTTGTTCAAACCGGTTGAAGAACCGGTTCAGGTCATCCACCCACTCCTGGTCCCTGTCCAGCGCGGGTCTGGAGTTGCTACGTCCTGAGATGGTGTTCAGGCTCCTCCAGACCCCGCTGATGTCGTCCCGCTGCAGCTGGTCTTCCATCCTCCTCCTGTAGCTGCTCTTTCCCTCCCTGATCTTCTTCCTCAGGTCCCTCTGCACCGTCTTCAGCAGGTCCCTGTCTCCTGATTTGAAGACCCTCCTTTTGTCCCTGAGCAGGCCTTTAATTTCAGGGGTGATCCAAGGTTTGCTGTTTGCAAACACTTTAACTTTCTTGGTGGGTATTGTGGATTCTACACAAAAGTTGATGTAGTCCGTGACACAGCTGGTGAGACTGTCGATGTCGTCCCCGTAGTCCTCACAGAACACATCCCACACCGTAGTCTCAAAACAGTCCTGAAGAGTCTCCAGAGACTGTTCAGACCAGATCTGTCTGGTGTGGGTGACTGCCGGTTGTCTTTGCACCAGAGGCTGATACAGGGGGAGAAGGTGGATCAGATCATGATCAGATCTTCCAAGCGGGGGCAGGGGGGATGATGTATATGCCTCTTTGAGGTTGGCATAAAAAAGGTCCAGTGTTTTATTTCCCCTGGTGCTGCAGGTGACGTACTGGCTGAAGGTTGGGAGTGTGGATGAGGGAGGGGCATGATTAAAATCCCCGGTAATGAGGAGGAGGGCATGTGGGTGCTGTGTTTGCAGCCTGCTCACACTGCTGTGCAGGACATCGCGGGCTGCGTCGGCATTGGCAGAGGGCGGGACATACGCAGTTATCGCGATAACATGCGAGAGTTCCCGCGGCAGGTAGTGTGGCCTCATGCTAACGGCTAACAGCTCAATGTCCGTGCTGCAGAGTTGCTCTTTGATAGAGATGTTCCCAGGGTTACACCATCTATCGTTCACAAACACAGCAAGCCCCCCTCCTTTCCTCTTACCGCTCTCCCGTGTCCTGTCTGCCCTTATGAGGTTAAATCCGTCCAGAGCGACGGCGGAGTCCGGTGTTTGCTCCGTTAGCCAGGTCTCTGTGAACAGCATCAGGCTGCATTCCCGGTATTCCCGCTGGTGCCATGCAAGGCCTCGACGGCACTTCCAGGATAAGTGTCTATAAATCACAGTAAAAAAAACAGACATCACTTATCCAGCACGAATCTGTGGAACTAATTTCAGATGTCACGGTGTAAATTCAGAATAACTGCAGTTCCAGGGGTCATTTCAGTCCAGTGCAAATAGTACATATGACTGTGTTTGTATGTCCACATGGACGAGCGGTGGATGAAGCTGTGAAGATGAGGACTGTTTTACTTCTCTTCAGCTACCGGAAGTTACAGATCAGCTGCATTTGAAGCAGAAATATGTTGACTGGTAGTTTCAGTAAATACTTCAGAAAGGCATGTTCTGTTTCGCCCCCTCCTGACTGCCAGTGGTAGGGAACAACGTGGATGTGTCTCCTGGCAGCTCAAGTTTTTATCTAAACAAAGTCACATATGTGACCTGTTGGCTACTGCCGCAGTTGCACTATAAATACAGCATGGTGGACGAAGTTCAGTCTCAGGATCTGACTGACCTGTGTGACTGGCAGTCATCCGGGGACTCTCAGAACTAGGGTTGCCACCCGTCCCGTGAAATACGGAATTGTCCTTTATTTGAGAAAAAAATGTTGCGTCCCGTATTGAACTAATACGGGACGCGATTCTTCCCGTATTTTCATTAAGCCTTTATATACACACGTCTGTCACACACACATCAACACTAAATTTAACAATAATGAACAAAATAAAACACAGGAAACATTAAGGCCAGCAAAATTTAAATATATTGCAAAACGTCATTCGTAGTAAATTTAACTAAATGGGAAACAAATATATTATTTCCCCACTACATTCAAAGTGAGATATTTCAAACCTTTATTTGTTATGATTTTGGTGATTATGGCTCACAGTTTATGAAAATCCCAAATAAAAAATTAATTAGAGAATATTTTATGAAATCAATAAACAATTCCATCATCAAAATTATAACAAATAAAGGTTTAACATATCTTGCTTTGCATGTAATAAGACTAGGTAATGTATTAATTTCACCTTTTAAGTTGAATTATTGAATAAATTAACTTTTACACCATATTCTAGCTGAATTATTGAAATAAGTTAACTTTTACACCATATTCTAGTTGAATTATTGAAATAAATTAACTTTTACACCATATTCTTCACCTGTAGGCTATATTTTACATCTTGGCTGATGTGGACAAACATTGCATAGGAGGCTATTTCAGTTGCTATATGGTTGTATGTCTGTACAGCCATGCAAGTTCAATGCTATTTAAGCACGTTAAACTTTAAATCAAAGTATTTTGTTTTTCACATTTCTATGCAGTTTAGAAGTTTTGGGGCTTTTTTTTGGCTCCTGCGCTGCTGAAATCGGGGCGTCCCTTATTTCTATTTCTGAAAGGTGGCAACCTTACTCAGAACCGTAGGTACCAACACTTCTGATCAGTGATTAGAATAAGATTATTACATTTCTGGACAATGTAAGAAACAGCAGAAGCATGTAGATTTCTGTTAAAACTGACATCTTATTTCCAGGTCGGTACAGTGAGGAATCAGACTGAATCCTGCCTTCAATACAAGATATTGTCAAATATTTCTGGTGTTGCTGCAATCAAGCCTCTTCTGAGACGTGCAAGGAGTTTGTGGAAACTGATATTATAGATGTTTAGGTTTGTAGTGATTTGTTCTATTTCTTCAGCTGCAGTGATGTGCTCTTCTCAATAATGTTTGCTATCAACACATCTGGACATCTGATGAACCAGTGGCCGACTCAAAGCTGTAGATAAACCAAGATAACTGTAATCTGGTTTATGGGATGTCTAATAGGATCCCATAAACATGGGTTAGAATCTAGACTTGTTAAAAGCCAGTGTTTGTTTTGCAGATATGTTACCTGAATGGAATTATTTATTGAAAGTTTACATAGAACACTGTACAGACTGAAGCTGGCCTCCACTACACATATAATTTTAAGTATTTTATTTTGTTCTGCAAAGAGCAAAAATATCTAACAGTTCGACACACACACCGCCACCGCCACTCAAGTGTGTGCTCTCGTTCTCAGGACATTTTCCTGCGCGACTTCTCTCGTCCCTGCACTCACAGTGCAGTGAGCGCGCCCTCTGCTGGTCAGAGTTAGACACTACATACTGGTAGGTAACATCACACTCTTCAACCCATAAACCACCCACTTACCTTAACAGAAAACACCCAGAAAATTATCACCACACTTTGAACATGACCTTTAATAAATTAAATGTAATTTGCACGTTTAAAAAAAAATATGTAGGTATGTCAACCCACTGATGGTTCTGATGCCACAGAGACTTACCTACAGACATATCGACAATCTTACTGATACACAACACAAACAATATTCCACTGTTGCCTAATATAAATGAAATTATTTCTCCCAGATACTGAAGACAGTAAAAGTTCCTTTGTCTCAAAGACCTGTAGCTCCATGGCAGACCTGCAGAGGACCATTGTTTCCAGGTGGAAGACTAGAAAGGGCCTTCCAGTGTGAGGTCTTGGGTTTGTGGCTCCAACAAAGCTCCCAACCACCTGTGAGTGTGTGAGAAGTCATGTTTCATGGGGAGAAGGTGGTCTCCAAACACAATAACTGTATAAAAACATGTAAAAGGTAATGAGCCGATCATTGATTTTACATAGTTTATATATGAATATAAATATGTATATATTGTATGCAGACAAAGAATGAACAACAGACTCCTATGAATAGTTGAAATAAATTGACACTGAACTATCCTGCTTATCGCTTGTTTTGTTTAATGATAAAAGTAAATGTGAAAGTAATAAAGATTTATGTTTTATGATTTTTGATCAAGGTTAGCTTTTTACTCTTCTTCTTATCTTTATGGTTTCAGGACAAAGGGAACAACTTATTTTCCAGAAACTTCCTCACTGTTGTCGCTTCCCAGCAGTAGATTTTATTGATGGTGAATTCAGCAACTAAGTGGATGAGATGTCCTATTTTCATCACATTTTCCCTTCATTAAATTTACACAATACATCTTATTTTAACTTCAGTTCATTTAGCTTCAACTTACTATTACATCATCAACAAATTGCAACATCATAGTAACAACAGCTGGTATAATTCATGACATATGAATTGCACCAACAAAGACTGTGTTTTCCTAACAAACTATCCTGGATCACAGTCACTGGAAAACCACTGCAAACCTGGACCTCCAGACTGCAAGTCAGAGTCCTGTACTATATAGAACCCAAGCATTTGTCGGTTCAAGTCTTCTCTATGTGCGACTCCCACAGCTTAGCTAATATCCTCGTTGCTGTCTCACTGCCCTTGGCAAGGTTGTTGTCATCACTACCTATTGCTCCAATTTATCCCCAGAAAACTCTGCTGCATTTGCAGACCCACAACTCCAACTCTGGTCCATGACCATGACTCCGTTCCAGTATCAGACTCCATTCCTTCTGTCAGATCCAGATCTGACTCCTGACTCCAACCCAGAATCTGTATTTGCATAGCAGCCTGTATGCAAATTAAACATCAAGGACTATTTTAAATATACAAAGATATGCAACGTGATATTGCTATTTCAGAAATATGAATCAAAGCCAGCAGGGGAACTGATTCTGAATTAGATGAGTATGAACTTAACTGTGTAAACAGAACGATATGGAGGCCTCCATCCCTAAGACCTGTGACTATTAGATGTAAACAGACATCTCCAATTAGCTTTACTGGCAGTGAAATTTCCACAAGCACATACAGAGCAGAACATTCCTGACATCTCTCATGGAGGAACAGGGAATGAGATCAAGAGTAACATGCCTCATAACTTATGGTGCATCTAACATGATTGCCTGTGGTGAGGACTGGATCTGGAAAGTTCCTCCACTCACATTTCTACGTCTCCTTCCAGGGTCTTGACTTCCTCTGTTGCTTCAAATAAAGTTTGACTGAAAAGTTTGATGGGCAGCACGGTGGCTTGGGGGTTAGCATTGTTGCCTCACAGCAAGAAGGTTCCTGGTTCGACTTCCGGGGCCGGCGGGAGTCTTTCCGTGTGGAGTTTGCATGTTCTCCCTGTGCTTGCGTGGGTTCCCTCCAGGTTCTCCGGCTTCTTCCCACAGTCCAAAAACATCCATCTTAGGTCTATTGAGGATTGTAACTTACCTGTAGGTGTGAGCGTGTGTGTTTATATATGTGGCTCTGTGATAGTACTGGGTGTAGCTCTGCCTCTCCCCTTTAATGAGCTGGGATAGTCTCCGGCAGACCCCCATGACCCTGCAAAGGATAAAACAGGTATAGAAAATGTGCAGATGAATCACAAGTTTATCAATGTCATCCACATTCTTCTGGAGTTTTTTCAGGGATTCATCTTTGTGCTCTTAACTTCTTATTCTATGAAATCCTCCACTTGTTTCTTTAGATTTGTGATGTAGGTCATGAAATACTGAAGTCTTCTTTCTCTGCTAGTGATGTCAACACATATTTCTCCAGGTTCAGTCTGTTTCCATTGAATGCTGAGAACTTGAATCTCATTTCTCCAGCAAGATGGATGGCAGTCGTGTTACAGACAGCCTCAACAGTAGAAACCTTCGGTTTTCACAGACCATTGCAGTTGCCTTTGCAGAAGCTCCTGAAAATGTTGAAAATATTCATTTTTCTTGCTGTTCAAGTAAGTCTGAGCATCTTTTGCGTGTTTGTATACGTTTTGAGACTTTGCAGTCTGTGAAGGAATCATCTGGTTTTCCAGCAGGACAGTACCAAACAATCTCTGCTACACCGTCCATCAGATGACGAGTTTTGGTGCTGCCTGGACAGTTTTTTTTAATTCAAGATCTTTTTATTAAAATTTTCACAAAGTAAAACAGGTGAAATGCTGAATGTCAATTACAAATATTTTGAGGCATGTTAATCATAGCATACACCAGTGTACAAAATATAAAAAACAATTAAACAGTATGAAAAAACATAAAATAGTAACAAAAACAAACTACAGACCAAACTAATCCCTCCCATGTCACTGCCAGATTACTAATCACAATATGAGGTCATTCTAACATCAAAAGCCTGCACTAGGAATACAAAAGAAATATGAAGTATAGTTCACAGGGTCTGGAATGCTTCTAGAAAAGGTCCCCACACTTTCTGGAACTTATTTGATTGCTGAAGCGAGTATCTAATTTTCTCCAGTTTTAAGCAGGACATGATGTCTTCCAGCCATTGTGCACGAGTAGGAGGGAAGGGATCCTTCCACCTGAACAGAATTGCCCGACGAGCCAAAAGGGAGGCAAAAGACAAAGTGTGCCCCTGTGCAGTGGTTAACTTCCTTCCTCCCTCCATGACCCCAAACAGGGCAGTCAGTGGGTTTGGTTCTAATCTGATTTTAAGCACCAGAGAGAGAGTATGAAATACTTCCATCCAGTATTTGTTTAGACATGGGCAGGACCAGTACATGTGGATGAGAGAGGCTTCTGCTACTTTACATCTTACACAGTATGGACTAATATCTGGGTACATGGAGGATAACTTTGCCTTGGAAATATGAGCCCTGTGTACCACTTTAAACTGAATTAAGCAGTGACGTGCGCACAGGGAGGTTGTATTAACCAGTTTGAGTATAGACTCCCAGGTATCCTCTGATAAGGGAAGCCCTAAGTCCTGCTCCCATGCTGCTTTGAGTTTATCTGTAGGGGCACTCCTAAGATCCAGCAACATGCCATAGAAAGACGAAATGAGCCCCTTTTTGAATGGGTCTGTGGCAAGAACTTTGTCAACTGTGGTCAAGCCTATCGATGCACCAGGGCTGGGTGTCTGGGAAAGAACAAAATGTCTAGCCTGAAGATACCTAAAGAAATGTGATTTTGGAAGGCTGAATTTACTACTTAACTGCTCAAAAGATGCCACGGTGCCGTCTATGAACATATCTCTAAAACAAGTCATACCCCTCCTGTGCCATTCCTGGAAGGTGGGGTCCTCAAGGGATGGTTTGAAAGAGTGATTTGATGCAATGGGGCTAAGAAGAGAGAAGCTGTGAAAACCAAAAAACTTCCTAAATTGGGCCCAAATTCTAAGAGAATGTTTAACCACTGGGTTTTTGATTGATTTAAGTGAAGGAAGTGGAAGTGAGGAGCCGAGTAGGGCAGGAATTGACAGGTCATCAGTTGGATGTAACTCCATCGCCACCCAGTCAGGGCGGTCAGCGCCGTCGCAGTAGAAGGACCAGAATGCAAGGCAGCGCAGGTTAGCAGCCCAATAATAATAACGAAAGTTTGGGAGGGCCAGACCACCTGCAGACTTAATTTTTTGAAGGTGAGTTTTGTTCAAACGTGGCCGTTTACCCCGCCATAGGTATGAAGATATAACTGAGTCAAGGGACTGAAAAAAAGAACCAGGAATAAAGAGTGGTAAGGTCTGGAAAAGGTACAAAAATTTAGGTAAAATGGTCATTTTAACTGAATTGATGCGACCCACAAGAGACATTGACAGGGGTGACCATTGTGTAAGGGTTTGTTTGGTCTCATTTAACAATGAGATAAGATTCTCTTGGAGCAGGTCTTTGTGTTTCCTTGTCACAGATATGCCTAAATAGGAGAATTTGTCATTTACGATTTTAAAGGGAAAATTGGAAAGGTCTAAAGCATGCGATTCGAGATTGGTAGGGAAAAGCTCACTTTTGCTGAGATTCAGTTTATAGCCTGAGAGTTTCCCAAACTGACTGAGAAGTGACAGCGCAGGGGGTAATGAGGCCAGAGGGTGAGAGATGAAAAGCAAGAGGTCATCGGCATAAAGCGAGACCTTATGTTCCCTGCCACCTCTCCAGATACCGGACACATCCTCACAAGATCGGAGCGCTGTGGCAAGCGGTTCGATAGCCATGTCAAAAAGCATGGGACTAAGGGGGCACCCCTGACGGGTTCCACGATGCAGATTAAATGGTTTTGACCGTTGAGAGTTAGTACGAATTGAGGCTGTTGGGTGTAAATATAGAAGTTTAATCCACAGAGCAAAGTTCGGACCGAAACCAAACCTGTCCAGCACAGCAAAGAGATAATCCCATTGGACACGATCAAATGCTTTCTCTGCATCCAGAGAGACAACGCATTCAGGGATAGCCTCAGAGGCAGAGTAGATAATATTGAACAGTCGCCTTGTGTTAAAGTAAGACTGCCTACCTTTAATGAAGCCAGTTTGGTCTTCAGATATAATTGTGGGGAGGGCATTCTCCAGCCTATGGGCTAGGACTTTAGCTAGGATTTTAGCATCTGTGTTTAAGAGGGAGATGGGCCTGTAGGAGGCGCATTCAGTAGGATCCTTCCCTTTTTTAGCTATGAGGGTGATACAGGCCTCTGAAAAAGAAGGAGGGAGGGAACCGTGGCTGAAGGATTCTGAAAGAACTGTAGATAGCAGTGGGGAAAGCAGAGTAGAAAATTTCTTTAGAAATCCCGCCGGGAAGCCATCAGGGCCAGGACATTTACCCGACTGCAGTGAAGAAATGGCTCGAGTTATCTCCATCAGGGATATCGGTTCTTCTAATGTCTTCCTTAGATCTGGTGAAAGACTGGGAATACTAAGACTATTTAAAAAGTCAGCAATCTCATCTCGATCAGTCTGAGATTCCGAGGTGTATAGCTGGGTATAAAAGTCCCTAAATGCTTCATTTATGAGTAAGTGATCTGTAGTTACATGGCCATTTGGTAAACGAATCTTAGAAATATTTTGTTTAGCCTTAGAGCCTTTAAGTTGGTTGGCTAATAATTTGTCAGATTTGTCTCCATAAACATAAAACCTGGTTTTACTTTTCATAAGTGACTGTTCAATTGGGTGAGTGGTGAGCAGGTCAAATTTAGTTTTAAGTTCTAGACGCTTTTTGTAAAGATCTGGGGATTTAGTCCGAGAATATTCTTCATCGACCTCTTTGATTTGGCGGGCAAGGTCTGATCGCTCCCTATAAGATTTTTGCCTCACCCTAGCAGTGTAGGATATAATCTGTCCCCGGAGATAAGCCTTGAGGGAATCCCAGACAGTTAGACTAGACATTCCTGGAGTCATATTCGTGGATAGGAAAAAGGCTATTTCCGTTTCCATTAATTTAACAAAATTTCTGTCCGACAGCAAAGTTGAATTGAATCGCCACTGTCTGTCTCTTTGAGGTAAGTCAGGAAGGGACATGGTTAGGACCACAGGAGCGTGGTCGGAAATGACAATGCTCTGATAAGCACAGGAATGAACCAGGGGAATCAGTTGATTATCAATAAAAAAATAATCAATCCTCGAGTATGTGTGGTGCACTTGTGAGAAAAAGGAGTATTCCCTGTCACATGGATGTAAAGAACGCCACACATCACAAACACCGTAGTCAGAAAGGAACGCCTGAATAAGACGGGCTGACTTACTTGCTGTGCCGGGGTTGGTAGAGGATCGGTCTAGGACTGGGTCAAGCCAGCAATTAAAATCACCACCAAGTATGAGAGAATATGTATTAAGGTCAGGGAGCAGTGAAAACAGTCGTTCAAAAAAGACTGCATCATCTGAATTAGGGGCATAAACGTTCACAAGTACGACCAATGTATTGAATAATTTCCCAGAAACGATCACGTAGCGACCAAACTTGTCAGAAATCACGTTGTGCTGCTCAAATGAAACATCCTGACTGATCAGAACTGAAACTCCTCGGGCCTTAGCTTGAAAGGAGGAGTGAAATCCCTGCCCTGACCACCTCGGGAACAGGCGGCTATTATCAGAACTGCGAATATGAGTTTCTTGTAGAAAGGCTATTTCTGTTTTAAGATGTTTTAGATGTGAGAAGACCCTTTTCCTTTTAACAGGGTGATTCAGACCCTTAACATTCCAGCTCACCAGCTTCAAGAATCTATTCATAATATTTAAGAAGAAAAATTAGGAGGTGAGCACAATGACCTAGGCAAAAAAAAAGAAAACGGAAAGGAGGCTGAATGTGACCCACATTAAGTAAGGAGTTGAAAAGAATTAATGCAAAGTGTCTGGCAGTGACATATCCCCCCGACCCACCCACCCCAAATAAGACAGCTGCTATAGAAAAAGAAAAAAAAAGCAGCAAGCTCTTCAAAACAAACATAGTGCAATAACACATCTTCCTGTCCTACACACTAATAGCTTTTGCTCCCGCATCATGAATATATGAAATTAGCACCTCAAAACGTGTAGATATAAATAAAAAAAAAGAAATACCCTCTCAAATCTTGACTTGGAAGTCCCGATAAGAGCCCGGAAATATCTGTACAAAAATGTCAAATATAAAACTTCCGACTTAAACAGCGTAAAAGTAAGGTTAACAACTTACAATTATTACAAAACTTATAGGTAAATTGGAAAAGATTTTATTTTTTCGCTTTTTTCTCTCCCTCTCCAGCAATTATTTTTCCCTTTTTTCCCCCTTCCCTCAAATAGCCAAAAAGAACTGCAAATTAATAACATTTGCAAAGGGGCAGTCAAACTAACAACAGAGTAAAATAAGGTTTTAAATGAAAACTAAAAGATTTCAGGCAAAAAAAAAAAAAAAAAAAGACTGAAAAACAAAAATGTTTGTCGCGGGGTACTCACCCTCCCCTCAGGAATATTGTAATGACTCACGTGAAAAAAGAGAGAGAAAAAAAAAAAAGTCAGTCAGTAAGCGCCAGTGAACCACACCGGGCTGCAGGCGGAGCCGTGAAAGCCTCCAACAGTCCCGTTACGGCGGGTTTGAGGATTTGCTGCGACTCGTGATGAATTTGCGCGCCTCATCCACGGAGCCGATCCACTTCCTGACCCCCCCGGACAGCGTGAGCCGGAGCCGGGCGGGGAAGAGCAGAGCCGGCTTCAGACCCAGGTGATATAGCTCCGACATAACTCCGCTGTATTCCGCTCGTTGGCTGGCAACTTCGGGGCTGTAATCCTCCAAGACCCGGATGGGGTGGCCGCGAAATTCCAGCTTTCCCCTCCGGCGCGCTTCCCTCACGAGGATATCCTTGGTCTGGAACCGGTGAAGGCGGATGATGACCGGACGCGGTCTCTGTCCCGGGGCCGGCTTGGCGGCGAGAGAGCGGTGCGCTCTGTCTATTTCTGGCGGTGACGGCAGCGTATCATTCCCGAACACCTCACACAGCAGCTTGGAGAAGAAAGCCGTTGGAGACCCGAGCTCAGTAGACTCAGGTAAACCCAGGATCCGGATGTTCTGCCTTCTGCTTCGGCTCTCCAAATCCACCACCTTAGCCTTTAGCCGAGCATTATCATCCCGTAGAGTCGAGCAGATGCCTTCAAGGTCCGTAACTCGCTGGCTGAGGTCTTCTGTGGCGAGTTCAAGGGACGAAACACGTTGGCCATGGTCCTCGACCGCGAGCCGCGTTTGGTCGAGTTTGGAGTCGAGCTGACTGAAAGTATTTTTGAACTCGGCGGCCAGGGCAGCGCGGTGTTCCTCCAGCAACGTGGTAATGGCCGCCAGGGTTAAGACAGCGCCAGCCTCTTCCTTTTTGCCCGACTTGCCGCTCTTCGAAGCCATCTCGGAGGTAAGTGGGCTCGTTCGAGACAAAAAAAAAAAAAAAAGAAAAACAGGGAATCCTTTTTAAAGGAAAAAGTTTGAAAGTTTGAGGGCTTGGTGGTTTAAAAAGTTTGGCACTCACGGGAGCACTCGCGAAACGCGTCTACTCCATCTGCTCACCAACCGGAAGCCCTGCCTGGACAGTTTTGATGGAAAAATGTTTTGTGACGTTCATTGATTAGCCTGTTCATAAGCTGAGACCATGAACCCAGGCGGCTAAGTTTCACCATGGGACTGTGGCTCTTTATTATGACATTTCTTGAATCCTCACTGATCTTCCATGTTTTATTTATTTGTCTGAAGGCCCACAGAGGACACTCAATATCTGGTCCAGTAGGATCAGGAACAAGTAAAGGTAGAGTGTACTGGCACTGAGACAACTTAATGACAGACATGTGTAATCCAGGTGCCATAAAGTAAAAATCCTGTCCAGCAGTTGTTCCAACCAATCACTAAACCAGCTCCTTTGCAGATACATGGTAGGTCGTTGGTAAAAACACCTGTTCTAAAGGTAAAGGCTGATCCAGAAACATGGCAGGGTTTTTACTTTATGGCACCTGGATTATACGACTCTGCTTTCTGATCATGTTAAGGAAGCTGTCTGAACAGTGAAATACTGCCATCTGAACATCCATTGGATGAACATGAGACTGCTTTGACTGATCTCTGACAATGGTGCTAAAAAGAAAACACATTTGAAAACACTGCATAAAGATGCACGAAGAGACATTGGTTTTTGTTTGTTTATTTATTTAGCACATATTAAAAAGTCAGTAATACAGTTGCCATAAAAAAACAATAGACAGCATATATGCACGGAGGTCCAAAAAACCCTCTAAGGGCTTGACAAGAGGACTTCCTTAAATGAGAATAAAAATGGGAATTATCATGGACATAAATGCATATCATACGCAGCACACAGACGCCACAAGCACATACACTCCTGAGGAGGGCACGCTCACACACTGCACGCTCACACACTGCACACTCACACAAAGAAAAGAAAAAAGTACATACCCAAAAATTAGAAAAGACAAAGGAAAGAAAGAAAAAACTACAATACTGTATAAAAATTAGGAAAAAAGACAAACATGAGTAAATAGAAGTTTACATCATATTATTACGCTATTGATGTAGCAAAATATGTTTCACAGATTTTTTTAAATAATTCATGAGAGAGTTTGACAAGGTGGGGACGAAGTGAATTCCATATCTTGGAACTTCTGGAAGAGATTTTAAATTGAGATGAAATAGTTTGCGATTGTGGGGCCGAAGCTGGGATGCTTTACGGGTTGAATAATTATGAAATTCATTGTTTGGGGAAAAGGAATTGTGAAAAAAGTTAGGAAGAATTTTATTTAAAGAACCATATACAAATTGAGCAATTTGGAGGTTATTAGTTTGATAGATATTAAGGACGCCAAATTTACGAAACAAAGGTAACGAGTGGCGAAGAGGCAATGATTCTCGCCACACGTTTTTGCAACCTAAGAATTGGTTGTAATTTTGTTTGGTGAGTACAGGCCCAAGCAATGTTGCAGTAACTAATAAAGGGATAAATCATAGAGTAATAAAGGTTGAGTGAAACTTTTGTGTTCAGGAAATAACGGATTTTCCCAATTATTACAATATTTTTTTTGCCATTTTAGATGAAATTAGTGATTTCCATGATTTATTAGCACACCAAGAAAACAAATTGATTTAACATTAGCTATTGAAACATTATCAATCATCAATTTTAAGTTCTCAGTGTGTTTGTTGTAATTGTGACTAAACAGAATGAAATTTGTTTTTTCTAAATAAATCAGAAATTCAGCCTCTGAGGAATGTCTTTATCTTCCCATTCTCTAACCTCCTTCTCTATGCTAGATTCTGAGGGGAGGTGAGGCTATGATAATGAGGCACTGCAGTGATTGGCTGGCTGAATGACGTGACAGGGGAGGGAACAAAGCCTCGCTCTGGGCAGAAGAGCAGCGGCTCCGTACACTATTAAAGCGTGTCCTAACTGCATGCGATGCGAGCGAGCGTCAGCGACAAAATCAATTCCATTGCTTTATTTTCTATTGGACTGTCCTAACTGGCCGCGAGTTTAGCAGTTTCAGTGTGGACAGAGAGCGTCCGATGTCACGCAGCTCGACGCGATAGTCAGATTCTCGCATGCAGTTAGGACACGGTGTAAACGACTCCCTGGGATCTTTTGTTCCCTGAAGACCAGGTCACCTCGTCTTCACATTAATTCACACAGGAAGCTTTAATTGAATTCTAAACAGGTACACCACAGTTATTTACTCTGATTCCTCATCATTTCATTCCTTAGGTTACAAGACAAATGAATCAGGTTCTAAGTATGTTTTGCATCGAATGTATAAGGATTTCCCCAACACTTATATTTCCAAAATGTAATTTGAGTATACTGTATAGTATATGTATATACAACGTGCTTGTGCTGTGTTAATACACTACATGTAACAGGCAATCACAGCACACAGTCTTGTATTGACAAAGCTCAGGCTTATTGAATCAGCAAATTGGTAATCATAGACAATGTACAAGTACATTATAATTCTATTGTGATTGTGTCATTTATTTTTATAAAAACATGTTAACTGTAAAGAAATCACAACACTGAATGTTCACAAATGGTAACTTTATTGTTAAACACATTATATACACCATACACTGTTTATATACACCAAGTTGTATATAAATAACATTTATGCACTATTGCTGGCTCAAGGAAGGACCGTGCATCTTCTGAAGGTATCGTACATGAACAGCTTCAGGTGCATTGCTTGGAAGATCTGAAACCATGGACAGAAAAAAATGTATTACTAATAGAGCTACGGTGTTACCTAATGGGTAAGACCGGAGCTAAGCTAAATAGTTAGCCCATGCAAAGCTCATACTTGTAGACAAATATAAATAACATAAAAAATTTACGTCACTTACCGCTGACTCGTGTGCAGTTGCCGGGTCCGTACTGTTGTTACTGATCCTTTTATGAGGGTAAGTGTAGATGCAAAACCTAATTTTTACTGTCCCTCGTTGTTGAAACAGCCCGAGGTAAAGTGGTTAGCACACAAGATACACCGCTACGAAAAAATGGCGGAGTTCTTGTTCCGGCAGAGTTAGTTGTGGGCGTTTCACGCAGCGGAGGCCGACTGATGTAAATTGCTCCTTTTGTTACGTAACGAAAGGAGCAGAATCTGAACGGCTCGTAGAAGTCACATCACACTGGACGGCTCATCCGGGCGGCTGTACAGACACTGCAGAATTTGGTTACTTTCCTCCTTCTCTGAGTTGGCAGGCTGAGGGGATCCCACTTTATATATGTTAAAGCAAGAAAAAACCTGTTTTTCATAATAGGTCCCCTCCCCTTTAATGTTTACTGACAATTTGTTGATTTAAAAACAATTGGAGAATGTTCTCCCCGTGCTTGCGTGGGTTCTCTCCGGGTACTCCGGCTTCCACAGTCCAAAAACATGCATATTAGGTTAATTGGTGATTCTAAATTGCCCGTAGGTGTGAGCGTGAGTGTGGTTGTGAGCATGGTTTGTGTGTTTATATGTGGCCCTGTGATGGACTGGTGACCTGTCCAGGGTGTAACCCCTGCCTCTCACCTAAAATGAGCTGGGATAGGCTCCAGCAGACCCCCGTGACCCCGCAAGGGATAAAGCGGGTATAGATAATGGATGGAGAATTTTTCCATTTCCTCATTAACAACTTTCATACATTAGGATTTCTGTGTGAATACAACAAACTAGTATCATCAGCAAATAACATTTTAGATAGCTGGTCTGATACATTGGGGAAATCATTAATATGTATAAGAAATAACAATGGCCCAAGGATTGACACCACACTTTATAATAAGATGAGGAGAGTTCACTCCTTTAAAAGCAACAAACTGTTTTCTGTGCTCTAAGTAACTGGAAAACCACAACAATGCCTGTTCATCCAGTCCAAGATATTTCAATTTCTTTTTTTTTTTTTCTTTTTACCTTGTCTGCACACATATTATTGATTGATACCATGACGGTAGAAACCAAAAGTGTATATGTGTGCATTATTACTATATTTAATATATATACATATATATACGCACACATATGCGTACACATACATAAATATACACATACAAACCCAGTGTTTTTTTTTTTTTTTTTTTTTTTTTTTTTTTTTGGGGGGGGGGGGGGGGGGGGGGGGGTGACGACCTCCACTGCCAATCCAGGAAGCAGGAACACACGGAGACACACGTCAAGCACTGGAAATCTGCAACAAAAAAACACAAACAAAGCACGAAACCGGCACGGAGCCAACCAAAACAATAACAGCAATCGACCTAAATCTTGAGATCTGATCGCAGTCTGAGCTAAGCTATCGCTACCGCTACCTAAACCCAAAAACTAGAGAGCCAGCATGCAGGTGAACAAGCCAGTGTGTATGTCTATGTGTGTGTGTGTGTATGTATATGATCATGCGTGTGTGTGTGTGTGTGTGTGTGTGTAAATGCATGTGACTAAGTGACTATATGTGTGTGTGTGTGTGTGTATGTGTATGTGTATGTGTATGTGTGTGTGTGTGTGTGTGTGTGTGTGTGTGTGTGTGTGTGTGTGTGTAATAAACCAAACAAAGCTCCACCTGAAGTGTATCTATAGTGGGGGAGGGGGGGAGCAACCCCGCCACCCGCGAGACCTGAGGCCGACACGGAAGAGCCCGGAACCCAGGCCACCGGCAACCCCACAGAGGGGAGAAGTAGGAGGGAGGCAACCCACTGCCTGCGAGGCCCCCCCCCCCCCCCCCCGCCCCCCGGCGGCCGAGGGGGCCCGCGGGCGGGGCCCCCACGGCGCGGGAAGAAGCAGCCAGGGATCCCGCGGCGGCGGACCGCGACCCAGGCAATCCCCGGCCACCCGGTCCGGGCCGGACACGCGGCCAGGAGGCCCTCACCCTTCAGGCCAACGACCCCCACCCGGCAGGGGGCCAGCCTGCCCGGAGAGACAGAGCCGCCCCGGCCGCCGACGCGGGCAGGCGCACCCGTCCCCCACGAAAGTGGCCCTCCAAGACCAGAGGGGCGCCCCGCCGCAGAGGCAGCGGGGGGGACCGGAGACGGGCCCGGAGAGAGGGAACCCCCCAACAAGGCGACACCCGTGCAGGCCCGACAACGGAGGGCCCCAGACCCAGGCATCCCATTCATTCATCCATTCACCTATCCAATACCTATACTAATAATAATATAATATACTATACATAATAATAATAATAATAATAATAATAATAATAATAATAATAATAATAATAATAACCATCTTTGTATAATATAATATTCATAAATTATTAAGTTTTGATGTCCTGCCAATGGAGGCTCAAATCCTCCATGGCAGGACCCTTCCATACCGCATTCTCACCGACACAGACATACAATCACGCACCGTTTCCCCCTCCCCGGGGGGGTCCAGCACCGCCAGAAGGCACCCCAGGCTGCACGGCGGGCCCCGGGATATTTCAATTTCTGTAACAAAATGTGGTGGTTTACAGTGTCAAAGGCTTTTTATCCGCAAAAAAAAATCCTATAGTGTATTCTTTGTTATCATTTGCTCTGAGTAATTCATTAGGGAGGTGGGTAATGGCCATATAGGTAGGGATTTCCTGAAGCCATATTGATGTTTGTATAATATTTCATTATTGTCAAGGAAGCTCAACAATCTATTGCAAGCTAGTTTTTCGAGAATCTTTGAGATAGAGGGTAAAATGGAAATGGGTCTATAGTTAGTAAATATTGCAGGATCTTCAGACTTGTATATAGGAATACTTTTGGCCATTTTCAATTCCTGTGGCACAATTCCTTTAGTAAAAGGCAAGTTAAATATATGAATTAGTGGTTTGGCAATGGCATAAGAAACCACTTTAAGTAGTTCTGCACTGACATTGTCATAACCTGATGCAGGATTCTTCAGGGAGCCTAATATGCTACAGACTCTACTGCAGGTAACAGGGCTTAAAGGAGACCTATTATGGCATTTAATGTATATTTTAAACAGGCCTTGAATGTCTTAAAAACAATCTAAAGCTTGTTTTTTCTACATAAATCATAAATCCAGCCTGTGGGCCCTGTCACTAGTTTTACCGCTTCTAACCCCTTTTTCTGTGCTCCATTCTAAGGGAAGGGGTGGGGGTATGATAATGAGGCTCTGTGCTGATTGGCTCCCTGAATGACGTGTAGCAGGGGAGGAGAATAAACCTCGCTCCGCCAGAGCAGCCCGAGCCTGTAAATCAATCACATTGTGATCACAACACTGAATTTTCACAAATGGCAACTTTATTGTTAAAAAAATAAAATATGAGTTGTATATAAATAACATTTATGCACTATTTAAGCCGGATCTACCCGGCGGATGCTGAACGCTGGCCCCGGAGCCACGCGTGGCCACGCGTGGCTCCGGGGCGCATCGCCCGTTACCGGTGATCACCGCGGCTTTAACTGGGGAATCTGACCGGTTCCGACCGGCCGGGACCGCAGGAACCCGCCTGGACTGGTAGCAGGGACTCCCGGGGACCGACCAGCGGAATTTCAGCCGGATCTGCCCGGCGGATGCTGCGCGACGGGCGCCGCAACCCCACGGCGGGCGCACAGATCGGCTACGGAGCGCATCCTGTGCGCATCGCCCGTTACCGGGGATCAAACCGACAGATTTGGCTGAAAATCTCGGAGAGTGAAGCTGGTCCGACCTGGGACAGACCCCCGAAGACCCAGCTCCCAAACCACCCGGGAACCTGGATGATTTAACCCGGATCCTCTCCGCCGCGGCGCCGCGTCCGACTGGCTGAAGGATGGACCGCTCCAGCAGCGGAGAGAGCTGGTTGTGGGCGTGGTTTCAGCAGCGGAGGCTGAACCTATGGAAATCTGCTCCCGTCACGACGGGAGCAGATTTTAATCGGCTCAAAAAAAAACACGTGACACTGGGGGACTCTGTAAGGCGGGGGTCAGAGACCTTGCAGAAATTCATGGTATTTTGTCTCCCCTGTGCTGGCAGGGTGAGGGGAGACCACTTTATATAGGTTAAAACAAGAAAAAACGTGTTTTTCATAATAGGTCCCCTTTAAATGAAATTCACCAGTAAGGGGGGTTGTCATAAATTGGAGGGGACTTTCATTGAATACAGGGATTTTAAAGGCCAGTGTTGGTCCAATTTCTGTAAAAAACTGGTTAAAGTTGTGGGCTATAGTTGTAGGATCACTTATGAGTGATCCATTAACTTTAAATTCATTACTGATTACAGATTACTGTTTTTTCCTTTTATTAAGAATTTTATTAATGATACTCCAAAGTGCCCTCATATTATCTTTACAGTTGGAGAGTTTGGTATTAAAGTAGTGTTTCTTTGCCCCTTTAATAATATGATTTAATTTGTTTCTGTATTGTATAAATTGCTTACGGTAGAATGGAATGGGTTTAGGTTATTTTTTGTACAGTTTATGTTTATTTCTAAGGCACTTGATCATTCCTGTGGTTATCCATGGCTTTGTTGGTTTAGAATGAGGTTTAGAATTCTTTCTCTTCTCAGGAAAGGCAACATTGTAGGATTTAGTTACTTCATTTATGAATAGGGTATAGGCCTTCTGTGGGTCATGTGAGTCCAATAATTATCCCATGGAAGATGCTCAATCAGCTCTTTAAATTTGTTCATGGTGGATGGGTTGATTAATCTATAAGTAGATGGGTTAGAGTCATTGTCCTTAATAGATAAATGTACAGAATTCATAAGAAAAATTGGAAGATGATCTGATATGTCCATACAAAGGATCCCTGGATTCATTTTTTTATCAAACACATTAGTGAAAGTATTATCAATCAGTGTGGCTTAAATATCAGTCACTCTAGTTGGCTTGGAGATCACGGGGTGAAAACAGTGTGAAAACATTATATCCAAAAATGAATGAATCTGAGCATTTTTAACAGAATCTATAATATTGATATTAAAATCTCCCATTATATAACTGTTAAGAAGGAGGAGGTTCAGAATGAATATTTACCATTGTCATAGGCATCGGTCAGAATGCATTAGCCATGGAACTTTACTTTTCAACAAGAGTTTATTTCACCAGATTCAATAATTAGCACAACAAGCAAAAAGGGAAAAGGAAAAGAGTGACTGAAAGAGTGAGCAGGCTTTAAATTGGGAGTGAACTGGTGAACTCAATCAGGTAGATGAGGAGTGAACAAAAGAGTGAAAAGAACCAGAATCAGTGATGAGGACAGGAAGTGAGATAAGTGATGAAGGTGAAGAACAGATGTGTCAAAATAAAAGGAAATAGTAATCTTTACTACAATAACAATCTTTTCTCTCTTTGGATATAATGTCAAGCACATCAGCCAAGTGAGAGTTAAAGTCACTTATACTCTAACTTGGTGGTTTATAAATACAACCAATGACAGTATGATTATTTTGTTTCAATAAAAACACTCTCTACAAAGGATATGATGCATTTTTCAATATCATGCCTTTCCTTATACTCTAGACAGTTGTTTACATACTGCGAAGTTCCTCCAGCTACTTTATCCTCTCTACATCTATATACATGACTATAATTCTCGATACCATACTGTTCATATCAGCATTTTCCTGGTTTAACCAAGTTTCTGAGACTCCCACTGCAGAGAAGGTCTGATTTAAATTAGAGAGGCAGAGGGTAAGTAAGTCATAATGTTTTGGTATACTACGTGCGTAAATGTGCAAAGATGAGAGGTCATCTTTTTTATTAAATTGATCACTGATATATTTGAAGTCCTCTTCCAAGAGATTACTGCAATCAGACATCAGGGTTTGTTTCATGTCAAATATACAATTCATATCTGGTTAAACAATATATCACTTGAGGGTGAGTCACCTCTGATTAAAACCTCAGCAGGTTCAAGGGTGACTATACTGGTTGGCTTTTCCTTTGGCTTCTTAGATTGGTGGTCAGACAAAATGTTAAGCTCAGCATTATCAACGTGACTAAAAGGAAATGGGTCCTTGTATTCCATGATTGGAATAAGTAAACAAGTCCATCTACTGTAGGTGTCACGATTAGTTAAACTGGCGGACCCAAAAGCAGAACACAACAAAGTCAAAGTCCAAGGGTGTTTATTAAAAAAAGGCAGGAAAAAAGCAATCCGGAGGGCAGCGGGATTCTAGTGTGCCGATGAGCAGGCTGAGGCTGAGTGGCAGGTAGGCAGGCAGGCAGGCAAGGCAAACGGCTGGCGGAGATTCTCTGAGGATGAGAAGGACAGGAATCAAAAATCACGAGAAGCATAAAATCTGCACTCACTAACTAAAGTTTCCAAAAATGCAAAACTAGGGAATATACTGGACAGGTAGACTAGAAGCGTTACCACACACTAGGGTTGTGAAACGATCTGGCATCGGCGCCGCAGGATCTCCAAACATTTGTACACTGGGGATGATTAGCTGACGCCATTGCAGGTGAGGAGACGAGGGAACTGGAACCAGGTGTGCCAAGCTGAGAGCTGGAGCCAAGCCTATATGCCCACAGAACACACACAAACAAATAGACAAGACACAGACACTGACAGACTGTGACAGTAGGAAGATCATCATGTGTCCACATAATGGAAACATGACTGAAGGCCAGAAATTTAAATTTCTGGGTCCACTTGGTTCAGTCTTTGATTCTTGACCCTCTTTGGTTGGACAATCAGGCGGTCATAGCTGATGATAGCATTTTCCCCTTCTCTCTGGCCTCCTTCATAGCAGGGATAAGCTCTGCTCTCTTCTTGCAGAGAAGGTCGAAGAAGTCCTCACCTTAAAAAGGATGAGATGAGGTAAGTTGGTGTAGGCTGAAACTGACAAGTAATGTGGACCAAACAATACTACACGATAAGCTGGGACTGTGCAGGGTACCAGTAGGCAGAATAACAGGTGAACCGATGAGGGTGATGAGGGTGATGAGGGCACAGTCTATGAGAAGAGAACTGAGGAATGCTGGGAATTGTAGTGTGAGGACCGGTGAGCTGAAGGCTGGCGAGCTGACCGTGGTAGTGTGGGAGGAGCGGGCATAACAATATGCTTACCTCTCACCGACTCCTCCCATTGTCTGAATTAAACAGAACTATCCTGCTTATCGCTTGTTATTCCAATAATAAGTAATAAGTAAATGTGAAAGTTATAAAGATTTATGTTTTATGATTTTTGATCAAGGTTGTCTTTTGTCTCCTTTCATCTCCTTTTATCTTATCTGCTTCTTATCTTTATAGTTTCAGGACAACTTATTCGCCAAAAGTCTTCAACGCTGCAGCTGCTCCCAAGTATTCAAAATGTTATGCAATGATTCCCAGTAACACATTTTATTGATGGTGAATGTTCAAAGTGGGTGAGATGTGCAATGTTCATCCAATGTAATACAACTCATTTTTAATCGTTCATAATTTTTCAATGAATTTACCTTTGCAATTATAGTTACAGCACAACATTATAACATTATAGTAACAGGAGCTGGTGCATTCAGGACATTCTACAGTAAAGCAGTGTCTCTGACCCCATTTGAACAGTTTGCTGTTAAGTTTCTTTCACTCAGCTAGTCAACTGGTTTAATGGTGTGCAATTGACCAGTGGCTGAACAGGGCTGAGCCGCTTTCACCTGTGAATTAATCTCAGACAACACAGAATGTAGATTTTTGCAAAATGCTAAAACAGTATTCTCACAGTTCTCAGCTGATGCAGTGCCAGGGGGGTCCACACCCATCAGAGGAGGCCTACCAAAAAGAAGCTCTAAAGGACTGAGATTAGTTTCCCCCCTTGCCCTCATCCTCATATACAAGAGAATGATGGGGAGAGCTTTTGTCTAAGGTAAGCATGTTTCAGCACAATATTTTCATTAGTTTAGACTTCAATGAGCCATTTTCTTTCTCCACAGCTCCAATGGGCAGACTGGTTCACTGCAGGCATGACTATACAAGCAGATGTAGACAACAGACACTGAGGTGGTTGGGGGGGTTAGCAGACCTCCATACATGTATGGATAGCAGACATCCATACATGTATGGATAGCAGACATCCATACATGTATGGATAGCAGACATCCATACAGACAGGTGGAAGCAGCAGTGGGATGATCAGAGGGGGGCAGCAGGTCAGCACACAGCTCCCGAAGCTCCGGCCTACAAACATACACAAAAGAGAAAAAAGGGGGGGGCCGACCAGGACAACAAAACTACAAGAACGATGGACAACAATGATGGTTATGAGATACTTATAGTAAATAAAAAAATGGAAGAGGAGATGCGAAGAAGGGTGAGGGGCACCGCCCAGTGGATCATGTCGGTGCCCCCCTGCAGCATAGGCCTATAGCAGCATATCTACCACAAAGCTTTGTTCGAGACTAACTATTATAGTCTTGTTCTATAGCTGCAGCTATGACTACTGACTCTAACACACAAGAGTTTACACTAACTAGAGGTTTACTAACACTAACTAGAGGTTTACTAACACTAACTATAGGCTTTACTAAACAGAAAGGTTATAAGTTTGGTTGTAAAGGTGGAGGTGGTGTCAGCCTCCTTAACCCAGATTGGAAGTTGGTTCCATAGTAATGGTGTCTGATAGCAGAAGACTCATCCTCCAAATCTACATTTGGATACTCTCTGAGAACCGAGAGCTCTGTTAGGAACATAAGGTACAATCAGGTCTTGATAACATGCGGCTAAACATATTATTGTTGGTCCGATTGGGGAGGGGACCAGCGAAACCTACAGAGTCCGACATGGTTTTGGCGTAGTTACACACCGACACAATATTAACTTTAGTGACTTCCGACTGGTGAAGACGGGTGTCATTAGCGCAGACATGTATGATAACTTTACCAAATTTACGATTACTCTTTGCCAGCCGCTTTAAATTTGCTTCAATGTCAGCCGCTCTGGCCCCTGGGATGCACCTAACTATGGTCGCTGGAGTCGGCCTCACATGCCTCACAATGGAGTCGCCAATCAGGGTGGGTTTCTCAGCGGGTGTGTCGCTGAGTGGGGAAAAACGGTTAGAGATGTGAAGTAGTGGTGGTTTTCCTTGTGCCTTTTAGGACTTTGCTTCTTCCGAACCGTCACCCAGCTGCCCTGACTGGCCGGCTGCTGAGTAGCTGCAGGGGAGCGGCTAACATGATGATGGGCTCTTCAGCTTAAATTGTTTGAAAATGGCAGTCCTTCATAGATTATTTCTACTGGCTCCAAATCTTTCCCCCGGACTGATCTTTCTCACCCTTGCCTATTCCTTTTTTTTTTAAAGCAGCAAAACGTAACTTTCAAATTTTTGTTGAGTTTGGCGGCTCCTTTGGACAAAATCGGTAGTACTTTACCAGAAAGAACACTACGTTTCCCATGAGCACCAGCGCGTACTACCGAAAACTCCTGTGCGTGCATTTGTTTTGATAGTAAATGAAGACAGGACGGACTTTCAAAACTACTTTTCTGTTTCACCAAGTGAACAGACGGAACGCAAAAAAAAAGATGTTAAACTGAAAGGAACTGGAATTTACCGGGATACCTTAAACAAGGGAGCCAGGGAGCGGGATATGGAGAAAATAATGATTATTAACGGTTTGGGTTCATATGAAATCCCTACTAAAGAGTGGAGCTCCGATGAGGATTTACTACCGCAGTTCTGCACAACCCACGTCTTAGGTTACCTTGTTTAGGAGTATTTGGCAGCTGCTTTGGTAAATGTTTGACTCGCCATGTGTTTCAATAAATTTGTATAATAGTACAACATACAGTACATGTTTTGTATCACTCTTACTTCTCTTTTCTTTTTTTTGACTGCTATATTATGCTGAAGAGACTCCGAGGCGTGAGCAATATTTTTGTTTTCCTCGTGAGATTATTTTTTTCCTCTGCAGCTACAAATAGAGTTAATATATTTTCCTCAACAAACTAGTTTTATCTGAAGATTGGGGTTAATCGCACCACAGAGAGCTGGCCAGCAACTGCGTTTAGCTGGAGAAGTGGGGAATAAAACCCGATCCGACCACGGTCTGTGTGTTTGTTTGTTTGTGGTTTAATAAACCCGTGTTTTGATCCGACCTGGTTTGTGTGCGTGTTTGTTTGTGATATACCATGTGGAAGGTTATGTTTGGTCGTTATTGGCCGCGATCCAACCAAGCCGACGACTCTTTCACTCTTTTACTCTGTTATCTCAGATACCTGGTCTCCGTGGTTCTTCCTCCGAGCAGGAAAGTGATGAAAAGTTAAACCATTAGCGATATTTTTTTCCCCACGTCTGTTGTGTGGAGCTGCTGCAGCCACAACACAGCAACGGGTTACCAGCTTCTCGAGCTCTGCGCTCCAAGCCCCGCCCATTTTCGTCGCGACTACAAATCGGGAAGGAGGGGGAAGTGACGTATGCCGTAAAGCAGTCAAAGCCGTAAAAAATTGTAGTTTTTTAGTGTGGCAGGGTTCCTACCATGCTCCTCAAAGTTACATAGTACCAGTGAAGGCGATACAGACCCCTCAGACCATGACAGAGGTGTCATTAAACCTGTTGGAAGTTGATGTACCATCACAATGACTCTAGAAATATGATATTAAGGTGGAAAAGTTACATAGTGCTGCTTCAAATGTTATTTATTTATGAGTATATGTGTTGAATTAGTTTTCTGCTATCCAGATACACTCGCCATTGTTTTTACACATTGCAATGTTCCCGCTTTTTCAGTTTGTTTGATTTATTTATCTCTACAGAGTTCCTGCTCCACTGTTCCTGTGTTCGCCCTCTTGTGGGGGCCCGGGTTTGCTTTGGGAATTTGAGAAAGAAACCGTGGGGGAAAGATAACAAAAGAGTTAAAAAAACGACACACAGGAAAATGTATTGTGGTTATAACCTGACTGTCTGTATCCATTGTTTTCTTTTTTCCTACAAAAACTCAAGACATTTAAATTATTGTTCAACAGAAAGTAAAAAAAAAGTCAAAAAAGAAAATGACCCTGACAAATTATGCAACTTAATATTTTGTTGTATAATCTTTTGCAGCAATCAATTCAATGTATTTTCATTTCCTTCACATATCATCTATTGCAGTAAAAGCTCCAGTTTTGTCTCATGTGTCCAAAGGACGCTCTTCCACAAGCTTTGTGGCTTCTACTCAGTAAATTATTACTGTAACTTTTGTCATTTTCAAGTCATTTCATGTATTTTTTCTGTAATAGATGGGTACCAACACATTTGTCTGCGTGTGTTTTTTACTACAGAACTGCAGCTTTCTTGTAAATCACGTGGTTTCAGAGAAAACGAAGCTCTCCAACTTTTACTTTTGTTTCAACGTTGGGAGGGGTTTGTGAGGACCCAACATATAAAATCTGACCGCAGTCAGTGTGAGGAGAGTCAAGTGAAAGCTAGGAAAGTGGATGAGGTGAGTTTTTTATTACAGAACATTTGAACCTTTTACACTATGAACGCGTGTTCAACGCGTGTTGGGTGATATAAACGCCAGCCTGTTATTTATCACCTCGTACCTGAAGGCGAGTTGAGGGGAGGGGAGTGGGGAGGCGCTATCTGCGTAACAAAACATCAGCTGTGTGGGCATGTAGAATGAATATTATTTCTCCAGGTGTCATATCAGACAAGTGTAATTTTCAAAACGGGGATGGATGAACATCGAGGTGAGAGTTTTTTGCACGTTAAGGTTACCTTAACATACACAGATATCTGTACACAGATAAGTAAGATGGGTAAGTGTTTTTTTCTTAACAATGTGGTTCAATTACTGCAAGGCAGAAAACAGAAAACTGAAGACCTGATTTCCAGGAGTTGATCAGGGCCTCTGAGAGGGGAGAGGAGTTTTAGTTCCTGGATTTTCCTAAGTAGACTGTAATAATAATAATAATAATACATTTTATTTGAAGGCGCCTTTCTGAACACTCAAGGTCGCCGTACAATAGTTAAAAACAGTGTAACACAATAATAAAAGCTAGGGGGTAAACAAATACTCAGATAAAAAAAAAACCACAACAACGACACAATGCAAGTGGGGTAAAGGAGTGCTCTGATGTTGATGAGGAAAGCTGCTGGAGTTCCCATTCTAATTAACCTGCTTTAATAGTATTGTAGTAATTTTCTTATGCTTTTATACTAAGTTTTCTACATTGATTAATTTTAAATTGTTTAATAATCTGTCTGCACTGCGATGGATTGGCGACCTGTCCAGGGTCTAACCCCTGCCTCTCGCCTGAAATTAGCTGGGATAGGCTCCAGCAGACCCCCGTGACCCTGCAAAGGATAAAGCGGGTATAGATAATGGATGGATGGAATCTATCTGTATGGGTTAAGACAGGGGTGTCCAAACTTTTTTCACTGAGGGCCACATACAGGAAAATATACAAACGGACGGGCCACACTTCCTCTAGTCTAGTGTATTTAAGTCAGCAAAATCAATCAATTGTAGATAAATTATTCTTGATAATTGAATATGCTTAAAGAAAAGAAAAAAAACACAGCTTTCCAAAATGTTTTTTAATCTATTTTCTTATGAAAAGGGTTGGCAGCTCATTCTCAAAACAACAGGCTCAGATTGCTCCTTAGTCGTATGGTGATCCTCTTCATCAGCACTGTAGAAAAGGGGGGTAAGGGGAAAAGGGGATGAGTATATTTCAGGCTTGTTATGCAGATAGCTTATTGGGCCTATTACCACATCAACTAACGTTTGTTAGAACATTTTATTGACTTTAATTAATGACTAAAAATGTGTTAGATAATTGGGATTATGAACTTATGAATAATTAAGCAAAAAATATATTTTAACGCACCTATAATGGGAACAGCGTTGCACTCAGTGGGAACAGTGAAGCTGCGCTTTGGACTGAAGGATGGCTGGCAGGTTAGGAGCAAGTTTGGTGGTTGAGATGCGAAG
This sequence comes from Cololabis saira, assembly GCF_033807715.1. Taxonomy (NCBI): domain Eukaryota; kingdom Metazoa; phylum Chordata; class Actinopteri; order Beloniformes; family Belonidae; genus Cololabis; species Cololabis saira. The sequence continues at coordinate 28,261,268 of NC_084607.1, read as the reverse complement.
GACATCACAGAGATGGCTGTCGGTCATTTTGCTTCTCAGTCTGCTTTTGTTCAGATTTAACTGAGAAAATGTTTGCTCACATATGTATGTTGATCCGAACAGACTCATCATTCTCTTTGCGTGCCGTCTCATCAGAGGAAACTTGGTATTTTCCAAGCTCTGGTAGAAGTCGGGTAGGGAGAGAAGCTGATGTTGATTCTTCAGAGAATCATCACACTGCATTTCGATAAGTTCTAATTGCAAACTCTCTTCCACTTCTTCTGCATCCATCAAGAATGGAGTCGAGAACAGCTTTATTTCTTTCTCAATGGAAGAAAAATCTTGGAAGCGCTGATGGAATTCTGTCATGAAAGATGAGATCACAGGCAGATATTTCTCATTTTTAGCAGCAAAGTTGGCCTCTGGAAAAGCACATTTCATTTCGGACAGCGTGGGGAAGTGCGCAACATTAAAGTTGCGTAGTTGTGTCTCAAAGAGACGGAGCTTCACACAGAATGCTTTCATGTGCGCATAAAGTTGTGGTACAAGCTGATCTTTGCCTTGTGTTGATCAGTGAGATCAACTAAGAATGCCAGGTCCGCAAACCAGAGAGGGTCACTCAGCTCATGAAGAGGTCGATCCTTCTCTCTTAAAAAATGGTCGATTTCTGATCGCAGGGAATAGAACCGCTTCAGCACGGAGCCGCAACTCAGCTTACGCACATCCGAATGATAGAGGATGTCTACGTATTCAGCATCAATATGAGAGAGGAAAGCTTGAAATTGTCTGTGGTAGAGCCCTCGTGATAGAATTATGTTGACAGTTTTCACCACGGTGTTCATCACATCACCAAACTGGACTGTCCTGGCACAGAGGGCTTCTTGATGGATGATGCAGTGCATCTTAACAGCCTCACCTCCACTTTCTTGAACCTTGGCGCATACCATAGATGTAATTCCTTTGCGCTCCCCTGTCATGGCTGGAGCCCCATCCATTGTAACTCCACACAACTTTTCCCATTTAAGTCCCATCATATCAATTGCATCTGACACAGCTTCCTTACCCGTTGTTGTTGTTGCCTTTAGACTCCTGAGATCAAGAAGCTCATCCGACCATGATACAAAAGTTATTGTCAACTCCCCGCAAAAAAAATAACAGCTGTGCGGTGTCTGTGACATCTGTGCTCTCGTCACATGTAATGGAGTAAAAATCTAAATCACAAGATTTATCTGACACTTGATGTTTTATATTAGCTGACAAGTCTTCAATTCACCGCGCAACTGTGTTTCTGGAAATGCTGACGTTATTGAACTCCTGTATTTTTTCTGGGCACATTATTCCTGCGACTTTAGTGAGGCTCTCTTTTATGAAGTCACCATCTGAGAAAGGTTTCCCGTGTCGGGCAATGAGCTGAGCTACCTCGTAGCTGGCTATTGTGGCATTTTCTTGTGTTTTATTAGCATGTAAAAAATACTGTTGTTGAGCTTGCAGGCCAGCTGTCATTTGTTTAACTTTCTGTTCACGCTCGGCACCAGTGCAAGACATGTAGGTCTGATGTTTGGTTTCATAATGTTGCCGTTGCCGTACATCATATTCTTTCATCACTGCAACTGTTTCTTTGCAAATCAAACAGACACACTTCCCCTTGACTTCTATGAAGAAATACTCTTTTTCCCACCGTGTCTGAAATTTTCTACACTCACTTGCTCTCTTCCGTTTCTTTGATTCTGCCATTTCTGGTGACGCAATTTTTTTTCTTTTATTTCTCTCATTCTGTGGAGAAGCTGCCTTGTTCAAGACAAGTCCTCCCCCTAGTGTCAAAACGGGAAGTGCACCTCCTATCTGTAATTACATTCAGGCCGCCTGGTTTATTTGGATTTTATGGCTTTAGAATTGTCAAATGTGCAAAGAATCAGTGCTCCTGTCCATTTTTTTCCCAATATAACTTCAACTTTCAATATCTGGCAGTTATTCAATATTACTGTGTGTTCTGACTGTGTAATAACTGTTTAAAGGAGTTAAAACATAAAAACGGATTTGGATTTTTCAAATTTATTGCAGGATAAGAAATCTAAAAAATGACACGAACAAACAATTTCACATGAACAATTTGAACTTTGAACTATTTTACATATTTACAAAAAAGTGTGTCCGTCCTAGACTTTGTTTTCAATTGTATTTTGCCTGTTTTTGCACTAAATGTCTAGGCGTTTTTTATTTGGTGCGATAATGTGTAAAGCAGTTCCTGTCCAGCTGCAGACAGAGCCCCACATTGCACACCCCACACTGCCATGGGGTGCTCCTTTTGCACAGAGTGCACTGTCGTCGCCCCATGCTGGCTCTTGGTGTCTTCCCCATGGATGTATTAATAGAACTGGATGGGACATCGAAAATGGCCGCCCATTCATTTTTTTTTTTTTTTTTTTTCCGGCGTTTTTTTTTTTTTCTTTTTTTTTTCACTTCTATATTTCAAATTGTCAACAGGACATTATAAAACAAACAAAACATACATAGAAACCTTTGATGCCAGGGGAACAGTCTCAGACAGAAATTATAGATCAGTTCAAAAATATTTTATACCTAGTACATAACTCAGAGGTTCGGATGGCTTTTCTATTTTTAGAATATTGGATTGTTGCAATGTATTGTTTGAATTCATTTTTAAAGGCCGGGAAAGATGGTATGTGATTAGAGAATTTCGATTTGTGAATATGAAATTTTGCAAGTAACAGAATTAAATTGATGATGTAGTATTTATTTGCTTTGCTAGAGGTGTAAGAAAAGAATCCAAACAATACATTTTCATATGAGAGGGAGAAATCAGAGTCAATATGATGTGAAATTAGTGAGCAGATATCTTGCCAAAAAATACACGAGATGGGACAAGACCAAAATAAATGACATAAGTCTTCTGCAGACAGTTTACAAAATGAGCAGACCACATCAATGTCCTTTTTGTATCTTTGTAAAAATACCTTGCAAGGATAAAAACGATGAATCATTTTCAGAGTCACTTCTTTAACCTTATTTATGATCAGATATTTAGAGGGCAAACACCATATATTTTTCCAGTTCAGATCTGAAGTGAAGTTATTCCAGTAAGAGACTACATTTGGAACAGAGACTACTTCTCTTTGAAATAAGGCACGTATATCACGGTTGTTATTGCTCTTTTTAGAGGAGAAACATATCTGACCAACACTAGTAACAGCAGGATCCAGATGGAGGTAAAGACAGTTCAGATGAATTCCTAAGAAGCATTAAGACACCAGAAGGTATAGCATCAAAAACTATAGCGTATTCCTTTGGTGGTATAGGAATACTATACTTGTGTAGGAGTTCTGAGTATGACATTAAAGTGCCGTTTGGATTGAGGAGCTGCTTAACCAGATAAATCCCATGGACGAACCAGTTTTCGAAGAACAATGATTTGTGTTTATATAATATGTATCTATTGTTCCAAATGTAGTATCTGTGGGGGGAGAAGTTGTGTTTATAGATTAAGGACCAGGGGCCTCATTTAAAATGGACTGCGTAGGAGTCATACTAAAAGTGCACGTACACTCAAAAGCCGAAAATGCCGGGCGCAAAAAAAAATCCGGATCAATAAAACGTTGTGCACGCAGATTTGCACGCAACGTTCCTTTATGAATCACAGACCAGCTGGAAAGCTGCGCAGCTGAATCCGCCTAATATCCCGCCCTCTACACGCCCATAAATGCATATGGATGAGCCTACTGAGCATGCGCAGTGGCTTCCTGCAGCCTGTTAGGCATCAGAATGAATGAGAGGGTGTCCAGCCACCGTGACACTTTCACGGAGACCTAGATGTTGTAGATGATGTGGAGGACAGGAAAACCACATTATTTGGTGGTCACAGTAAAAGTTAGAATAAGTATATAAATAGTATATGATGAGGCCCCCTGCAGACCCCCTGCGGGGACACGACGCCGCCCTGCGGACGGCTCCTGAACTCCCCCTCAGCTCATTGACATGCAATTCCAGTTGCCAAGGACCCCTGCCCCTGCAGACCCCCTGCGGGGACACGACGCCGCCCTGCGGACGGCTCCTGAACTCCCCCTCAGCTCATTGACATGCAATTCCAGTTGCTAAGGACCCCTGCCGGTACGACACCTTGCCGGCAACGCATTGTCTCCCTGCTGGGACAGGCACCAGCTTCCAGCCCCCCGCAAGGCCACGCCTCTGACTGTAACACTGACTTGTTTAATTCTGTTGTTTGTTCTTGTATAAAAAAGCTTGTTACGAACCATTTCGATGTCAGCCCACCGAACTAGACACTGTCTGTATCTGTCTGCTGAACGCCGGCTAGAATAAAATCTCTCATACCACAGCGGACTCTTGAACTGGACTTTGTAATATTCTTCAACATATACAATAAAATAAAGCGAGTGAGTGGCAGCACGCCGTTGCTGCGCTAAACGCTGTGAGTTCCCCGGCGCAACAGGGGGACACGCGTCCCCCCGTCTTTTCAAAATCATGTTTTTTTTCCCCTTACTTAACGGTAGGCTCAGCCTTAAATTGCAAATGATCAAGACACTGTATCATGAAAGCGATACGAAAACGGCCCCGCAGCCCCGCTTCACCCCCCGCTCCTCCTCTCCCGTCTCCCCTCAGAGCTACTCAGGGCGGGTTTATGGTTCTGCGTTACACCAACGCAGAGCCTACGGCGTAGGTGCGCGTAGGTGCGCGTACCCTACGCCGTAGGCTCTGCGTCGTTTTAACCCTAATTTAGGCACCATACACCCGCACGTAAAGGTTTCACGCGCGTAAAACTCATTATATATATGAAAAAAATCTGAGTCCCTGGGGCTCCGTCCTAAACGCAGCCCCTCATTTGTTCTGTCCTGAAGCGGTGGGTGACGGAGGTTCCCGGCGTGTTCTGCACCGCGGCTGCAGCTCCAGCAGCACCAGAGTCCTGACTGACTGAGCTTCACACACAGAGGGACACGATCAGCGCTATTTTATTTTATTTTATTATTTTATTATTTTAAGTCTGATATATGTTGTGATATGTGATGACATTAATAAGAGTATGACATGAATCTGGCTTCATTTCACCACCTCACAGCCTGCGTCGCCAGTTCCCCGTGTCTTAAGTAAATTCTTACGGGAGGGTCCGAGTTCCCGTAAAGATAAGCAGATTTTTCGGTTAGTTTTTTCTTTTTAGATCCGAGGCTTTGCGTAGATGGCGGCTTCCGCAACTTTCAGGCGCTTTTTCTGCGCAAGCAAGCTTTATAGATGAGGCCCCAGGAAAGGAGCATTTGTTTATGGAAATTAGATAATTTTAAGGGGATTTTTTCAGTTTTATAATTGCAAAGTAAAACAAATTTAAGGCCTCCAAGTTTTGAGAATAAGTAGTTGGGAATAAAATTCCAAATGGAAGTTGGGTTTCTAAGGAACTGTTTAATCCAATTTATCTTGAAAGTATTGTTAAGGGTGAAAAAATCAAGAAAGTTCAAGCCACCATGTTCATAGGAGTTCATTAAGACTGATTTTCTAATGTAGTGTATTCTGTTTTTCCACACAAAATGATAAAGTATGTTATCAATGGCTCTAGAGGTCTGTTTATTCACATCGAGAGATAAAGCTGCATAAGTCAATCGGGATATGCCCTCTGCCTTGGTTAGTAGAATTCTTCCTCTAATGGATAAGTCTCTTTGTAGCCAAGAGTTTAGTTTTTTCTGTATCTTTCCTATGATAGGGCTGAAGTTCAAAGAGCATCTAGTGTCTTGATTTTTGTTAATAACAATACCGAGGTAAGTGAATCTTTCACAGGAATGTTAGAGATAGAGGAAACATTACAATTTTTGAGGGCCAGCAGCTCACACTTATTAATGTTTAAACAGAGCCCAGAGGCATTGGAAAACATCTGAATTAAATTAATGGCTACTGAAACCTGAGAAGCATTTTTTTTAAATAAGGGTATCGTCAGCCAGCTGACTAATAATAATATCGTTTTCAGCTATTGTGATACCTTTCAAGGGGCTGAGATTAATGTAATCAGAGAGTAATTGAGCACAAATCAGAAACAAGTACGGCGAGACCATTAATCAAATCTGGGAGAGGTGCCTGCATACAGTTTAATTGAACAATTTGCATTATTATACATGGTCTTAATGGCGGCACAAAAGTAGGGGCCAAAACCAAAATTTTCCAAGGCCTGAAATATAAAGTTGTGTTCGATTGTATCAAACGCCTTGCGGAAATCTAGAAACAAAATTAAACTATCATCACTGCAAAGATCGGCGTAGTCAATAAGGTCGAGCACAAGCCTGATGTTATTAGATATACGTCTATGTCTCATAAACCCAATTTGGGTTTCATCAATAATGTAGTCCAACACAGTTTTTATTCTGTTGGCAAAAATCTGAGCCAGGATTTTGTAGTCACCGTTAAGAAGGCAGATTGGTCGCCAGTTATCAATATAAAGCGGGTCTTTTCCAGGTTTTGGAATTAGGGTTAAAAGGCCTTGAGATAAAGTGGGAGGGAGAGTTTGATTTTTAATGCTTTCTATAAACACACTATGGAGGAAGGGGGCTAATTTTTCTGCAAAAGAAATATAAAACTCAGAAGTTAAGCCGTCGACTCCGGGAGATTTATTAAGCTTTAGGTGTTTAATGGCAAACAGGACTTCGTCTGGAGTTATAGGGCTATCACAGACCTTTTTTTGGTCATTCTTGATTCATTTTGTTTCAGTGAGATATCCAAAGAAGTTGTTAGCATCAGCTTCACTATACTGTGACTCATATAAATTTCTATAAAATGTGGAACAGTAATTAGCAATGGTTTTGGGGTCGTCAGTAGTAATTCCATTGATAGTGAGTTTTCGAATAGAATTGCTTTTACCACGAGATCTTTCTAATTGGAAGAAATATGCAGTATTTTGTTCCTCTTCCTCCAACCATTTCCTCCTTGACCTCACAAAAGCTCCCTCCGCTTTCATCCTGTATATTTCATTTAATTTATTTAGCTGTAAGATTAAATCCTGTATGTCATTTTCTGATAAATTTTCAGGTAAAATTTGCGAGAGAGCAGTTATTCTAGAAATCACATTTGTTTCCTCAATTTTCCTAGATTTGGATAATAAGGACCCATACTCTCTTAAATACTTAGCTACCTCAAATTTAAAAAGTTCCCAGTTTCTGCAAAAGCATTTATCATTTAAAGCCTTGTTCCAGAAAAAGTTTATCAATGTTTGGACCTTCTTAATTACTGAATCGTGTTTCAAAACAGAGTTATTAAGTTTCCAATAAGCGCCTCTAAATGTGTGAATTGTGCTAGATTTAACAGAGATACATAACGACACAGCTCTATGGTCAGTTAGAGGAGTTGTTATTATATTAACAGAAAGGTTATTCTCATCTAAACAATCAGAAACTAACCAATAATCTATGCGTGACATTGAAGTGCAAGCCTTATTATTCCATGTATAAAGAAAAAACTGATAAAGACAGTGAAAGAAGTGTTGTAATCAAAGTGAACAATTTCCACCCCTTAATAAACAATAGGTCTGACTAACCAGGAACAATATAACAATAATATAAAAATATAACCTTATATTCCCAGGCACTAGTGCTTTAAACGAGACTGTACCTATGAACAGTGTGTGTGTGCATAGAAAGAGCACAAACATCCATCAGGAAGGTCTTGATGTGATCTGATCTCCATCCGAGCAGGTGCAGAGTGCAGGTGCAGGTGCAGGTGCAGCAGGATGAGCTTCAAGCGGAGACAGCAGCAAGTTGACTATCAAGGAGGTCTTGACGTGTCCATCTGAGCAGAATCAGATTGTATTTCTTGTGGAGACACCGGTGGGCGTATCTCCTTCCCCTCTATTATCACACGATTCCCAGCGAAGTGTGCCTTCTTTCCTTCTTTTCTGGCAGCATCGATCAATGGCCAAAGTTTTTCCTGCAGTGCTTTGTCAGTAGCAGTAAGATCCTCTGTGAATCTCAGCTTGTTCTCTGTGAGAAAGCTGCAGTTTTTGGCCGTTCTCCACACCAGGTCACGCGATGATCTGTTGGCAAAGCGGATGATGGTCGTCCTCGGTCTCCTTTGCTTGTCGTCATATCGACCCAGACGATGTGCGATGTCAATATCTTCTTTGATCTTAGCCTGGGTCTCCCCGACAACAGCACAGCAAATGTCGGCAACTTTGGCTTTGATATTTTCTTGTTTGTCTTCGGGGATACCATGGAGCCTTAGGTTCCATCTTCGCTGGTATCTTTCTGCCTCGTTGACTTTCAATTCAACCTCCGACAGCCTCTGGGTGTTACTTTTACATATGGACTTCACCGCCTTCATGTCAGTTTTCAGGGTTTCGACCTCCGTGAACACAAAGTCAATGTATTTTTTCAGAGCGTCGATGCTGACAGTATTATTGTTGATCATGCTCTCCAGATTATCGGCACGCTCATTGATAAGGCCAGCAATATTTCTCTGTAACTCAGTAAGGGTTAAGTCGCCTTTCATCTTCTTCCCATCTGGTTTGGAAGGAGTATCAGGGTCGGACTCAGGAAAAGATGACAGCTCCGGGCCATCATACCTTTGGGTGAAACTTTCGTTGTGTTCTTGGAGGGGAGTATTTTCTCTTTTTCTTTGCGTTTAACCCCGTGTTCCGTCCGGAACATGGTGACAGCAGTCCAGGATTGAAGGACGTCAGTCTAGTCCGTAAGCTTATTTGTTGTTATCCGCCGCCGTTAGCTTGTTGATGAACTCGACGGACTTCGGTGTAAAAAGCAGCGTTGGCGAAGCACTTCTTCAGTCAAATTGAGCAGGGAGATATAAAGAGGTCTTACAAAAAAGTCATGACTTTAAAGTTGTTCAAAAATAAAGATAAAAAAGGGTGAAAACTGAAAACTCGACTCAGCCACGTACCTTCACGTCTGTACGGGCCGCCATCTTGCGCAGCCCCGGCCGCCCATTCATTTCAATGCATTTTGCTCAGCCAGCGCATACGCCGAAAAAATTTCTGACTTCCGGGTTTACTTCCGCGTTAACGGGCCCATAGAGCATGCGCAGTTGAGTCACCTCCCATGATGCTCTGGGGTCTCCCATCATGCCCCTGGGCAATGACGGGAGTATTAATATAATATGTATTAATATAATATATTAATTCATGTATATTATTACATGTATAGTATTACATATATTATTAATGTATTAATATAATATAATTATATAATATATATTAATATAATACATCCGTGGAATGCACGGACACGGCTGTGACGTCAGCCGTGACGTCACACCCAGAAAGACTTTTCTTTGACTTTTCTGGCCGTTATAAAACATTTTTGACGGATATAAAGTCCATGACTTAAAAATATAGAATACAAAGATTAGTAATTGCCGGTGATTACAGCTGGAGGTGTCCTGTGAACAGTTTTAGAGGCTTTTCTTTTACTATTGCGGTCTATGGGAAAAAAGCTTTCTGGGCCCCATGGGATTTTTTGTTGCAGTACCGCGGCTGGACACTGGAAAAAATCGGCGTGCCTTCTGAGTGCGAGACCCGGGGGCTGGTCTTCCCCTGCTTTTGACTTGTGGCCACAGGGAAGTGGTTTTCAGTTTTTACCGTAATAAATATGTGTCAGCAACACATCACCGGAAAGCTCTCGTTCTCTGCTTTCAGAAACTGTTTGAATTTTTTGAAGGGCACCTATGGTTCGGGAGTTACGGTACTGAGAAGGTCACGTTACAAACGTATGACGCCACGGAGAATCTCGTTTGTGATTGGACGGTCGTACCGCGGAGTCGGCGTGGCGAGGAGCTGCGTGCGCGGAGAGGAGCTGCAGACAGTGGAGTCGCTCTGAGCCACACCTGCAGCTCATCAGCTCATCGGGGGAGAGGTTAAAGAGCGGGGCTGCAAGTTGTTCATCGCTGGTTCGTTTTGTTAACTCTGAGCTTTGTTGGTTTGTTTGTTAGTTTGCTGGTGGTTTTTTCTCCCTGTGATTTTTGAGTTACTTGTGAAGAAGTTCTGACTTCCCTGTGAGGAAGGTTTTTTGTTCCCTGTGGGAGTTTTTTTTTTGTGTTTTTCTATTAAACTGCGCCTCGTTTTGGCTAAAGTTTAACCTGGTTTCGTGTCGTGCGATTGGGTTCAGAGAGAACGACCCATAACACTTGTGTGTACAGATGTGTGTAGACGTGTTACAGAGGTAAAGCCACAGATTTGTTTTCTTTATTGTTGTAATCTGTGCTTTAAAAACATCTGACATTGTTTATTATAAAACAGACTGATTTATTGCTTGTGTAGTTGAAAAATACATTAGAACAGGACCTTGAAAAAATAATCGCATATTAAATCGCAATCGCAATAGGAAAAAAATCGCAATTAGATTATTTTCAAAAATCGTTCAGCCCTAGTTGGGGTTATGTTTTTATTGTTTGTGGTTATTTTATATTCTTGTTTTTTTCCCCTCTGTGTTGTTTGAGTGACAGCCGAAAGTTGATGAAGCCAGCTCAGCAAGTGGACTGCCTCCTTTTGTCACCTAGTTTCACCCCTTAAACAACATTTTCTAGCTTTGAAATTTGGCAGGATGGTTGATAAGACACCTGTCTGTGGTGTGATTAACTCAGAAAAAACGACTCAAACATCTATCAATGCATCAATTTCCAAAAGCGGGAACACTGGTACCATCTCAGTGTCAGAAATGAATTCCTTGCCCCTGATCAAGTCTGTTTACATTAACTGCCCCATTTCTCCACTTATTCTACAAGGTGCAGTCTAAAGATGTGACAATGTTGCTCAAGGTGAAGTACCAGCATACCAAGAAGTACATCCAATTAGAGTCAGGGTTCACATATTTGGATTTCATTGCTCAAGGTGAGTAGGCATCTTAATATTTCCTTTACAACAAATAAACACGAGGATTTATGTATTTCAGATTTCAGATTAATTTTGGGCATCGATTTTACGTCTGTTTACATGGTTATCTTACAGTCAAACGCAAGTTTGGACTTCCTGCTGCTACCGAACTTGATGCTTTTGATGAAACTAACACAGTAGTTGAGGAAGACATCTTTTCTGAACTGATAGAGACCAGTCCAGATTTATGCCTGAAAGTACGTGACAGAATTCCTAATGCAGGTAGGTACATTTCTCTGTTATTCATAAGCTAAATCATTAATATTGGTTAAGACACCAATGAAAAGTGTGGAGTGACTTATTTTGATATTCATTGGAACATAAATCATCATTTTAGAATTGGCAATGAAAAAACCCTTTGGCATAAGGCAATAATTAGAAAAAACGATCTCTTGACAATAGCTGTGTTTTTAATACTGGTGTTTAATGCTTTATAATCTAACTGTATTGTTTTTTCTCCATATTATACAAGGACTGCAATTTTTTGTAACCTGATTCTGATTATATTATATCTATTAACTACCCAGCTCAGTTGTAATGAATTTTCAGGGCATTTCCTTTTCACAATTACAGTATCAGTTAAGATGTCATGTTTCTGCCTTGACTACTGGAACAGATTTATCAAACATTATTTTGAAAAGAAAGATATCTATCTAATTGTAAAAAAAGTTTGAAAATGTGGGCTCATGTTTGATTTTTAACCAGCGCCTGGGCCACCACTAAATGCTACATTTCAGGCATGTCACATTATGTTATATTCTTTTAGACTCCTCTCCTTTAGATCATTCAACATCAACTTCCCTCACGGATATCAAAACCAAAATTTCTGTTGCATGTCAGTGGGACATCCATGCAACTAACTGGGTTACAATCAGTGGGACAGAGTACAGGGCAGGACTAATAATTAGGGCCCGAGCACTGGCCCTATTGTATCTGTAGGAATTTTTCTCGTTTTTCTTGTTTTTTTCCTTGTTTTTATTTTTCTGACGAATTGGGGCCTTTTTGTCCCACTAAACGTGCCCCAAAAGTCAAGTTCATTGGCCTGAATTAGCCCCGCCCCTTCTTCTGATTGGTCCATATTTGATAGATCCTAATTTCTGCCATAACTTTTGAATGGTATGACATACAGAGTCGTGGGTGGTGTCATCAGACTCGGTTTTGACTCCTTCACCTTAATTGGTGCAAATTAACCCCGCCCCTTCTTCTGATTGGTCGATATTTGATAGTCCCTATTTTCTGCCATAACTTTTGAATTGTTTCACGTAAAGAGTCATGTGTGGTGTCATTGGACTTCGTTTTGAGTCCTTGACCTTTATTAGTGGAAATTGCACGCACCAGGGCCAGTTCATCGCTCCTTGCAGCTTTAATTAGGTCCCGAGCACTTACAGTGCAAAGGCCCTATTGTACCTGTAGGAAAAATGTTTTTCCTCGTTTTTTTTCTTGTTTTTATTTTTCCAACGAAATGAGGGCCTTTTTGCCCCCCTAAACATGCCCCAAAATTCACCAAATTTTGTACGCATGCCAGGCCTGGCGAAAAATTTGATATTTAATGGTTTGCATTACTGGGGGTGGCAAAATGGCTCAACAGCGCCCCCTAGAAAACTTTGTGCCTCAAGTCCCACAATACGGTTTGACGTACATGCACGAAAGTCTCTTGGCACCATGGCCGAAACCAAACAGCAAGTCAGCCATTTTGAATTAATCGTATAATTTTGGCACAATTTATGCCATTCTTTCGGCAGTTAATACGGCCTGAATCGTAACGTGCACCCAGGTGTGTTATACATTAGTGATGCACCGAATGTTCGGTAACCGAAATTGTTTGGCCGAAAATAGCAAAAGAGCACTTTCGGTGTTCAGTGAAATAAGTGGGGAAAAAACTGAACAATTAATAACGGCGTGTGATGATGCAATCAAACAGTGGACAGTGTGGAGTGAGCAGCGTGCGGTGTTAAATGCAGGAAACATGTCAGCATGTCAGATCATTACTTGGATGTGGGGAAAAAGCAGAGGTCACGAGAAATGATCCAGGCTGAGATGGATTTGGGAAACCGCTTGGTGATGGAGACGGTCACGAGACCCACAGCGCAGCAGATCAAGGAGAGAGCGCAGAGAAAAGGGCCGATGCGGTGCGCCTCACTGTCTGATATGACGAGATCCTCCAACAAATAAACCCAGATGCAGACGACAAGCGCAACCGCTCAACAGTTAGATGGTTATCTGTCAGAAGTCCCCATCCCCAGGAGCGACAACCCTCTCACCAGTAGAACATATCAGAGCCGGGCCAGGGGGCAGAGCATATGACCGGGGGGCGGGGCATATCAGGACAGGGCCCTCTGCAACCTGGAGCCTCTCATCAGGCTTCAGAAATACCTGTCTCATTATCACAGCCTACACATGCCTGTTGTGCCACACAGGTTAGCTTGGCTGTCCAGTTATCGAAGGTTATTAATAATTTTATTCAAGAATTATTAACAATTAATAAAGTCGACTATCAAATTGAATTATCAAAATGATAATAATTCTCGTAGGGGCACCACCCTGGGCCTTAACCAGGGAAATGATAACTTTTAACAGCAGAAAATCAGTCTCAGAAATTAGGGATTATTCTGCAGAATAGTATATCTTGCTATTATCACTTACAGAATAACAATTGAAGGCGTGCAGTTCGGCACTGGCTCTCTCAAACAATCAATGTGACCAAAATTGTATGAAACACCACAAACAACTCATTAAAAATCATCTCATCTCATCTCATCTCTCATCTCATCTTCTCCCGCTTTATCCTTTACCGGGTCGCGGGGGCAGCAGCCTCAGCAGGGATGCCCAGACTTCCCTCACCCCAGACACTTCCTCCAGCTCTTCCGGGGGGAGTCCGAGGCGTTCCCAGGCCAGCCGAGAGACATAGTCTCTCCAGCGTGTCCTGGGTCTTCCCCGGGGTCTCCTCCCGGTGGGACATGCCTGGAACACCTCCCTAGGGAGGCGTCCAGGAGGCATCCGGTACAGATGCCCAAGCCACCTCAGCTGACTCCTTTCAATGTGAAGGAGCAGCGGCCTGACTCCGAGCTCCTCCCGGGTGACCGAACTCCTCACCCTATCTCTAAGGGAGCGTCCAGCCACCCTGCGGAGGAAACTCATCTCGGCCGCTTGTATCCGCGACCTTGTCCTTTCGGTCACTACCCAAAGTTCATGACCATAGGTGAGGGTAGGTGCGTAGATTGACCGGTAAATCGAGAGCTTCGCCTTTCGACTCAGCTCCCTCTTCACCACGACGGTCCAGTACATCATTAAAAATCAATCAGAATTTATTTAACCACGTGCAATCGGACCGGATGGTGATCACGGTGTTTTAAAACGTGAGTAACTGGCAAAACGGTGCCACCAAATGAACAAACAACCGTAATATGCACACAGTAATTTAATCAAACATGAACTCAGCTCTAAACCGCTTTAAGAGACCTGATCGCCCCAAGACACAGCCTCACGCGTCCTCGGAATCAGGATCTGAAGTTGCAGGCTCTGTCGGTGCTGACCGGGTTCCATCCGGGGGGTTCCCGGTGTCGGAGAGTTTCGGTTCAGCTTTGATCCCACTGCCGATCGCTTCTGGCGGGGATCCTCGGTCTCAGCGAGCGGCCCCAGTCTCCTCCTGCTCCTAACTCCAAAAAGAAAAGTGAACAGTTGCTGGTGCAGCCTCACGCCTCACTCTCTGGGTCCTGATCGCGGCCTCAACAGCTGCCTCGCTGCGCACGGGGGCCAGCTCCTTCTCTCGGACGTCGGCTTGTCCCGTGTGTCTGTCACCGTGCTGCGGGAGGGGTTCGCAGTCCAAGGCTGGAGCTTTTGGCGGGTTCTGGCTCCCGGAGCGGTCGTCCTGAGTAGAGGACAGGGCTCGGAGAAAAAGAAAGGAGTTAGACAGGAGAGTGAAGAGGCTCTATCAGGGCTCACACCTGGCCGGTCGATCCGGTCAGGCGGCTCCTCAAACCCCCCACAGCTCTTAAGAAGCTGGGGGAAACGCTCCAGATGCGGGACACGCAGCACGCGTCTATCCCGGCTCGGCTTGGCTGGCGAAGAGAGAGTCTTGTAGCCGGCGCGCAGATTCGCGTTCCGCGGGTTGGGTGAAGTCATCAGTGCCTCGCTCGTGATTGGATGCGTGCCGATTTAGGCGCCGCCCCCCCACGCAAGGCACGCTGGGCTTGTAGTTCATGGCACGGCGGCCATTTTAGAAGGCACATTAAAGCTGGTTTCAGGCTGGGGTTGACCAGGGTTTCAAAGTTTGAATATACATTCACAAAATGTTCATAAACATTTATAACAGTCCACATGATCACTGGATGTGGTCCAACATGCCCAACAACGAGACTTACAAGCATCACCAGATGTAAGAGCAGAACATAGCCTATTAGAGATTGTGAAAGATAATTCTCCATTTTTTTTTTCAAAAATTGGCAAAATAAATGAAAAACTGTGGAGAACCATTGTTCGGTATTATTCGGTATTCGGCAAAGTGTATATTATTATTTTCGGTTTCGGTTTCAGCCACAAATTTTAATTTCGGTGCATCACTATTATACATCAAAATGTGCGTCTCCATCCTGCGACGACGCGCATTACTTTTCTCAGTCAAAAGCGTTACCATGGCGACGCTAGACGCCAAAAAGCGCGCCCACCCTTCATCTGATTGGTCCATACAGAAAAAACTTTGTGCCTCAAGCCCCACAATACGGTTTGACGTACATGCACGAAAATCGGTACACACCTGTATCATGTCGCACCTTAAAGAAAAGTATCTTGGTGCCATGGCCGAAACCGAACAAGAAGTCGGCCATTTTGAACATTTTGAATTAATCGTGTAATTTTGGCACAATTCATGCCATTCCTTCGGCAGTTAATACGGCCCGAACCGTAACGTGCACCCAGGTGTGTTATACATCAAAATGTGCGTCTCCATCCTGCGACGACGCGCATTACTTTTCAATGATAGATGCCAAAAAGCTTGCCCTCCCCTTCATCTGATTGGTCCATATTTGATAGTTACCCAAAAGTCACCAAATTTTGCACGCAGGCCAGGCCTGGCAATAAATTTGATATTTCATGGTTTGGATTAATGGGCGTGGCAAAATGGCTCAACAGCGCCCCCTAATGGTTTGACATAGGAAGTTGTGGGTGGTGTCATGGGACTCTGTAATTAGTTCTTAAGCTTCGTTGGCCTTAATTAGCCCCGCCCCTTCTTCTGATTGGTTGTCCCAATTTTCTGCCATAACTTTTGAATGGTTTCCCATAGAGAGTCGTTGGTGGTGTCATCTGACTCGGTTTTGACTCCTTCACCTTAATTGGTGCAAATTAGCCCCGCCCCTTCTTCTGATTGGTCGATATGTGATCGTTCCGATTTTCTGCAATAACTTTTGAATGCTTTGACATAAAGACTTGTGGGTGGTGTCATCGGACATGGTTTTGAGTCCTTGAACATAATTGCTGCAAATTAGCCCCGCCCCTTCATCTGATTGGTCGATATCTGATTAACTTTTGAATGGTTTGATATAGAGAGTCATGGGTGGTGTCATCCGGTCTATGTCCAGGCCTGAAGAATCTACATGCAAGTCATACAAGCGCTTCCACTGCAGCACGCCTGAACGTGCAGAAGAGTGCAAGGGCCCGTTCATCGCTGTTGCAGCTTTAATTTGCATTGAGATTGAACAAGACATACCTGCGTTTTGCAGAATAGAAAAAATTATTGTTGTTGATGGTGTTATCTATTTCAATGGACATTTTCATGCTTACAAATTATTTGAAAGTAACAACAAAGATGTTGTTAAAGCAGATGGTCTTATGATTTTTCAGCCCACCTGTGATTTACTAAGTGCTTATGGTGGAGATGAGAGTCAATATATTGTGCCAATATTTTTTATTTAACTTGTGCCTGATCTAATTGTGGTGCTGGGAAGTTACTTATTTCTTTTTGAATTAGGAAGAAAAACAGAGATTTATGTTTGAATGATTTTACTTTTAACTATTGCTGTTCAACAAATTTGAACTCAAGATAACTTTCTGTAGCCTTGGAAGTGATTTTCAGATTTTGTGATGTATGTTAGTGTAGTAAACACAGAATGCACTTTTAATGTACTGTAAAACAAAATGATTAACAACACAATTTTGAGTTAAAAGTGCACTTATGTGGTGTCATAAAATAACACCAGGGTTGTCAAAATTTAACACTTAGAGAGTTCAAATATTAACACTTTGCAAAGTGTAAATTTAACTCAAAATCCATGAGAATTATATAAACTCAGAAAAAGTGTTAAAATTAACACACTGGGAGTTGAATTAACACTATGTGTGTTCTGTTTTCTCGCAGACCAGACGGAGGAGGGTGCAGCTGACACCGAGGTGAGAACCAGAGTTTTTTCTTGTTTATTAAATATCTTCAAATCTCCTCACAGTGCTCTGAGGTTACTAATACTTTTGTTGAGAACCGATCTACAACTCAGACCTTTTTAATTTAACATATTTTTCTTTCTCTGTCATAATTTCTTGTTTCATCTTCAACTCTTATTTCATGAATCCTACTCTTAATTAGCTCAACACTCAACATCAGCTCACAGTCAAAAACTTATGATCTCATTAAATGTAACTTTTTCAGAGTGATCCTCATGATGTTCAACACTCAGATAAAAACACAGAACAGGGGATGGAAACCAAGTCCTCATCAACTGCAAACAGTGACAAAGGTAATATTTTAGATATATTGGTAATCAGAATAATTTTATATATTATAATACAGTTGATTACTTCCACAAACTCTGACACTGAAATTACAATGAACTCTGTAGTTGAACCACTGATTTTCTCTTCTCCAGTCATGCCTCCACTCACACTCGTGTTGATCGGTGACACAAAGACGATCAAGATCGGACCAAGAAACCTCTTACTTGACCGTGACGAACAAACAAATGTGGAACAGTTTTCATCCAGACTGTACGACTTGTGTGGTCGACGTGTGTCTGTCATCAACATGCTTGGTCTTCGCAGTGTTGATAAAATCCCTTCAATTCAAACAGTTCATGCCTTCATCTTGCTGTTACCGAAAGCCCTGCACAGACCCCATTACAGTCTAGGAATGCAGTGGTTAGAAAACGCTTTTGGGAAACAACACACAGCTAATGTAATCACAGTTGTGACTCATCAGTCTGATGAAAAGTGTGAACTTGCCCTTACTGACCTGAAAGTTGATGACAGTTTTTCTGAAAAGAGATTCCACACATGTACAAGAACCATGATGGATGAAAAAGAGATAATGGAGCTTTTGAAAAAAATAGATGTCATGGTCTCTGAAAACAACCCACCGTACTACAGTAGACACATGTCTGAGGAAACTGGAGACCAGAAGGAACAACTCGACCATAAATCCCTCAAAGAAGAAGCCAGGAGAGGTAAGATTTAAATACTATTAAAAGTTAACATTTCTATACTAATGACTCAATCATGAATTCAGAATTTGTTATTACAATGACAGTGATGCTGCACACCACTTAACCCTCCTGTTATGTTCCGGGTCAAATTGACCCATTTTAAAGTTTGAAGATGTGGGAAAAATAGTTAAAAGTATTTTTTCAGTATGAAACTTCTTCTGCTTGCCTTAATTAGTGTAATCAACATATAATATGAAAATGGTTCACCTCACATATTTGCAACCCCCCCCTGCATGTTTATATAACATAGATACTGTTCGGGTCAGTTTGACCCGGCAGTCAATCTGGAGGTAAAAGAGTGTCAGAAATGTCAGACTATTTCTTTCTTTGCAACTGTGAGACATGTTTCACCCCAATCTAATAATAATAATAATGAATTTAACTTGTAACGCACTTTCCATTCAACGAATCTCAAAGTGCTACACTTAGACCATTATTCATCCATACACATTCTCTCTGGTGGTGGTAAGCTACGCTTTGTAGCCACAGCTGCCCTGGGGCAGACTGACAGAAGCGTGGCTGCCATTCCGCGCCAAACGGCCCCTCCGACCATCACCAACATTCATACACATTCACACGGGGCAAGCAGGGTAAGGTGTCTTGCCCAAGGACACTACGACAGCAACTGGGATGGAGCGGGATTCGAACCGCTGATCTTCCGATTATTGGACGACCCGCTCTACCACCTGAGCTACTGCCGCCCCAATCTCACGCACACGCACACGCACACACACGCGCAAGTGCAGGTGCTGGATGTTCTTGCGGGAAAACTCCACCCACACTCACTGGACACTCAACAGGGGAGGGGCAAAACATATAAAAGATTCTCTGCATGGGAATCCTACCAACATTACACTCAAAAACATGTCAAAAAATTGTGAAATACAGTGGTCGTCATCCCCAAATGTGCGTCAGGCAAAACTGTCTGCAGAAAACATAATAAAGACAGTGCCAGGGCCCACTAGGATGGCAGTGACTCGTGTGACTGACATCAAGTCAGCTTTTGAGCTGGTCATGCCAGATTCAATAAAGAAAATAATTCTGGAAATGACCAATCTAGAAGGGAGGCGTGTGTTGGGGGAGAAGTGGAAGGAGCTGGACAAAACACATTTCGATGCGTATTTGGGGGTCCTCATCCTGGCTGGGGTCTATAAGTCGAAGGATGAATCGACAGCCAGTCTTTGGGATGCTGAGACGGGCAGGGCTATATTTCGAGCGACAATGTCTCTGGAGACTTTTCACATTTTCTCCAGAGTAATCCGATTTGATAATCGAGAGACAAGGGCTGGTAGACGGGAGAGAGACAAGCTGGCAGCTATTAGGACAGTGTGGGACAAGTGGGTAGAGCAACTTCCACTACTTTATAACCCAGGCCCTAATATCACGGTGGATGAAAGGCTGGTGGCATTCAGAGGTCGCTGCCCATTTAGGCAATACATGCCTTCCAAACCAGCTAAATATTGCATCAAAATCTGGGCAGCATGTGATGCAAACTATTGTGTTTTATATGTTGGTCTTTCAAAAGTAATAAAGTGGTGAAACATTAAAAAAAAAGTTTAAACATGTATTTTTTATGAAAAACGAGTGAATCATATCATAATTGAACCATTACCTGTCAGAGGTAAGGAACACCATTGCACTAAATATTGATAGAATAGTTAGTAATGGAGTTAGTAATGACATATTAACAATGTTTGTTTGGATTTTTTAGTTTTCTGACATCTTTTGGGTATTTAAACATGCACCGGGTCAAATTGACCCGGGAACAGCATTGATGTACCTGAGAAACGAACATAACAGGAGGGTTAAAATGCTGAAAAAAACTGTCCCTATAAACTGTGTGATCTGATACAAGAAAAGAAGAGAATAAAGGAGGGGTTCTACTTTGACGCAGCTCAAAACCTCTCTGGGTTAGTCAGGTCCTAAAACCAAAACAAGTTTTCTGTTTGCTGTGGTGAAAACTGTTGGGTCTGCCCGTCCCTCCTCTCACCGCTGAATCTCCTTTTATTGATCACCTTCCTAAACCAATCAGATATGTTTACCAGTCACAGCAACAGACAAGGTTAGAGGATTTAAAATTATTTTTAAATAATACTCAGGACAGCAGGCCTGACCCGTAGGTGTAGTCAGATACATGGGGCAGGTTGATCTGTTGATCTGCCTGGAGTGTAAAGGACCAATGTGCACATTTTGCATGTAGGACCATTATTAGGGCCCGAGCACTTACAGTGCGAAGGCCCTATTGTATCTGTAGGAATTTTTCTTTCTTTCTTTCTTTTTCTTTCTTCTGACGAAAGGAGGGCCTTTTTGCCCCCCTAAACGTGCCCAAAAAGTCACCAAATTGTGCATTCAAGTCAGGCCTGGCGAAAAATTTGATAGTTAATGGTTTGCATTAATGGGCGTGGCAAAATGGCTCAACAGCGCCCCCTTGAAAACTTTGTGCCTCAAGCCCCACAATACGGTTTGACGTACATGCACGAAAATCGGTACACACCTGTATTGTGGCACAACTTAAAGAAAAGTCTCTTGGCGCCATGGCCGAAGCCGAACAGGAAGTCTGCTTTTTTGAATTAATTGTGTAATTTTCGCGCAATTTATGCCATTCCTTCGGCAATTAATACAGCCCGAACCATAACGTGCACCCAGGTGTGTTATACATCAAAATGTGCGTCTCCATCCTGCGACAACACGCATTACTTTTCTCTTTCAAAATTGTTACCGTGGCGACGCTAGACGCCAAAAAGCGCGCCCACCTTCATCTGATTGGTTCAGACAGAAAAAACGTTGTGCCTCAAGCCCCAAAATACGGTTTGACGTACATGAACGAAAATCGGTACACACCTGTATCATGTCGCAACTTAAAGAAAAGTCTCTTGGCGCCATGGCCAAAACCGAACAGGAAGTCGGCCATTTTGAACATTCTGAATTAATCACGTAATTTTGGAACAATTTATGCCATTCCTTCGAGAATTAATACGGCCCGAACCGTAACGTGCACCCAGGTGTGTTGTGCATCAAAATGTGCATCTCCATCCTGCGACAACACGCATTACTTTTCTCTTTCAAAATTGTTACTGTGGCGACGCTAGATGCCAAAAAGCACGCCCACCCTTCATCTGATTGGTTCAGACAGAAAAAACTTTGTGCCTCAAGCCCCAAAATACGGTTTGACGTACATGAACGAAAATCGGTACACACCTGTATCATATCCGTTCATCGCTGCTTGCAGCTTTAATTAGGGCCCGAGCACCTTCAGAGCGAAGGCCCTATTGTATTTGCAGGAATTTTTATTATTATTATTAGGGCCCGAGCACTTGCAGTGCGAAGGCCCTATTGTATTTGCAGGAATTTTTATTATTATTTTTCTTCTGACAAAGTGATGGCCTTTTTGGCCCCCTTAACATGCCCAAAAAGTCACCAAATTTTGCACCCAAGTCAGGCCTGGCGAAAAATTTGATATTTAATGGTTTGCATTAATGGGCGTGGCAAAATGGCTCAACAGCGCCACCTAGAAAACTTTGTGCCTCAAGCCCCACAATACGGTTTGACGTACATGCACGAAAATCGGTACACACCTGTATCATGGCGCAATTGAAAGAAAAGTCTCTTGGCGTCATGCCCGAAACCAAACAGGAAGTCGGCCATTTTTAATTAGTCGTGTCATTTTGGCGAAATTTATGCCATTCCTTCGAAAGTTAATTCAGCCCGAACCGTAACGTGCACCCAGGTGTGTTATACATCAAAATGTGCGTCTCCATCCTGCGACCACACGCATTACTTTTCTCTTTCAAAAGCGTTACCGTGGCGACGCTAGACGCCAAAAAGCGCGCCCACCCTTCATCTGATTGGTTCGACAGAAAAAACTTTGTGCCTCAAGCCCGATAATACGGTGTGACGTACATGAAGGAAAATCGGTACACACCTGTATCATGTCACAACTTAAAGAAAAGTCTCTTGGCGCCATGGCCTAAACCGAACAGGAAGTCGGCCATTTTGAACATTCTGAATTAATTGCGTAATTTTGGAGCAATATATGCCATTCCTTCGAGAGTTAATTCAGCCCGAACCGTATCGTGAACCCAGATGTGTTATACATCAAAATGTGCGTCTCCATCCTGCGACTACACGCATTACTTTTCTCTTTCAAAAGTGTTACCGTGGCGACGCTAGACGCCAACAAGCGCACTCCCCCTTCATCTGATTGGTCCATATTTGATAGTTCCCCAAAAGGCACCAAATTTGGCATGCAAGCCAGGCCTGGCGATAAATTTGATATTTCATGGTTTGCATTAATGGCCGTGGCAAAATGGCTCAACAGCGCCCCCCGGAAAACTTTGTGCCTCAAGCCCCACAATACGGTTTGACGTACATGCACGAAAATCGCTACACACCTGTATCATGGCACAACTTAAAGAAAAGTCTCTTGGAGCCATGGCCGAAACCGAACAGGACGTCGGCCATTTTGAATAAATTGTGTCATTTTGGCGAAATTTACGCCATTCCTTCGGCAGTTAATTCAGCCCGAACCGTAACGTGCACCCAGGTGTGTTATACATCAAAATGTGCGTCTCCATCCTGCGACACCACGCATTACTTTTCTCTTTCAAAAGCGTTACCGTGGCGACGCTAGACGCCAAAAGGCGCGCCCCCCCTTCATGTGATTGGTCCATATTTGATAGTTCTCCAAAAGTCATCAAATTTTGCATGCAAGCCAGGCCTGGCGATAAATGTGATATTTCATGGTTTGCAATTAATGGGCGTGGCTAACGGTTCAACAGCACCCCCTAGAATACTTTTATCTGCCATAACTTTTGAATGGTTTGACATAGGAAGTTGTGGGTGATGTCATGGGACTCTGCAATGAGTCCTTAAGCTTCGTTGGCCTTAATTAGCTCCGCCCCTTCTTCTGATTGGTTGTCCCTTTTTTCTACTATAACTTTTGAATGGTTTGACATAGAGAGTCGTGGGTGGTGTCATGGGACTCTGTAATGAGTCCTTAAGCTTCGTTGGCCTTAATTAGCCCCGCCCCTTCTTCTGATTGGTTGTCCCGATTTTCTGCCATAACTTTTGAATGGTTTGACATAGGAAGTTGTGGGTGATGTCATGGGACTCTGTAATGAGTCCTTAAGCTTCGTTGGCCTTAATTAGCCCCGCCCCTTCTTCTGATTGGTTGTCCCGATTTTCTGCTATGACTTTTGAATGGTTTGACATAGAGAGTTGTGGGTGGTGTCATCAGATTCTTTATGGAGTCCTTGACCTTCATTGGCCTGAATTAGCCCCGCCCCTTCTTCTGATTGGTTGTCCTTTTTTTGTAATAAAATCGCCACGAGCCGCCAGTCGCTCTCGCGCTGACTCCCGCTTCCTGATTCAAACGTCTGCCGGCCCCGCCCACTGACCAATCAGTGGCGAGTAGGGTGATGACGGCCCCGCCCCCCGACCAATCAGTGGCGAGTAGGGTGATGACGGCTCCGCCCCCCGACCAATCAGTGGCGAGTAGGGTGGTGACGGCCCCGCCCCCCGACCAATCAGCTCCCTGTAATGTGGTGACCTCAGAAATATTCCCGGCTCAGCCCGGTTACAACCTTGGCAGAATGGTTACAGAAAAAGTAATAATTAAAATAGTAGGGTTTTACTAATATGTATAACTTACAAATATTTAAAAAATTAGGAAAAAAAAGTTCCAGACATTTTATCGCTATGTTGGTCTGTCCTAAGCCAGTAGGTCAGATGAAAGGAAGAGCTGAGACTTAGCTCAGGCAGATTATTGCGATCTTTGTTGCCAGAAATTGAGAGTTCAAGCCTGGCTATATGCCGAAATTTTTGTCAGCAATTTTTGTGTTTTTTTTACATCAAAATGTTCGTCTCTGTCCTGTGACGACGCACATTACTTTTCTCTTTCAAAAGTGTTACCGTGGCGACGCTAGACGCGAAAAAGCGCTCGTCCCCTTCATCTGATTGGTCCATATTTGATAGTTCTCCAAAAGTCACCAAATTTTGCATGCAAGTCAGGCCTGGCGATACATTTGATATTTCATGGTTTGCATTAATGGGCGTGGCCTAACGGCTCAACAGCGCCCCCTAGAATACTTTTCTCTGCCATAACTTTTGAATGGTTTGACATAAAGAGTCGTGGGTGGTGTCATGGGACTCGGTATTGAGTCCTTGACCTTCATTGGCCTGAATTAGCCCCGCCCCTTCTTCTGATTGGTTGTCCCGATTTTCTGCCATAACTTTTGAATGGTTTGACATAGAGAGTCGTGGGTGGTGTCATCTGACTCTGTATGGAGTCCTTGACCTTCATTGGCCTGAATTAGCCCTGCCCCTTCTTCTGATTGGTTTTTCCTTTTTTCTGCTATAACTTTTGAATGGTTTGACATAGAGAGTCGTGGGTGGTGTCATTTCTGATATGCTTATGGGGGGCGGTGGACATGAGTGCGAGGGCCCGTTCATCGCTGCTTGCAGCTTTAATTAGGGCCCGAGCACTTGCAGTGCGAAGGCCCTATTGTATTTGCAGGAATTTTTATTATTATTAGGGCCCGAGCACTTGCAGTGCGAAGGCCCTATTGTATTTGCAGGAATTTTTATTATTAGGGCCCGAGCACTTGCAGTGCGAAGGCCCTATTGTATTTGCAGGAATTTTTATTATTATTTTTCTTCTGACAAAGTGATGGCCTTTTTGGCCCCCTTAACATGCCCAAAAAGTCACCAAATTTTGCACCCAAGTCAGGCCTGGCGAAAAATTTGATATTTCATGGTTTGCATTAATGGGCGTGGCAAAATGGCTCAACAGCGCCCTCTTGAAAACTTTGTGCCTCAAGCCCCACGATACGGTTTGACGTACATGCACGAAAATCGGTACACACCTGTATCATGGGACAACTTAAAGAAAAGTCTCTTGCCGTCATGCCCGAAACCGAACAGGAAGTCGGCCATTTTGAATTAATCGTGTCATTTTGGCGAAATTTATGCCATTCCTTCGGCAGTTAATTCAGCCCGAACCGTAACGTGCACCCAGGTGTATTATACATCAAAATGTGCGTCTCCCTCCTGCGACCGCACGCATTACTTTTCTCTTTCAAAAGCGTTACCGTGGCGAGGCTAGACGCCAAAAAGCGCGCCCACCCTTCATCTGATTGGTTCAGACAGAAAAAACTTTGCGCCTCAAGCCCCATAATACGGTTTGATGTACATGAACGAAAATTGGTACACTCCTGTATCATGTTGCAACTAAAAGAAAAGTCTCTTGGCGCCATGGCCGAAACCGAACAGGAAGTCGGCCATTTTGAACATTCTGAATTAATTGCGTAATTTTGGAGCAATATATGCCATTCCTTCGAGAGTTAATTCAGCCCGAACCGTATTGTGAACCCAGATGTGTTATACATCAAAATGTGCGTCTCCATCCTGCGACTACACGCATTACTTTTCTCTTTCAAAAGTGTTACCGTGGCGACGCTAGAAGCCAACAAGCGCACCCCCCCTTCATCTGATTGGTCCATATTTGATAGTTCCCCAAAAGGCACCAAATTTGGCATGCAAGCCAGGCCTGGCGATAAATTTGATATTTCATGGTTTGCATTAATGGGCGTGGCAAAATGGCTCAACAGCGCCCCCCGGAAAACTTTGTGCCTCAAGCCCCACAATACGGTTTGACGTACATGCACGAAAATCGCTACACACCTGTATCATGGCACAACTTAAAGAAAAGTCTCTTGGAGCCATGGCCGAAACCGAACAGGATGTCGGCCATTTTGAATAAATTGTGTCATTTTGGCGAAATTTATGCCATTCCTTCGGCAGTTAATTCAGCCCGAACCGTAACGTGCACCCAGGTGTGTTATACATCAAAATGTGCGTCTACATCCTGCGACTACACGCATTACTTTTCTCTTTCAAAAGTGTTACCGTGGCGACGCTAGACGCCAAAAGGCGCGCCCCCCCTTCATGTGATTGGTCCATATTTGATAGTTCTCCAAAAGTCACCAAATTTTGCATGCAAGCCAGACTTGGCAATAAATTTGATATTTCATGGTTTGCATTAATGGGCGTGGCCTAACGGCTCAACAGCGCCCCCTAGAATACTTTTATCTGCCATAACTTTTGAATGGTTTGACATAGGAAGTTGTGGGTGGTGTCATGGGACTCTGTAATGAGTCCTTAAGCTTCGTTGGCCTTAATTAGCCCCGCCCCTTCTTCTGATTGGTTGTCCCGATTTTCTGCTATAACATTGGAATGGTTTGACATAGAGAGTCCTGGGTGGTGTCATCAGATTCTTTATGGAGTCCTTGACCTTCATTGGCCAGAATTAGCCCCGCCCCTTCTTCTGATTGGTTGTCCCTTTTTTCTGCTATAACTTTTTAATGGTTTGACATAGGGAGTCGTGGGTGGTATCATGGGACTCTGTAAAGAGTTCTTAAGCTTCGTTGGCCTTAATTAGCCCCGCCCCTTCTTCTGATTGGTTGTCCCGATTTTCTGCTATAACATTTTAATTGTTTGACATAGGAAGTCGTGGGTGGTGTCATCAGATTCTGTATGGAGTCCTTGACCTTCATTGGCCTGAATTAGCCCCGCCCCTTCTTCTGATTGGTTGTCCTTTTTTTCTGCTATAACTTTTGAATGGTTTGACATAGGAAGTTGTGGGTGGTGTCATTTCTGATATGCTTAAGGGGGGCGGTGGCCGTGAGTGCGAGGGCCCGTTCATCGCTGCTTGCAGCTTTAATTATTATTATTATTATTATTATTATTTTCCTGACAAAGTGAAGGCCTTTTTGCCCCCCTTAACATGCCCAAAAAGTCACCAAATTTTGCACCCTAGTCAGGCCTGGCGAAAAATTTGATATTTAATGGTTTCCATTAATGGGCGTGGCAAAATGGCTCAACAGCGCCCCCTTGAAAACTTTGTGCCTCAAGCCCCACGATACGGTTTGACGTACATGCACGAAAATCGGTACACACCTGTATCATGGCGCAACTGAAAGAAAAGTCTCTTGGCGTCATGCCCGAAACCGAACAGGAAGTCAGCCATTTTGAATTAGTCGTGTCATTTTGGCGAAATTTATGCCATTCCTTCGAAAGTTAATTCAGCCCGAACCGTAACGTGCCCCCAAGTGTGTTATACATCAAAATGTGTGTCTCCATCCTGCGACAACACGCATTACTTTTCTCTTTCAAAAGCGTTACCGTGGGGGCGCTAGACGCCAAAAAGCGCGCCCACCCTTCATCTGATTGGTTCGACAGAAAAAACTTTGTGCCTCAAGCCCCATAATACGGTTTGACGTACATGAACGAAAATCGGTACACTCCTGTATTATGTCGCAACTAAAAGAAAAGTCTCTTGGCGCCATGGCCGAAACCGAACAGGAAGTCGGCCATTTTGAACATTCTGAATTAATTGCGTAATTTTGGAGCAATATATGCCATTCCTTCGAGGGTTAATTCAGCCCGAACCGTATCGTGAACCTAGATGTGTTATACATCAAAATGTGCGTCTCCATCCTGCGACTACACGCATTACTTTTCTCTTTGAAAAGTGTTACCGTGGCGACGCTAGACACCAACAAGCGCACCCCCCCTTCATCTGATTGGTCCATATTTGATAGTTCCCCAAAAGGCACCAAATTTGGCACGCAAGCCAGGCCTGGAGATAAATTTGATATTTCATGGTTTGCATTAATGGGCGTGGCAAAATGGCTCAACAGCGCCCCCCGGAAAACTTTGTGCCTCAAGCCCCACAATACGGTTTGACGTACATGCACGAGAATCGCTACACACCTGTATCATGGCACAACTTAAAGAAAAGTCTCTTGGAGCCATGGCCGAAACCGAACAGGATGTCGGCCATTTTGAATAAATTGTGTAATTTTGGCGAAATTTATGCCATTCCTTCGGCAGTTAATTCAGCCCGAACCGTAACGTGCACCCAGGTGTGTTATACATCAAGATGTGCGTCTCTTTCCTGCGACGACGCACATTACTTTTCTCTTTCAAAAGTGTTACCGTGGCGACGCTAGACGTGAAAAAGCGCTCGTCCCCTTCATCTGATTGGTCCATATTTGATAGTTCTCCAAAAGTCACCAAATTTTGCATGCAAGTCAGACTTGGCGATACATTTGATATTTCATGGTTTGCATTAATGGGCGTGGCCTAACGGCTCAACAGCGCCCCCTAGAATACTTTTATCTGCCATAACTTTTGAATGGTTTGACATAGGAAGTTGTGGGTGGTGTCATGGGACCCAGTAATGAGTCCTTAAGCTTCGTTGGCCTTAATTAGCCCCGCCCCTTCTTCTGATTGGTTGTCCCTTTTTTCTGCTATAACTTTTTAATGGTTTGACTCCCGCTTCCTGATTCAAACGTCTGCCGGCCCCGCCCCCCGACCAATCAGTGGCGAGTAGGGTGATGACGGCCCCGCCCCCCGACCAATCACTGGCGAGTAGGGTGATGACGGCCCCGCCCCCCGACCAATCAGCTGTTGTAATGTGGTGACGTTAGAAATAGTCCCGTGCTCAGCCCGGTTAGAACCGCGGTGGAATGGTTACAGAAATAGTAATAATAAAATAGTAGTGTTTTACTAATATTTATAACTTACAAATATTTAAAAAATTTGGAAAAAAAAGTTCCAGACATTATATCGCTATCTTGGTCTGTCCTAATCCAGTAAGTCAATGTGAGGTATCAGCTGTGATATAGCTCAACCAGATCATTGCGATCTTTGGTGCCGGTGGTTGGGAGCTCGAGCCTGGCAGGATGCTGAAAATTTTGTAAGCAAATTTTGTGTTTTTTTTACATCAAGATGTGCGTCTCTTTCCTGCGACGACGCACATTACTTTTCTCTTTCAAAAGTGTTACCGTGGCGACGCTAGACGTGAAAAAGCGCTCGTCCCCTTCATCTGATTGGTCCATATTTGATAGTTCTCCAAAAGTCACCAAATTTTGCATGCAAGCCAGGCCTGGTGATACATTTGATATTTAATGGTTTGCATTAATGGGCGTGGCCTAACGGCTCAACAGCGCCCCCTAGAATACTTTTCTCTGCCATAACTTTTGAATGGTTTGACATAGGAAGTTGTGGGTGGTGTCATGGGACTCAGTAATGAGTCCTTAAGCTTCGTTGGCCTTAATTAGCCCCGCCCCTTCTTCTGATTGGTTGTCCCTTTTTTCTACTATAACTTTTTAATGGTTTGACTCCCGCTTCCTGATTCAAACGTCTGCCGGCCCCGCCCCCCGACCAATCAGTGGCGAGTAGGGTGATGACGGCCCCGCCCCCCGACCAATCAGTGGCGAGTAGGGTGATGACGGCCCCGCCCCCCGACCAATCAGCTGTTGTAATGTGGTGACGTTAGAAATAGTCCCGTGCTCAGCCCGGTTAGAACCGCGGTGGAATGGTTACAGAAAAAGTAATAATAAAATAGTAGTGTTTTACTAATATTTATACCTTACAAATATTTAAAAAATTTGGAAAAAAAAGTTCCAGACATTATATCGCTATCTTGGTCTGTCATAAGCCAGTAAGTCAATGTGAGGTATCAGCTGAGATATAGCTCAACCAGATCATTGCGATCTTTGGTGCAGGTGTTTGGGAGTTCCAGCCTGGCAGGATGCTGAAATTTTTGTAAGCAAATTTTGTGTTTTTTTTACATCAAGATGTGCGTCTCTTTCCTGCGACGACGCACATTACTTTTTTCTTTCAAAAGTGTTACCGTGGCGACGCTAGACGTGAAAAAGCGCTCGTCCCCTTCATCTGATTGGTCCATATTTGATAGTTCTCCAAAAGTCACCAAATTTTGCATGCAAGCCAGGCCTGGTGATACATTTGATATTTAATGGTTTGCATTAATGGGCGTGGCCTAACGGCTCAACAGCGCCGCCTAGAATACTTTTCTCTGCCATAACTTTTGAATGGTTTGACATAGGAAGTTGTGGGTGGTGTCATGGGACTCTGTAATGAGTCCTTGACCTTCATTGGCCTGAATTAGCCCCGCCCCTTCCTCTGATTGGTTGTTCCTTTTTTCTACTATAACTTTTGAATGGGTTGACATAGAGAGTCGTGGGTGGTGTCATTTCTGATATGCTTATGGGGGGCGGTGGACGTGAGTGCGAGGGCCCGTTCATCGCTGCTTGCAGCTTTAATTAGGGCCCGAGCACTTGCAGTGCGAAGGCCCTATTGTAATTGCAGGAATTATTCTTCTTCTTCTTCTTCTTATTGTTCTGACAAAAGGAAGGCCTTTTTGCCCCCCTAAACGTGCCCAAAAAGTCACCAAATTTTGCATGCAAGCCAGGTCTGGCGAAAAATTTGATATTTAATGGTTTGCATTAATGGGCGTGGCCTAACGGCTCAACAGCGCCCCCTAGAAAACTTTGTGCCTCAAGCCCCACAATGCGGTTTGTCGTACATGCACGAAAATCTGTACACACCTGTATCAGTACACAACTTAAAGAAAAGTCTCTGGGCGTCATGTCGAGAAACCAAACAGGAAGTCGGCCATTTTGAATTAATCGCGTCATTTTGGCGAAATTGATGCCTTCCTTCGGCAGTTAATACGGCCCGAACCGTAACGTGCACCCAGGTGTGTTATACATAAAAATGTGCGTCTCCATCCTCCGACACCACGCATTACTTTTCTCTTTCAAAAGCATTACCGTGGCGACGCTAGACGCCAAAAAGTGCGCCCACCCTTCATATGATTGGTTCAGATAGAAAAAACTTTGTGCCTCAAGCCCCACAATACGGTTTGACGTACATGAACGAAATTCGGTACACACCTGTATCATGTCGCAACTAAAAGAAAAGTCTCTTGGCGCCATGGCCGAAACCGAACAGGAAGTCGGCCATTTTGAACATTCTGAATTAATTGCGTAATTTTGGAGCAATATATGCCATTCCTTCGAGAATTAATACGGCCCGAACCGTATCGTGAACCCAGATGTGTTATACATCAAAATGTGCGTCTCTATCCTGCGACTACACGCATTACTTTTCTCTTTCAAAAGTGTTACCGTGGCGACGCTAGACGCCAAAAGGCGCGGCCCCCCTTCATCTGATTGGTCCATATTTGATAGTTCCCCAAAAGTCACCATATTTTGCATGCAAGGCAGGCCTGGCGATAAATTTGATGTTTCATGGTTTGGATTAATGGGCGTGGCAAAACGGCTCAACAGCGCCCCCCGGAAAACTTTGTGCCTCAAGCCCCACAATACGGTTTGATGTACATGCACGGAAATCGCTACACACCTGTATCATGGCACAACTTAAAGAAAAGTCTCTTGGAGCCATGGCCGAAACCGAACAGGAAGTCGGCCATTTTGAAATCTGATTGGTCCATATTTGATAGTTCTCCAAAAGTCACCAAATTTTGCATGCAAGCCAGGCTTGGCGATAAATTTGATATTTCATGGTTTGCATTAATGGGCGTGGCCTAACGGGTCAACAGGGCCCCCTAGAATACTTTTCTCTGCCATAACTTTTGAATGGTTTGACATAGGAAGTTGTGGGTGGTGTCATGGGATTCTGTAATGAGTCCTTAAGCTTCGTTGGCCTTAATTAGCCCCGCCCCTTCTTCTGATTGGTTGTCCCTTTTTGCTGCTATAACTTTTGAATGTTTTGACATAGGAAGTCGTGGGTGGTGTCATTTCTGATATGCTTATGGGGGCGGTGGCCGTGAGTGCGAGGGCCCGTTCATCGCTGCTTGCAGCTTTAATTATTATTATTATTATTTTCCTGACAAAGTGAAGGCCTTTTTGCCCCCCTTAACATGCCCAAAAAGTCACCAAATTTTGCACCCTAGTCAGGCCTGGCGAAAAATTTGATATTTAAAGGTTTGCATTATTGGGCGTGGCAAAATGGCTCAACAGCGCCCCCTTGAAAACTTTGTGCCTCAAGCCCCACGATACGGTTTGACGTACATGCACGAAAATCGGTACACACCTGTATCATGTCACAACTTAAAGAAAAGTCTCTTGGAGCCATGGCCCAAACCCAACAGGAAGTCGGCCATTTTGAATTAGTCGTGTCATTTTGGCGAAATTTATGCCATTCCTTCGAAAGTTAATTCAGCCCGAACCGTAACGTGCCCCCAAGTGTGTTATACATCAAAATGTGCGTCTCCATCCTGCGACAACACGCATTACTTTTCTCTTTCAAAAGCGTTACCGTGGCGGCGCTAGATGCCAAAAAGCGCGCCCACCCTTCATCTGATTGGTTCGACAGAAAAAACTTTGTGCCTCAAGCCCCATAATACGGTTTGACGTACATGAACGAAAATCGGTACACACCTGTATCATGTCGCAACTAAAAGAAAAGTCTCTTGGCGCCATGGCCGAAACCGAACAGGAAGTCGGCCATTTTGAACATTCTGAATTAATTGCGTAATTTTGGAGCAATATATGCCATTCCTTCGAGAGTTAATTCAGCCCGAACCGTATCGTGAACCCAGATGTGTTATACATCAAAATGTGCGTCTCCATCCTGCGACTACACGCATTACTTTTCTCTTTCGAAAGTGTTACCGTGGCGACGCTAGACGCCAACAAGCGCACCCCCCCTTCATCTTATTGGTCCATATTTGATAGTTCCCCAAAAGGCACCAAATTTGGCATGCAAGCCATGCCTGGCGATAAATTTGATATTTCATGGTTTGCATTAATGGGCGTGGCAAAATGGCTCAACAGCGCCCCCCGGAAAATTTTGTGCCTCAAGCCCCACAATACGGTTTGACGTACATGCACGAAAATCGGTACACACCTGTATCATGGCACAACTTAAAGAAAAGTCTCTTGGAGCCATGGCCGAAACCGAACAGGATGTCGGCTATTTTTAATAAATTGTGTCATTTTGGCGAAATTTATGCCATTCCTTCGAGAATTAATTCAGCCCGAACCGTAACGTGAACACAGATGTGTTATACATCAAAATATGTGTCTCCATCCTGCGACTACACGCATTACTTTTCTCTTTCGAAAGTGTTACCGTGGCGACGCTAGACGCCAACAAGCGCACCCCCCTTCATCTGATTGGTCCATATTTGATAGTTCCCCAAAAGTCACCAAATTTTGCATGCAACACAGACTTGGCGATAAATTTGATATTTCATGGTTTGCATTAATGGGCGTGGCCTAACGGCTCAACAGCGCCCCCTAGAATACTTTTCTCTGCCATAACTTTTGAATGGTTTGACATAGGAAGTCGTGGGTGGTGTCATGGGACTCTGTAATGAGTCCTTAAGCTTCGTTGGCCTTAATTAGCCCCGCCCCTTCTTCTGATTGGTTGTCCCGATTTTCTGCTATAACTTTGGAATGGTTTGACATAGAGAGTCCCTCTTCCTGATTCAAACGTCTGCTGGCCCCGCCCCCCGACCAATCAGTGGCGAGTAGGGTGATGACGGCCCCGCCCCCGACCAATCAGTGGCGAGTAGGGTGATGACGGCCCCGCCCCCGACCAATCAGTGGCGAGTAGGGTGATGACGGCCCCGCCCCCCAACCAATCAGTGGCGAGTAGGGTGATGACGGACCCGCTCCCCGACCAATCAGTGGCGAGTAGGGTGATGACGACCCGCTCCCCGACCAATCAGCTCCCTGTAATATGGTGACATCAGAAATAGACCCGTGCTCAGCCCGGTTAGAACCTCGGTAGAATGGTTACAGAAAAAGTAATAAAAATAGTAGTGTTTTACTAATATTTATACCTTACAAATATTTAAAAAATTAGGAAAAAAAATTTCCAGACATTTTATCGCTATGTTGGTCTCTCTTAAGGCAGTAAGTCGAAGTGAAAGGGATAGCTGAGACATAGCTCAGCCACAGCATTGTGGTCTTTGGTGCCAGAAGTTGAGAGTTCGAGCCTGGCTGTACCTATGATGAAATTTTTTGTCAACAATTTTTGTGTTTTTTTTACATCAAAATGTGCGTCTCTGTCCTGCGACGACGCACATTACTTTTCTCTTTCAAAAGTGTTACCGTGGCGACGCTAGACGCGAAAAAGCGCGCGTCCCCTTCATCTGATTGGTACATATTTGATAGTTCTCCAAAAGTCACCACATTTTGCATGCAAGCCAGGCCTGGTGATAAATTTGATATTTCATGGTTTGCATTAATGGGCGTGGCCTAACGGCTCAACAGCGCCCCCCTAGAATACTTTTCTCTGCCATAACTTTTGAATGGTTTGACATAAAGAGTCGTGGGTGGTGTCATGGGACTCGGTATTGAGTCCTTGACCATAATTGGCCTGAATTAGCCCCGCCCCTTCTTCTGATTGGTTGTCCCGATTTTCTGCCATAACTTTTGAATGGTTTGACATAGAGAGTCGTGGGTGGTGTCATCAGACTCTGTATGGAGTCCTTGACCTTCATTGGCCTGAATTAGCCCCGCCCCTTCTTCTGATTGGTTGTTCCTTTTTTCTGCTATAACTTTTGAATGGTTTGACATAGAGAGTCGTGGGTGGTGTCATTTCTGATATGCTTATGGGGTCGGTGGACGTGAGTGCGAGGGCCCGTTCATCGCTGCTTGCAGCTTTAATTATTATTATTATTTTCCTGACAAAGTGAAGGCCTTTTTGCCCCCCTTAACATGCCCAAAAAGTCACCAAATTTTGCACCCTAGTCAGGCCTGGCGAAAAATTTGATATTTAAAGGTTTGCATTAATGGGCGTGGCAAAATGGCTCAACAGCGCCCCCTTGAAAACTTTGTGCCTCAAGCCCCACGATACGGTTTGACGTACATGCACGAAAATCGGTACACACCTGTATCATGGGACAACTTAAACAAAAGTCTCTTGGGGTCATGCCCGAAACCGAACAGGATGTCGGCCATTTTGAATTAGTCGTGTCATTTTGGCGAAATTTATGCCATTCCTTCGAAAGTTAATTCAGCCCGAACCGTAACGTGCCCCCAAGTGTGTTATACATCAAAATGTGCGTCTCCATCCTGCGACAACACGCATTACTTTTCTCTTTCAAAAGCGTTACCGTGGCGGCGCTAGACGCCAAAAAGCGCGCCCACCCTTCATCTGATTGGTTCGACAGAAAAAACTTTGTGCCTCAAGCCCCATAATACGGTTTGACGTACATGAACGAAAATCGGTACACACCTGTATCATGTCGCAACTAAAAGAAAAGTCTCTTGGCGCCATGGCAGAAACCGAACAGGAAGTCGGCCATTTTGAACATTCTGAATTAATTGCGTAATTTTGGAGCAATATATGCCATTCCTTCGAGAGTTAATTCAGCCCGAACCGTATCGTGAACCCAGATGTGTTATACATCAAAATGTGCGTCTCCATCCTGCGACTACACGCATTACTTTTCTCTTTCGAAAGTGTTACCGTGGCGACGCTAGACGCCAACAAGCGCACCCCCCCTTCATCTGATTGGTCCATATTTGATAGTTCCCCAAAAGGCACCAAATTTGGCATGCAAGCCAGGCCTGGTGATAAATTTGATATTTCATGGTTTGCATTAATGGGCGTGGCAAAATGGCTCAACAGCGCCCCCCGGAAAACTTTGTGCCTCAAGCCCCACAATACGGTTTGACGTACATGCACGAAAAACGGTACACACCTGTATCATGTCGCAACTTAAAGAAAAGTCTCTTGGAGCCATGGCCGAAACCGAACAGGAAGTCAGCCATTTTGAATTAATTGTGTAATTTTGGCGCAATTTATGCCATTCCTTCGGCAGTTAATTCAGCCCGAACCGTAACGTGCACCCAGGTGTGTTATACACCAAAATGTGCGTCTCCATCGTGCGACTACACGCATTACTTTTCTCTTTCAAAAGTGTTACCGTGGCGATGCTAGACGTGAAAAAGCGCACCCACCCTTCATCTGATTGGTCCATATTTGATAGTTCTCCAAAAGTCACCAAATTTGGCATGCAAGCCAGGCCTGGCGATACATTTGATATTTCATGGTTTGCATTAATGGGCGTGGCCTAACGGCTCAACAGCGCCCCCTAGAATACTTTTCTCTGCCATAACTTTTGAATGGTTTCACATATAGAGTCGTGGGTGGTGTCATGGGACTCTGTAATGAGTCCTTAAGCTTCGTTGGCCTTAATTAGCCCCGCCCCTTCTTCTGATTGGTTGTCCTTTTTTTATAATAAAATCGCCGCGAGCCGCCAGTCGCTCTCGCGCTGACTCCCGCTTCCTGATTCAAACGTCTGCCGGCCCCGCCCCCCGACCAATCAGTGGCGAGTAGGGTGATGACGGCCCCGCCCCCGACCAATCAGTGGCGAGTAGCGGATGACGGCCCCGCCCCCCGACCAATCAGTGGCGAGCAGGGTGATGACGGCCCCGCCCCCCGACCAATCAGCTCCCTGTAATGTGGTGACCTCAGAAATATTCCCGGCTCAGCCCGGTTACAACCTTGGCAGAATGGTTACAGAAAAAGTAATAATTAAAATAGTAGGGTTTTACTAATATTTATAACTTACAAATATTTTAAAAATTAGGAAAAAAAAGTTCCAGACATTTTATCGCTATGTTGGTCTGTCCTAAGCCAGTAGGTCAAATGAAAGGGATAGCTGAGACTTAGCTCAGCCAGATTATTGCGGTCTTTGCTGCCAGAGGTCGAGAGTTCAAGGCTGGCAATATGCCGAAATTTTTGTTTTACATTAAAATGTTCGTCTCTGTCCTGTGACGACGCACATTACTTTTCTCTTTCAAAAGTGTTACTGTGGCGACGCTAGACGCGAAAAAGCGCTCGTCCCCTTCATCTGATTCGTCCATATTTGATAGTTCCCCAAAAGGCACCAAATTTGGCATGCAAGCCAGGCCTGGCGATAAATTTGATATTTCATGGTTTGCATTAATGGGCGTGGCAAAATGGCTCAACAGCGCCCCCCGGAAAACTTTGTGCCTCAAGCCCCACAATACGGTTTGACGTACATGCACGAAAAACGGTACACACCTGTATCATGTCGCAACTTAAAGAAAAGTCTCTTGGAGCCATGGCCGAAACCGAACAGGAAGTCAGCCATTTTGAATTAATTGTGTAATTTTGGCGCAATTTATGCCATTCCTTCGGCAGTTAATTCAGTCCGAACCGTAACGTGCACCCAGGTGTGTTATACACCAAAATGTGCGTCTCCATCGTGCGACTACACGCATTACTTTTCTCTTTCAAAAGTGTTACCGTGGCGACGCTAGACGTGAAAAAGCGCACCCACCCTTCATCTGATTGGTCCATATTTGATAGTTCTCCAAAAGTCACCAAATTTGGCATGCAAGCCAGGCCTGGCGATACATTTGATATTTCATGGTTTGCATTAATGGGCGTGGCCTAACGGCTCAACAGCGCCCCCTAGAATACTTTTCTCTGCCATAACTTTTGAATGGTTTCACATAGAGAGTCGTGGGTGGTGTCATGGGACTCTGTAATGAGTCCTTAAGCTTCGTTGGCCTTAATTAGCCCCGCCCCTTCTTCTGATTGGTTGTCCTTTTTTTATAATAAAATCGCCGCGAGCCGCCAGTCGCTCTCGCGCTGACTCCCGCTTCCTGATTCAAACGTCTGCCGGCCCCGCCCCCCGACCAATCAGTGGCGAGTAGGGTGATGACGGCCCCGCCCCCGACCAATCAGTGGCGAGTAGCGGATGACGGCCCCGCCCCCCGACCAATCAGTGGCGAGCAGGGTGATGACGGCCCCGCCCCCCGACCAATCAGCTCCCTGTAATGTGGTGACCTCAGAAATATTCCCGGCTCAGCCCGGTTACAACCTTGGCAGAATGGTTACAGAAAAAGTAATAATTAAAATAGTAGGGTTTTACTAATATTTATAACTTACAAATATTTTAAAAATTAGGAAAAAAAAGTTCCAGACATTTTATCGCTATGTTGGTC
This sequence comes from Cololabis saira, assembly GCF_033807715.1. Taxonomy (NCBI): domain Eukaryota; kingdom Metazoa; phylum Chordata; class Actinopteri; order Beloniformes; family Belonidae; genus Cololabis; species Cololabis saira. Next base: position 28,223,118 of record NC_084607.1, on the reverse strand, counting down.
TGTCCTAAGCCAGTAGGTCAAATGAAAGGGATAGCTGAGACTTAGCTCAGCCAGATTATTGCGGTCTTTGCTGCCAGAGGTCGAGAGTTCAAGGCTGGCAATATGCCGAAATTTTTGTTTTACATTAAAATGTTCGTCTCTGTCCTGTGACGACGCACATTACTTTTCTCTTTCAAAAGTGTTACTGTGGCGACGCTAGACGCGAAAAAGCGCTCGTCCCCTTCATCTGATTGGTCCATATTTGATAGTTGTCCAAAAGTCACCAAATTTTGCATGCAAGCCAGGCCTGGCGATAGGCTACATTTGATATTTCATGGTTTGCATTAATGGGCGTGGCCTAACGGCTCAACAGCGCCCCCTAGAATACTTTTCTCTGCCATAACTTTTGAATGGTTTGACATAAAGAGTCGTGGGTGGTGTCATGGGACTCGGTTTTGAGTCCTTAACCTTCATTGGCCTGAATTAGCCCCGCCCCTTCTTCTGATTGGTTGTCCCGATTTTCTGCTATAACTTTTGAATGGTTTGACATAGAGAGTCGTGGGTGGTGTCATCAGACTCTGTATGGAGTCCTTGACCTTCATTGGCCTGAATTAGCCCCTCCCCTTCTTCTGATTGGTTGTTCCTTTTTTCTGCTATAACTTTTGAATGGTTTGACATAGAGAGTCGTGGGTGGTGTCATGGGACTCGGTATTGAGTCCTTAACCTTCATTGGCCTGAATTAGCCCCGCCTCTTCTTCTGATTGGTTGTCCCGATTTTCTGCTATAACTTTTGAATGGTTTGACATAGAGAGTCGTGGGTGGTGTCATCAGACTCTGTATGGAGTCCTTGACCTTCATTGGCCTGAATTAGCCCCTCCCCTCTTCTGATTGGTTGTTCCTTTTTTCTGCTATAACTTTTGAATGGTTTGACATAGAGAGTCGTGGGTGGTGTCATTTCTGATATGCTTATGGGGGGCGGTGGACGTGAGTGCGAGGGCCCGTTCATCGCTGCTTGCAGCTTTAATTAGGGCCCGAGCACCTTCAGTGCGAAGGCCCTATTGTATCTGTAGGAATTCTTCGCGTTATTATGGGCATGCCAAGTAGTGGCATGACCATATTGCAATCGTCCAGAATGGCCCAAAAGGCAATGTTGCTAGCGTTTCGCTAACATGCTAAAGTCGCAAAGGTCCCACTGCGCACCAGCGGGGGTAAAGCATGACCCCGCTCTGTTGTGGAAAAAAAAAATCTCCAAAAAATTAAACACGGCCGAGAAAACCTGAAAAATGAAGGCGTTAAATTAGTATCTAGAAAGGTTTCCCTTTTTTTATTATTTTTATTATTATTATTATTCCGCACTTTTTTTCGTCCGTTAATACGGCCCGAACCGCAACGTGCACCCATGCATGGCACACATCGTTGGATGCGTCTCCATCGTGATTCGATGGGTATTACTTTTCTCAGTAATAGGGGTTACCGTGGCAACGCTAGTTGCCAAAAAGCAAAAAAAAAGGCGAAAATTCCCGCGCTTATTGCTCGGCCGAACTTTATCGTAGAGACATCGTTCAAACTTTGAAACACTCGGCCCGATAGTCTTTAAAGGACCATACAACTACATCATTCTAGTTATTACGGTTTTTGCGATATTTAACTTTCAATTTAAAAAAAAAATCTCTTTTATTTTGGACGTTTGTTGCTAGGCAACGGTTTATCGTACAGACATCATTACAACATTGACAAACCCGGGACGCTTTGTACTGCAACATATTTTAGTCTCGTCAAGCTAGCTATTACGGTTTTTGAGATATTCCACGTTGCTCATTTTGACGCTAACGGAATTTTGGACGCTTGTTGCGCGGCAACGCAATATCGTAGAGACTTTGATTCAACGTTAAAATACTCAGCTTGATGTGGACTACAACATACTGAAGTCTCATTACGCTGTCGTTTACAGCTTTTGAGATATTGAAGACAAATTGTCCCATTCTATCCTATGGGGCTTGTTACTATGGCAACAAAAACCAATGCATTTGTATGGGGGACCATGTGAATTAACAATCAGTTAATGCTGCCCGAACCAGAACGTGCACCCATGCATGGCATACATCGTTGGATGCGTCTCCATCGTGCCTCGATGAGCATTACTTTTCTCAGTCAAAAGTGTTACCGTGGCAACGCTAGACGCCAAAAAGCAAAAAAAAAGGCGAAAATTCAGACGCTTATTGCTCGGTCGAACTTTATCGTAGATACATCGTTCAAACTTTCAAACACTCGGCCCGATTGGCACTAACGGACCCTACAAGCTCATTATGCCAATTATTAAAATTTTTGCGATATTGACCTTTCATTTTTCTTTTTTATTTCCATTTGACTTTGGACGCTTGTTGCTAGGCAACAGATTATCGTAGAGACATCGTACAAATGTCCCCTGACTCGGCACGCTGTGGACTTCAACATACTCAAATCTCATGAAGCTGGGATTTAAGGAAATTTTATGTCAAAATCCAGGCCAAATGGCCCCATTCATTCGGATGGGGTTTTGTACCATGGTGAAAAAAAAAACCTATCCGTTAACGTAGCCTGAACTGGAACGTGCACCCATGCACGGCATACATCGTTACATGCGTCTCCATCGTGCCTCGATGGGCATTACTATTCTCAGTCAAAAGCGTTACCATGGCAACGCTAGATGCCAAAAAGCGCGCCCCATTAATAACTATTGGGAGCACAGGAATGAATGAAATACAAGCGTAAAAACACCTCAAACTGACATAGAACCACCCCGAACACAACCACTACAGCCCCAAACCAAAGCAGCGAGAGGGGACGAATGGGCTGTAGGGCATGCCCATATCAAAATTTCCAGAAATTTTCTAGTTAGGGCCCGAGCACCTTCAGTGCGAAGGCCCTATTGTATCTGTAGGAATTTTTTTTTTTTCTTTTTCTTTTTCTTTTTCTTTTTCTTCTGACAAAAGGAAGGCCTTTTTGCCCCCCTAAACGTGCCCAAAAAGTCACCAAATTTTGCATGCAAGCCAGGCCTGGCGAAAAATTTGATATTTAATGGTTTACATTAATGGGCGTGGCCTAATGGCTCAACAGCGCCCCCTAGAAAACTTTGTGACTCAAGCCCCATAATACGGTTTGACATACATGCACGAAAATCGCTACACACCTGTATCAGTACACAACTTAAAGAAAAGTCTCTTGGCGACATGGCCGAAACCGAACAGGAAGTCAGCCATTTTGAATTAATTGTGTCACTTTGGCGCAATTTATGCCATTCCTTCGGCAGTTAATACGGCCCGAACCGTAACGTGCCCCCAAGTGTGTTATACATCAAAATGTGCGTCTCCATCCTCCGATACCACGCATTACTTTTCTCTTTCAAAAGCGTTACCGTGGCGACGCTAGACGGCAAAAAGCGCACCCACCCTTCATCTGATTGGTTCAGATAGAAAAAACTTTGCACCTCAAGCCCCACAATACGGTGTGACGTACATGAACGAAAATCGGTACACACCTGTATCATTTCGCAACTTAAAGAAAAGTCTCTTGGCGCCATGGCCGAAACCGAACAGGAAGTCGGCCATTTTAAACATTCTGAATTAATCGCGTAATTTTGGAGCAATATGAGCCATTCCTTCGAGAATTAATACGGCCCGAACCGTATCGTGAACCCAGGTGTGTTATACATCAAAATGTGCGTCTCCATCCTGCGACTACACACATTACTTTTCTCTTTCAAAAGTGTTACCGTGGCGACGCTAGACGGCAAAAAGCGCGCCCCCCTTCATCTGATTGGTCCATATTTGATAGTTCTCCAAAAGTCACCAAATTTTGCATGCAAGCCAGGCCTGGCGATAAGTTTGATATTTCATGGTTTGCATTAATGGGCGTGGCCTAACGGCTCAACAGCGCCCCCTAGAATACTTTTCTCTGCCATAACATTTGAATGGTTTGACATAGAGAGTCGTGGGTGGTGTCATGGGACTCGGTATAGAGTCCATGACCATAATTGGTGAAAATTAGCCCCACCCCTTCTTCTGATTGGTTGTCCCTATTTCCTGCTATAACATTTGAATGTTTTGACATAGGAAGTCGTGGGTGGTGTCATGGGACTCTGTAATGAGTTCTTAAGCTTCGTTGGCCTTAATTAGCCCCGCCCCTTATTCTGATTGGTTGTCCCGATTTTCTGCTATAACTTTGGAATGGTTTGACATAGAGAGTCGTGGGTGGTGTCATCAGATTCTGTATGGAGTCCTTGACCTTCATTGGCCTGAATTAGCCCCACCCCTTCTTCTGATTGGCTGTCCCTTTTTTCTGCTATAACTTTTCAATGGTTTGACTTAGGAAGTCGTGGGTGGTGTCATTTCTGATATGCTTTTGGGGGGCGGTGGCCGTGAGTGCGAGGGCCCGTTCATCGCTGCTTGCAGCTTTAATTATTATTATTATTATTTTTCTGACGAAAGGAGGGCCTTTTTGCCCCCCTAAACGTGCCCAAAAAGTCACCAAATTTTGCACGCAAACCAGGCCTGGCGAAAAATTTGATATTTTATGGTTTGCATTATTGGGCGTGGCAAAATGGCTCAACAGCGCCCCCCGGAAAACTTTGTGCCTCAAGCCCCACGATACGGTTTGACGTACATGCACGAAAATCAGTACACACCTGTATCATGGCACAACTTAAAGAAAAGTCTCTTGGAGTCATGCCCGAAACCGAACAGGATGTCGGCCATTTTGAATTAATCGTGTCATTTTGGCGAAATTCATGCCATTCCTTCGGCAGTTAATACGGCCCGAACCGTAACGAGCACCCAGGTGTGTTATACATCAAAATGTGCGTCTCCATCCTCCGACACCACGCATTACTTTTCTCTTTCAAAAGCGTTACCGTGACGACGCTAGACGCCAAAAAGCGCGCCCACCCTTCATCTGATTGGTTCAGGCAGAAAAACCTTTGTGCCTCAAGCCCCACAATGCGGTGTGACGTACATGAACGAAAATCGGTACACACCTTTATCATGTCGCAACTTAAAGAAAAGTCTCTTGGTGCCATGGCCAAAACCGAACAGGAAGTCGGCCATTTTGAACATTCTGAATTAATCACGTAATTTTGGAGCAATACATGCCATTCCTTCGAGAATTAATACGGCCCGAACCGTAACGTGCACCCAGGTGTGTTATACATCAAAATATGCGTCTCCATCCTGCGACTTCACGCGTTACTTTTCTCTTTCAAAAGTGTTACCGTGGCGACGCTAGACGCCAACAAGCGCACCCCCCCTTCATCTGATTGGTCCATATTTGATAGTTCCCCAAAAGGCACCAAATTTGGCACGCAAGCCAGGCCTGGCGATAAATTTGATATTTCATGGTTTGCATTAATGGGCGTGGCAAAATGGCTCAAGAGCGCCCCCCGGAAAACTTTGTGCCTCAAGCCCCACAATACGGTTTGATGTACATGCACGAAAATCAGTACACACCTGTATCATGGCGCAACTTAAAGAAAAGTCTCTTGGAGCCATGGCCGAAACCGAACAGGAAGTCGGCCATTTTGAAATCTGATTGGTCCATATTTAATAGTTCTCCAAAAGTCACCAAATTTTGCATGCAAGACAGACTTGGCGATAAATGTGATATTTCATGGTTTGCATTAATGGGCGTGGCCTAACGGCTCAACAGCGCCCCCTAGAATACTTTTCTCTGCCATAACTTTTGAATGGTTTGACATAGGAAGTTGTGGGTGGTGTCATGGGACTCTGTAATGAGTCCTTAAGCTTCGTTGGCCTTAATTAGCCCCGCCCCTTCTTCTGATTGGTTGTCCATATTTTCTGACTATAACTTTTGAATGGTTTGACATATTTGAAATATGTTGGTAATGTGTCAGCCAACCACAAAAATCTCTGGAATTTTGGTGGAATCATTTATTTTTTGTCCTTGCCCGGTGCAAATGACATAAATAAAGTGCGTGGTTTGGTTGTGAAAAAATAAAAGTAATGTTACGTGAACAATAAATCAAACGCTCCCTTCCATGCAGTGTGTGTGTCTAGGAAGTAAAGACTGGAACATGCTATTCACAAAAGAACAAATAGTGGGGTTTTACTAATATTTATATCTTACAAATATTTTAAAAATTACGAAAAAACAATTCGGGACTCATATTACATCGCTATATTGGTATCTCCTAAGTCAGTCAGTCAGTAAATGGCCAAGTTGATTCGTGGCTCAGCGGTAATGTCACCGTCTTTCGTGTGGGAGATCGTTGGATCGATCCCAGCTCAATGCAAAAATTATTGTCAGCAATTTGTGTGTTTTTTTTTTTACATCAACATGTGCGTCTCCTTCCTGCGACGACGCGCATTACTTTTCTCATTCAAAAGCGTTAACGTGGCAACACTCGACGCCAAAAAGTGCGCCCCCTTCATCTGATTGGTCCATATTTGATAGTTCTCCAAAAGTCACCAAATTTTGCACCAAGCCAGGCCTGGGGATAAATTTGATATTTCATGGTTTGCATGAATGGGCGTGGCCTAATGGCTCAACAGCGCCCCCTAGAATACTTTTTTCTGCTATAACTTTTGAATGGTTTGACATAGAGAGTCGTGGGTGGTGTCATCGGACTCGGTATTGAGTCCTTGACCATAATTGGTGCAAATTAGCCCCGCCCCTTCTTCTGATTGGTTGTCCCGATTTTCTGCTATAACTTTGGAATGGTTTGACATAGAGAGTCGTGGGTGGTGTCATCAGATTCTGTATGGAGTCCTTGACCTTCATTGGCCTGAATTAGCCCCGCCCCTTCTTCTGATTGGTTGTCCCGATTTTCTGCTATAACTTTTGAATGGTTTGACATAGGAAGTCGTGGGTGGTGTCGTTTCTGATATGCTTATGGGGGGCGCTGGCCGTGAGTGCGAGGGCCCGTTCATCGCTGCTTGCAGCTTTAATTATTATTATTATTATTTTTCTGACGAAAGGAGGGCCTTTTTGCCCCCCTAAACGTGCCCAAAAAGTCACCAAATTTTGCACGCAAACCAGGCCTGGCGAAAAATTTGATATTTTATGGTTTGCATTAATGGGCGTGGCAAAATGGCTCAATAGCGCTCCCCGGAAAACTTTGTGCCTCAAGCCCCACGATACGGTTTGACGTACATGCACGAAAATCAGTACACACCTGTATCATGGCACAACTTAAACAAAAGTCTCTTGGAGTCATGCCCGAAACCGAACAGGATGTCGGCCATTTTGAATTAATCGTGTCATTTTGGCGAAATTCATGCCATTCCTTCGGCAGTTAATACGGCCCGAACCGTAACGTGCACCCAGGTGTGTTATACATCAAAATGTGCGTCTCCATCCTCCGACACCACGCATTACTTTTCTCTTTCAAAAGCGTTACCGTGGCGACGCTAGACGCCAAAAAGCGCGCCCACCCTTCATCTGATTGGTTCAGGCAGAAAAAACTTTGCGCCTCAAGCCCCATAATACGGTTTGACGTACATGAACGAAAATCGGTACACTCCTGTATCATGTCGCAGCTTAAAGAAAAGTCTCTTGGTGCCATGGCCGAAACCGAACAGGAAGTCGGCCATTTTGAACATTCTGAATTAATCACGTAATTTTGGAGCAATACATGCCATTCCTTCGAGAATTAATACGGCCCGAACCGTAACGTGCACCCAGATGTGTTATACATCAAAATGTGCGTCTCCATCCTGCGACTACGCGCATTACTTTTCTCTTTCAAAAGTGTTACCGTGGCGACGCTAGACGCCAACAAACGCACCCCCCCTTCATCTGATTTGTCCATATTTGATAGTTCCCCAAAAGGCACCAAATTTTGCATGCAAGCCAGGCCTGGTGATAAATTTGATATTTCATGGTTTGCATTAATGGGCGTGGCCTAACGGCTCAACAGCGCCCCCTAGAAAACTTTTCTCTGCCATAACTTTTGAATGGTTTGACATAAAGAGTCGTGGGTGGTGTCATGGGACTCGGTATTGAGTCCTTGACCATAATTGGCCTTAATTAGCCCCGCCCCTTCTTCTGATTGGTTGTCCCTATTTTCTGCTATAACTTTTGAATGGTTTGACATAGAGAGTCGTGGGTGATGTCATCAGAATCTGTATGGAGTCCTTGAACTTCATTGGCCTGAATTAGCCCCGCCCCTTCTTCTGATTGGTTGTCCCTTTTTTCTGCTATAACTTTTGAATGGTTTGACATAGGAAGTCGTGGGTGGTGTCATGGGACTCTGTAATGAGTCCTTAAGCTTCGTTGGTCTTAATTAGCCCCGCCCCTTTTTCTGATTGGTTGTCCCGATTTTCTGCTATAACTTTTGAATGGTTTGACATAGGAAGTCGTGGGTGGTGTCATTTCTGATATGCTTATGGGGGGCGGTGGCCGTGAGTGCGAGGGCCCGTTCATCGCTGCTTGCAGCTTTAATTAAACATTGTTGTTGCAACTGGTTACCATGTTCTTTCAAAATGTTTATTTCCTGCTAGATCAAACATGTACTGTAACTTTTAAAATGTCAACACAATTATGAACCTTTGATATCACCGAGAATCATTCTTAAAATAATGCAAACTGTGGTTCAGCACAGATACATACATTATTTCCCCTGTAAATGAGATGTTAAAACTGTATTTAAAAAAGAGCAGCAATTGGTCTTCAACTTTTCTTTTATATTATAAGATTTCTGGATTGGTTTTGGATCACTATGTTCATGAAATATTGGCAAAAAGTTATTTTTGACTGAAATGTTTAAATACCTTACGATGAATTAATGTAAAAGTTATGAAAACGTATTGATCTTACCAGTGTGTCAAAGTTCTGCAACACAGCAAACTTTATTTAGCGTTATATTTATTATTAAACTGAATGCAAAAAAAACATTTTAAACAATCCTGTCTAAATATCCATTGATAAACAACGTGATCAATTCTAATAATAAATTAAACCCTTTTGTCCAGATTTTACCAAACTACTACTATACGTAGTTTAATAAACCCCCCTCAGGAGGGTTCGTCAAACAGGTAAGGCAGATACAACTCCGGTTTCTTTTAAATGTTTATTGCCACACAAACACACAATAACGTTCACACATTCCCATTATTAGTTAGGTTGTAAACCGGCAAAACAACCCAAAACAAAACTCGGAATTAACCACCAAAATTATACAATTCTTCATGTGACATTTTCTTGACTGGAAACACAAGCGACGCTAGTTTATATTGCTCACCAACAAGCCTGACAATTATGGACAATGAAAACGAAAATTAAAACTTTTGAACCCCTAAGGCCTCTGCGCTCTGTTGAACTGCGCATGCTCCACATTCAGAATGGAGATCAGAGCTGATCACAGTAAACAAGAGAACAATCGTACCATCTCTCACTTATATAAAGCAATAATTTCACTGGAAAGCTCTACACATTTAAATCCAGACTTAACAACATATTGCATCAGAATGAATACAAAATGAAGACAATATTTTGAATCACTCATCGTTGAGGATAACTTAAAATACAGAGCAACCTCAGAGCAGAATGAAGACAACAAAGCAGAAGAGTCTGAGATCACGTCTGGTCCATGTGACACAAAGGAGAACGGTAACACTGGAGCATCGCCTTCCAGGGTGGAGGGGGTTCTGTTTTTCAGTTTGTATTATTTTTAAGTACGGTATGTAAAGCACTTTATGCTACATTTTAATGTATGAAAAGTGCTTTAGAAATAAAGATTTATTAACTGTCCAGATTAGTGGCACTAAGATTCAAATCATTTTCAAGAGACCTGAGCATCTTTGGCTGAGCGTCACCTGACTTGTGTCAAACAGTGATCACAGGGGTATTCCAGGAAGCAGGTTTAGTGAAAATCCTGAGTTTGTTAAGCCTGAGATGAGGGAAATCCAGAGTTTTCAGTTCCAGAAAGCGAGTTAACTCAAACTTTGAGTCAGTTACTACGGCAACTGAGCCTCTGAACCTAACCTGCTCGCTAGCAGGTTTACTTCAATAAAGCCTGAGTTTCTCTCTGTTTCCTGCCTCAGTGGCGTCAATTCAGCCAATGGGGCAAGCGGCAGAGAGAGCAGAAAAAGCGTATCTAACAAACGCAACGTATTTTATTCACTATGTCAGTGCAACAATATCACAGGGACATCCGAGTTTAACTTCAGACAGTTAAAGTCCAAATGCAAAAAGGAGAGGGAGGGAGCAGGGGGGGTATAAGTGTTGGGAAAGATAATACCTAGTGAAATCCATCATGTTTTTCTGATATGCATTTGTAGTTATTTTATATGTATTAAATAATAGAATAAATCAATACAAATAGACACAGAGTAATTCCATAAGTGCATAAAAAAGAAATAAAATAAAAAAAATTTCCCCTGAAGCCGAGGTGTGGCGGCTGCCCCTGATCTAAATGACAATGGCCGGGTTTCCCAGATCAGTTAAGTAGTTCTTAACAGCGAAAGACTTCTTTCAAACCTTCTTAAGGAGCCTGTGAAAGAAAATCGCGTTTCCCAGAGTCGCTCTTAGCTTAAGTATCTCTTTCATTAAGAAGGAAATGAAAGATGCTGCTGACCCAGTCTTTACAACCATCTTAGTGAACAAAGACTCACAGATCCAGCCGCGTCAGGCAAATCAATATCACACCAAGCAATGAGATATTAAAACAATGCACCCCGCACAAATTTTGATTTATTTTATACTTTAGATTTATATTGTTTAGCATTCATTGGTGACAGCAAAGGGGAAAAATAAGGAATAACAAGTGTGTTCCTGTATATGTTTTATGCATTACGCAAAAATAAAAGGATCATCATTTACCATAATTTGTCTGCACACATCCCACATCTGCGTGCATATATGAGATAAAGTACCACACTCAAAAATGCTTCAGGGCTTCATCGGGGGAGCTGCGCCTGTCACCTGCCAAGAGTTGTGGTGTCATCGTAGTCACTCACCGCCATGCTCCACATGACTGTGCGCGCCGGACCAGATGAGCCGCCTCCCTTGGATGAGGACGCGGATTCTGAAGACGACGATGCCCCACCTCCGGTCCCCGGACCTCCGGCCCCCGGACCTCCCCGGACCTCCAGTCCCAGGACCTCAGAACGATGCCCGAGCAGCACTCCACCAAGCCGGTGTGTCCAGAGAAGACGGGAGCTCATCGACCTGTTTTTCTGATTTCACTTCCCTTTCACCAGTCACCAAGCAGTCACCTGAGCACCAACCAACTCCCCTAATCCCCAAACATTAAGAAAAAAAACAGCAATAAACCCACTATCACCACACCACCCATAACTGTCTAAAAACTACTAAACTCCGCCACTAACTTTCAAGAATACTTTATTGCTGCAATGTTTCAGTGCTTTTTCAGTGCTTTGAAGGTGTAGCATTGAACATTAAAGCAAAGTATTCTTGAAAGTGTTCGGGAGTTTACATGTGGTTTTGGCTGGAAGAGGTGCCTGTGTCATGCGTAAAGCGTACATTACGCACACACATGGCCCGAGTACTCTTGGAGTAAATCAATAAAATGGTCAATTCACAGGGACCCTCTGTGTAATTTTGAAACCCCTATGAATCACACAACACAAGAATGAAAAGAGAACCAAGTTTAATTCAACCATGAATATAAACACATGTCAGGAAATGAATCAATATCATGATTCGTCGCCCTCTTCCATACGCCGCAGCACTCCGAGCTTCTCCCTCTCCAGCTCCACCAGCGTCTCGCTGCAGGTGCAGGTGCTGATAGCAGGGCGCTGTGTGCGGCCACCCCGCATGCGGACGCCGGTTCTTACTGGTGCAGGTTGGAGCTCGGGGACAGGCGGGAGTGGGTGTAGGGTGACGTATTCCTCGGACTCACTTGGATCCGGGGGCGGGGAGGTTGGTGGTGCTGGTCTGACCCCGCTCCCAGATGGCTCATCCACCGGTTCCGACAGCCCCTCGTTCCCCTCTACCCCGCCCTCAATGCCCTCAGATGCCGTCTTGCCAATTATGGCCGTCACCTTCTCTTCATCTGGCGTGAGCTCCGTGTTGGCAGGTGAGCCACCAGCTGCGCGTCTCCACACACCCGCCGCGTGTCTCCAAACATCTGCAAATTCAACGTTGATGAATGCAATATTCTGTTTAATAGTGAAAAAGGCAGCTAAATAAACTTCAGAATATTTTTTTGAGGTGAAGGATTCTGTTTTACTAGTCACGAGAATACAATGTGGTCCTATATGCTGTTCGTTAAGATAATTTGTCCTAATTCGTCCATCTTTCACATTTAATAACAAAATAATACATTTCCTCATTATTCTCTTACCAAGATAATTCTTATTTAGTTGCCGTCTTGTTTTCACCATGAAAAAGGGTCATTGAAGTATATTTATCATCTTAGTTTTTCATTATAACACACATAACGCACAGGCAGCAGGGAATTAGTGCGTTAGGTAGCAGTGCTGCGTGTGAAAATGCGCTGATTTGTCTGGCATCGATTGATTTGGTTTCAGAACCGGACAGCTCCTTCAAAGAGCTTCTGAAAGAGCGAAACTAAAGAACGGTGTTAAGAAGTCATCTGGGAAACACCCGTATCTTAGGGTTCCCTCTTACCTGAAACCTTCTTTGAACCTCTCTTAAATCCTTAAGAGAGGTTGGATCTGGGAAACCCGGCCAATAACATTTCATTCAATACCATTCCACCACTGCTTTCATCTGTAATACTATAAGACAGTGTGCTTTCTCAATCCTGTTCCTCATGGCCCCAGTCCTGCATGTTTTAGATGTTACCCTGCTTCAGCGCACCGTGATACAAGTACCTGTGTCATCAACAGAACTGTGCAGACCTTGGTGACAAGCTAATGAGGACCTTTAATTAGAATCAGCTGTGTTAGTGCAGGGAAACATCTAAAACATGCAGGACGGGGGCCCACGAGGACCCGGATTGAGAAACACTTAAATGTTAAATGAATACTGCATTCAAACTTACACATTGACTGCAGCAACTTTCCCCCACTCCATTTCTCTCCTCGTGTTTCGTGTTTTTTTTCTGAAATTTGCTCTCATACTCGCCATACGCACGTATTAACACTTCTAACTCCAGTGGCGTGAAGTATGTGGATCTTCAGAAGAACAACATCTGAATCCTTGTATCAGGGCTCTACTGATGATGGCTTTTTAACTCGAGCTTAACAAACTCAGAGTTGATTGAACTAACTCAAATCCGCTGTTCTGGAACCGAAAACTCCGACTTTCCTTTCTCAGGATAAGTTAACTCGGAGTTCAGGTTTAAACTCGGAATTTGTTGAACCTGCTTCCTGGAATACCCCTCAGGTGATGAGTCGTCATGAGACCTGGGCAGATATACTGAAGAGGGATGACGTTGATGTTATGAGAAAGAACAAAAGAAGATAAGATGTATTTGGGATGCTTTGTTGTATCAAATTGTCATGTATTAAACTGTTCAATCCTCTTTTTTCTCAGATCATCCTGCAGATGGAAAGATGGAGGCTGCAGCTGAAACCAAGATAAGAGTAAGTTTTCCAGTCATCTTTGTATTTATTTATTGAGGCAAATGTAGGAATGTGGAAAACTATAGCGAGGCCAACCAAACACTGGAAAAAATGTGTAACATAAAAAAGCTAAGAAAGATCTCCACACATGTGAACACACACACACACACACACACACACACACACACACACACACACACACACACACACACACACATAAATATGTGTGTGTGTGTGTAGTGTGGGGGAAAAAAAGGAGCAAAGGTAGAAAAAAGTTAGAAGATGCTGTCTCTGTATAAGATTAAGTAGATTAAAGTTTCTGTCGACCGTTTACAGTTTTGGAAAACACGTTGAAAGGAATTGAATGGTCGGTCCGATGTGTTCGTTGCTGTTTTTTTTTCTTTAGCCCGATTATTATGAACCATATTTAAATCCCAACCTCTAGTTGTTCATTTGAGAAATTATTTTGTTAGATTACAGTATTACATAAAAAATATGCTGGCAACATTTAAGGAAAGTAAAATTGACCTTTGTATACTGTAAATTAAAGTAAAATCTCTAAAAATTCTTACTGTGATCAGCTGAAGGAACGTGGTGATGCTGAACACTCGGAGAAGAAGTCTGAGATCAAGTCTGGTCCGTGGGAAACAAAGGAGAAAGGTAACACTGCAAACATCCAATAACATTATTACTATAAGATTAAGAAAATGTAAAATAATGTTCATTTTCAACAGAACTGTATAATAACACTGAGGGTATTATGTAGTGACCATTGTATGTTGATGATGTGATCAACATTTAGCTTTTTAAGACTTAAAAATGTCATTTGGTATTGTTCTCTATACGGTGAATAACAGAACAAAATTATATTTCCAGAGGCTCCAGAACAATGAAAAAGTAGAGAAATATAAGTCAAATGAAATGAAATAAAAACTACTCACTCACTCACTCATCTTCTCCCGCTTTATCCGTTACCGGGTCGCGGGGGCAGCAGCCTCAGCAGGGATGCCCAGACTTCCCTCACCCCAGACACTTCCTCCAGCTCCTCCGGGGGGAGTCCGAGGCGTTCCCAGGCCAGCCGAGAGACATAGTCTCTCCAGCGTGTCCTGCGTCTTCCCCGGGGTCTCCTCCCGGTGGGACATGCCTGGAACACCTCACTAGGGAGGAGGGACATGCCTGGAACACCTCCCTAGGGAGGCGTCCAGGAGGCATCCGGTACAGATGCCCAAGCCACCTCAGCTGACTCCTCTCAATGTGAAGGAGCAGCGGCTCGACTCCATCTCCTCCCGGGTGACCGAACTCCTCACCCTATCTCTAAGGGAGCGTCCAGCCACCCTGCGGAGGAAACTCATCTCGGCCACTTGTATCCGTGATGTTGTTCTTTCGGTCACTACCCAAAGTTCATGACCATAGGTGAGGGGAGGGGCGGTGATTGACCGGTAAATCAAGAGCTTCGCCTTTCGACTCAGCTCCCTCTTCACCACGACGGTCCAGTACATCGACCGCATAACTGCGGACGCTGCACCGATCCATCTGTCAATCTCACGCTCCATTGTTCCCTCACTCGTGGACAAGATCCCGAGATACTTGAACTCCTCCACCTGAGGCAGGACTTCTCCACCCACCTGGAGAAGGCATGCCACCCTTTTCCGGTCGAGAACCATGGCCTCGGTCTTGGAGGTGCTGATTCTCATCCCTGCCGCGTCGCACTCGGCCGCAAACCGCCCCAGCACATGCTGGAGGTCCCGGTCTGATGAAGCCAACAGGACAACATCATCTGCAAAAAGCAGAGATAAAATCCTGAGGTTCCCAAACCGGATCCCCTCCGGCCCCTGGCTGCGCCTAGAAATCCTGTCCATAAAAATTATGAACAGGACCGGTGACAAAGGGCAGCCCTGCCGGAGTCCAACATGCACTGGGAACAAGTCTTGTTCCCAGTTTTTCCACAACAGAGGCTTTCAAAATAAAACAGGAACATGAACTCAAAAACCGTGATAGATCCCCCTCCCCAAAGAACAGCTCCCAGATGTTCCTGGAAAAATCTAAACCCAGAAGAGGGTGGGCAGAGGGGCCCGGAGGAGGGACCAGACCGACACAGACAGAGTTCAGGTGGTCGGCCTCTGGGTCAGGCTGACCGGCCAGACAGTTCAAGTGTCACACGTTGGAGTGCGTCCGGGACCACTGGAACAGAGACATGGTGGAAACAAAATAAAACAAGAACATCCATGTTTGTGATTGTACAACTGATAAGGACTGACATGACTGGACCCAGAGTCTACCAGCGCGCTGCTGATGAGAGCAGGTTAGATATACTGAGAAGATCAATCTGTCACTCATCAAACATTATAAACAGATCTATCAGACCCTTAATGATTTGTTATGCTGTGAAGGACCCAAATGCAGAAGATGACGCATGCAACAGAGATCAAACATCAGTTTAATTTTAAACAAAAACCACTGCACCACAGAACATATGGAAACGCCTAAAAGGAAAAACAGGAAGTGACAAAAAACAGGAGCAGAGAGACAAGCAGGAAGACAAATGTACAAACAACAGAGTAACAGGGAATTGAGGGAAAATGGGGCGACACATGGACAGATACACAATCAAGGTAACCAGACACAGATGTAGACATTTATCACAGCAGAGAACAGAGGGAGTCACACATCAATGGAGGTTCTTTCAAAATAAAACAGGAAACAACGTGTTTTCCAAAACAGGAGTCAAAACAACAAAGAAGCACAAATGAAGCAGGGTACACTTTAAAGAGAAGCAAACAAGAATCAGATAGCTGAGGAAACAAGAACCTCATATGATCAGTCAGTTGATCAGATGGGCAGCCAGTCTTATTGGAAAGTAATGATCCATACACACACAGAATTGGAAAGGTTCACCAGACGACTGCTACAGTGTCTCTTCCAGTCAGTTTTGGTCCTGAAAAAGGTGTTTGATCAGGTGTAGCCTGTCAATCATTATCTTACTTTGTATAACCTAATGGTACAGCTCAACGAGACCGTTGTATTAAACCTTTTTCTTTGTCATAATTGACATGCACATAAAAGAAATGTACTCACAACAGTAAGTCCAACTCTCTCATGATAGTCAGAGACGGTCCTCTCCTTCAGCTTGTTAGCGTTAGGCTATTCTGGTTGACCAGTTAAGCCTCAAAACTACAGATAAATCTTGGTTTTAGTTGGCAGCAGCAACTTCGAACCATGACAAATGGTGAGAGACTCACAACTCTTTCCATTTCATGCTTTTTTATGTTCTGGTTTATTCCAGTACTTCAGGGTCAAAGAATGGGAAAGAAATGACGGAGCATCATGCGTAGGCCAGTTTAGATCAGTTCAACATGTGTATGTAGGGTTTATCTCCCCCTCAGCTGCATTTGTGTGGTAGTCTGACTATGAGAAGTTAAATCTAGTTCATTCAGGCCTTCAAAACATCCATCCTTAATACTATTTATTTTGCCTTCGTAAAGAACTCTCTTCAACATTAAAAGAGCATCTTTCTTTCTTCTATCCATGCACCTTAGAAGTAGGTGAGGCTGTACCTGAAACCTTTACACTGCTGCCAATAAGCTCACATAACACAGACCTTTTATTCCTGGTTGGCAGGTACCTTGGATGTGGGTCTGTGTGGAAATGAGAAGAAGGTAAGATATTTTGTTCAAAGAATGTTTCTGATACAATATTATTCTCACATAAAAGAGAGGATAAAGGTTTTTTAATATTATTACAGCAATCAACAGACATTTCTGGAGAAAACAAAAAGACGCAGAGAAAAGACTTTGAAGAAGTACTCAGCAGACTTCACCTTCTGGACAGATATCAACACAAGTTTTCACCAGCAGATCTTGCTAAAATATGTCCATCTGTGAAACAGAGCAATGACACATCTGAGAAAGATCTGGCCCAAACTTTCCTTCAGAAGTTGATGATGTTAGATTACAGAGCCAGATACATCCCTGTACGGAAAGACAGTTCTGAGGTGAACCAGTCCCAGTCTGTTCAGGTTTCTGACAGTGATGACACAGATGACAGTAACTTAGATGCTATTTTTAGCACCGTTGTCAGAGATAAGTCAGAGCAGTCTCATATTCATCCAATGGATGTTCAGATGGCAGTATTTCACTGTTCAGACAGCTTCCTTAAGCAGAACATGATCACAAAGTTGTCTCAGTGCCAGTACGCTCTACCTTTCCTTGTTCCTGACCCTGCTGAACCAGATATTGAGTGTCCTCTGTGGGCCTTCAGACAAATAAATAAAACATGGAAGATCAGAGATGATTCAAACACTGTCATCATGAAGAGCATGCCAATCTGCAAAGCCAACACTCCCATGGTGACATTTCTCCGTCTGGGTTCATTGTCTCAGTCTAAATCTCAGCTTATGAACACGCTGATCAATGAAGGTCACAACACGTTCTTCCATCGAAACTGTCCAGGCAGCACCAAAACTCGTCATCTGATGGACGGTGTAGCAGAGATTGCTTGGTACTGTCCTGCTGGAAAACCGGATGATTCCTTCACAGACTGCATTGCTTTCTGTAATCTTCATGGAGATTCTCTATCGATTGACAAACAACGTGAAATACTGATCCAAATGTCTTCAGTTATTGTTGTTCTTGTGCCAACTCTGAAAAAAAACGAAATTAGTGCAGTCATATTGACCCTTTCCAAGTCTGAAAAACCTCTTGTTGTCCTTGTTGCTGATGATGACTTTAATGCAACTCAGATGAAACCACAAAAATACAAACTGGGCCTGAAAGACAGAAACCAGTCCGATGTTTGTGAAGAGCTGAAACAGATTATTGGAAAGGTTTTGTCTGAATCACGTACATCCTTCCAGCTTGAATCGATAGCAAGGGTCTCCGGAGTCAAAGTGGATGAAAATGACCCAGTCTGCCAAAAAGGAAAATCTGCTGCCATGGAAATATCAAAGCTGACTCAGGGAATGGATGTTTCCAGGATCAAAGATGATCTTCTTCCTTGTCAAGGCCATCTTTGGCATGAGTGGTCCAGAATAAACAAAGAACTGTATCACCTCAAAGGAAGCGCTGAGGAAGAAAAGAGTCAGAAGGAAAATCGTCTGAAGAAGCTGCGGGAGGAACAACGTGCTGTTTCCTGTAGTAAACTGATGGAGTCAATCACTAAAAACCTCATGAGTTTGCCAACACAAGTCAAAGCTTTTTACCTAAAATGGACTCAGATCCAAATAGATGCTCTTTCCACAGATGATCTCTCTTTCATTCTCCAAAAATATGATCAAAAGTGGTCCGAGGTCCTGGCTTTAAAAAACAAGCATGACAAGTCAGCTCTGTTAAAGAAAAAGCAAACTGAGCTTGAAGAGTTGTCAAAAGACCTTCAATCAGCAACGTTTGGTTTGGAGCACATCTTCAGAGAGATGGGACAGATCTATGAAGCTCACGAATCTCAGGAGAAACAAACACGGATGTCAAAGACTGAATGGAATAAATACCCTGAACTGGCTGCAGATCTGATGATATCAGGACACCCGATGGAGCTGATGGATGGAGATGCAGGTCACGTGCCTTTAACGTGGATCTCTAGTGTTTTACAGGAAGTCATCAACAAACTGGGAGACCAGAGAGTTTTCGTCTTGTCAGTTTTGGGAGTACAAAGCAGTGGAAAGTCCACAATGCTGAATGCCATGTTTGGGTTGCAGTTTGCAGTGAGTGCTGGCAGGTGCACCAGGGGCGCCTACATGCAGCTGGTCAAACTGTCAGAGGAAATCAAGGAAGACTTCAAGTTTGACTACATTCTAGTTGTGGACACTGAAGGACTTCGTGCTCTTGAGCTGGAAGGTGACACCACTCTTAAACACGACAATGAACTGGCAACGTTTGTTGTTGGTCTGGGAAACTTGACACTGATCAACATCTTTGGTGAGAATCCAGCTGAGATGCAAGATGTCCTGCAGATTGTTGTTCAGGCTTTCATGAGGATGAAGAAAGTGAACCTTTCTCCAAGTTGTGTGTTTGTTCACCAGAATGTTACAAGTATTGCAGCTGCAGAGAAAAACATGGACGGAAGGAGACGGTTGCAGGAAAAACTGGACAAGATGGCTCAACTAGCTGCCAAAGAGGAGGTGTGTGATGCTGAGTGCTTCAATGATGTCATTAAATTTGATATTCAAAAAGATGTGAAATACTTTGCCCAGCTGTGGAAGGGAAGTCCACCAATGGCTCCTGTAAATCCAGATTACAGTGAGAGTGTCCAAGAACTGAAGAACTTCATCCTGTCCAAAGCTTCAGCATCTGCTGGGATCACTCTCTCACATTTCAGAAACAAAGTCAAGGACCTGTGGACCGCCCTGATGAACGAACACTTTGTGTTTAGTTTCAAAAATGCACAAGAAATTGCAGCGTACAGAAGACTTGAGGTCCAGTATGGGAACTGGACCTGGGACCTGAGGACCGAGATGCTCACCATTGAGAATCAGATTTATCCCAAAATTGAAAAGGGACAAATTGACAAGGTTGAACACAATTATCTTTCAAAAGAAATGAGCAAAAGATTTGGTGAAATAACCAAAAACATGGCTGTCTTCTTTGACAATGATGAACACAAAGAAATCCTGGCTCAGTGGCGAGACCGATTTAAAATTAAAATAAAGGAGTTTCATGACGAGCATGTGAGTGGAGTCAAAAGAAAACTGGATGAAGTTATCCAGCAGAATGAAGCTCGGAAAAATCTTGATAAGAAGACGACAGAATATGAGAACAAGCTGCTGCAGAAGAGCAAAGAGCTCGCTCAGCGGTTGAAACACAAGGCAAAAGATGAAAAAGAACTGAAACAACAGTTTGACTCAGTTTGGGGAGGCTGGGTAACTGAATTTGCTAAAGGTACAAAACCCATTGAGGACATCAACTTGGAAGCAGATCAGAAACATGTTCTTCTGGAGCTTGGATTTGAATGGTCCCTCATTGATGAGTCAAAAAAGAATGGGAGATATAAAAAGCTGTCAGAAGTTGGGAATTACTGTAATTATATAACCCACGCGAAATCCCATGATTATGAAAATCAACAGTCGGAAGATGATAAAAGAACAACAGACAAAAAACAAAAAGCCAAGAAATCCAAACATGAGGAGACAAAAACCGAGGACACAAGCTACGGGAAAAAAATTAAAGAGGCCTGGAATTATACCAAAGAAAAATGGGAGGCGGTGCAAAAAGTCTTCACAACAGAACCAAAAGTAGGATTTGAAGAACAGCAACTGATCAGATCCCTCATTGATGATGTTGAACAGAAGACCCTGGAGTACATTCAGAGTAAGCCTGTAGCAACTCAAGGCTATAGTTCAGCTTATCTGCAAAAAATGGCCCACAATGTTAAACAGGCAGTGACAGAATTTAATGCAGAGAAGAAATTTCAACTCAAGAAGGAGTTTACAGTGGATCTGTCTCTTTATGTATTTGACCAGGCAGAAAGCTGCATTTTAAAATCTCACAAGACATACATAGAAAAAAACGATGCTCTGACCTATTTGGACAGCAAGAAAAAGGGATATTACAACATTTTCAGGAGTTACTGCAGAGGAAACTCATCCGCTGTGGTGTTTGCAGAAATGATCTGTGAAAGACTGAAGGTTTCTGCTGTTGAGGCCGTCTGTAACACGACTGCCATCCATCTTGCTGGAGATATGAGATCTAACTTCCCAGCATTCAATGAAAACAGACTGGCCCTGGAGAAATATGTGTTGAAGTCACTAGCAGAGAAAGAAGACTTCAGTAAGTTCATCACCTACATCACAAATCCAAGGAAACAAGTGGAGGATTTCATAAAACAAGAAGTAAAGAAATACATCTTCACAGAGCACAAAGATAACTCCCTGAAAAAACTCCAGAAGAATGTGGATGACATTGATAAACTTGTCAGTCAAGCTTTATTTCAAGGAACAGAGCAAGTCAAGACCAAGAAAGGAGATGTAGAAATGTGGGTGGAGGAATTTTCCAGATTACTGGACAATAAACTGACACTTGATACCATCAGTTGTGAAAACTTCAGTGACATCAACGATTTTGACTTTCTTAAAGAAGAGACCGAGAAAGCTCTTAAATCCATCATCAAGGAGATGAAGCACCTCTCTCTGGAGAAAGTGACAGAGTTCAGACAGAAACCTGATGAAATCCTCATTGAACAGCTGTGTAACTGCTGCTGGGAACGTTGTCCCTTCTGTGCAGCTGTTTGCACCGCCACAGTCGCAGACCACATTAAGGACAAAGAAAAGGACAAACACAGTGCACCTTTTCATCGACCTAGGGGGGTTGACGGTGGGTCCTTCAGAGGCACAGTGGATCTGGTCATTGATTTCTGCACCACATTAGTTGTGAGTGACCAAAGTTTCTACCCCAGACATGATTCAGATGAGACTGTTCCTTATAAACAGTTTCAAACTGCAGGGGAGAGGTTTGCATCATGGAGGATTACTGCTGATGAATCCAAGCTGACATACTGGAAATGGTTTGTGTGTCACTTTCAGAAGAACCTGGAAGACCGCTATAAGATGAAATTCCAGGGTGAAGGAGAAATTCCTGGTGAATGGAGAAACTGCAGTAAAGAGGAAGCTATTGAAAGTCTTGATGAAATGTTCAGGTTGTGAGGAAACTGCATGTGTGATTAAAAAAAAGAAGAAAAAGGATCTAATACATGTCTTTCACTTTTAAACTTCTTAGATTTGTCTGCTTAGTCTGAACAAACACAAATACTAAAGAAACGTCTCCAAAGAAAAGAGCAGTTAATTACTTACAGGAAAATTAATGTTGGCCATGACTTTTTATTTCTTTATTCTGTTCTCTTTTAGCTTTATTTCAACATGAAAATGTGATCAAGCATGGCATTTAGATTGTAGCTTTGTTGGGGTGTGAAATAAATAATGAATAGTTCAGAATACTGAGAAAATGTTGAAAATGTCTCTGCTAAAATAACTGTCAGATTTTACGTCATGTTTCTAGTTGCATCTGTCTGATTACATGACTTCAGAAAAGATCACATTAATTAGAAATTGTGTTTTTCATCAGCTTAATTAAAGAAACCTGTGATTGAGCTGCACCAAGCTTTTTTGATGTTCATACAGTTTCCATGTTTCCAGTTTGTATTTTTGTTTTTAAACAACTTTTCCAATTAACTGAGTTTTAACATTTGGTTCTTAAAAATTGATTCATGTTCTCAAGTTATTGTTATATTCAGTTGTCCAGTTCTTCGTTTAAATATGCATGTTTCCTTTGTCTTATTAAACTCTCATGAACATCAAAAGAAGTGTGAATCTTTGTGTAAACACACAAACTGTTAAAAGAATAATTTGACAAACCCTTTACCGTCAGAAAACAGCATCAAGTCAGGAACTGGGATATTGATCTGATCAGTTCAGGAGCAGAAGGGGTTTGTTGTCAGATTCAGGTTTGGTGATGATATCAAAGCAGGACTGGTTTCACAGCTGTAGACCACCAACAGTTTTTAATCAATTCATTTCTGTAGAGAATTTCAGGGTGCAGAAGTTAATATTTTTGGGTCTGTGGAGATTTAAACAGCAGCCTCAGCAAAGAGGCCTCCTCTTTTTGTCTGGAAACCTCGTCCTCCTCCAGAAGAATACCAAACTTCCCTGGATCTGCCCCGGAGTGTCTGTCTGACTTTTGGAGGTCATCAAAGCTGCAGCTGTAAACATGACAGAAACGTTTATGCTTTATTTTCTGAAATGATTCAATCCCATACTGTGTGTGTGTGTAAGGTGAGAGAAAGCTGCCTGCGTTGTGAAAGCAACCTGAGTGGTTCCTGTACTGGGAAGGTGCTATATAAACATGTTTTTGTTGTTGTCTGAATGAAGTTGGGATGCTGTTAAAATGTAAATAACATAAGATTGTTATTTTTAACTATCTTTATTGTCCCACAACAGGGACATTCACAAATACAAACTGTAGCAGACCTTGGATTGAAGATATATAGAGTCTCGACTGATGCGTAAGGTTTCTATAATGCGGTCGCATCCAAAATCATGCCGACATTCTTGCATTGAGTCCTTACGACACAGTGAAAACTATATATAAAAAAAGATACAAACAATTCATAAAACTAATTTCCACAGCGTGTACAAACAACTCATGAATGAAACAGATCTTAGTTTAATTATACAATGCTAAAAACATACACAACTATATCGAATAGTCAAGCAAACAACAAGAAAACAAACAAACATCATACCTCGCTGCGCTCTCCAAGGAATGCAAAACAAAGGAACTCCTTTCCTCTCACACAACAGAGCAGACCATCAAAAGTTGATTGTCCGTTCGTCACCATCAACACCACAAAAAATGTATGGACTGACCGGGACTGTATTATATATATATATGAAAGGCCCAGGGAAGTTCTAAGGTGTACCCGGCTGCCATGAAGCCAGCTGATCATCAAAAACCGCCGGGGCCGCCCACCGGACCTTTTCAATAATGTGGGCGGATTTCCGGTCAATTTACCCACAAATCCCATTAAAGGAGCTTGAGGCTCCTTTTAAGAAATGAGACTCTCTAGCGCCACCCTTCACCACGACGGCCGTTGGGGGTACTGCAGCCAACAGTGAAGCCGGCACGGGAGAACGGGGAGAACGCACATGCAGCGTCATGTGGCGTCACATCTGCAGGACAGCGCGGGAAATTCGGGACCGAATTGCAGCACATTTTGCAGCACACAGCCTGTTCAAGGCAACGGAGAGATACACTACTAGAGGGCTCATTCTTTTTGGTTTGGAACGCTTCATCTGACATTATTACTAGAAAACTTAAAATGTATACGGATTTTTTTCATAATCTTGCCACAATCCGGCCTCAAGCTCCTTTAAATGCATACAAAATACAACATATAACAAAATAAATCATAATTTTAAGATACATCTAAAGAACAACCAGCCGACATTATACTCACAACAAATCCCACATCATCATTAAGAAAACATATATCAACAAAGTAAATTATGACTCAATATGGTCCTTTACACAAACACTGGGCAATGATTTGCAAATCTAATGAACCAAAATCGTATTCCCAATAGAACATAAACAACATTTATGTATTTCATTTATAAGGGTGTTTTACATGTCGTTTCTATTCCCGCCACTAGGTGACACCCGTAGTAGACTTTGCTCCTTGTTTTTCCCCACTGCATTAGGGCTCTAGACATGTATGGAGGTAGATTTGTGTCTTAATTATTCAATCAATTGCTTCAATCAAAAAATATATTTTCAATAAAAAAATGTCACTTCAATCAAAAAAAATTGTTTCAATCAAAGAAAAAAAGTGTTTGAATGCAAAAGAATATTTGAGACAAAAAAATGCATTTTAACACTGTTTTCTTTGATTGGAAATGTTTTCTTTGATAGAAGTGAAGTTTTTTAGTTTGAAGCAACTTTTTTGATTAAAGTAGTGTTGTTTTATGTTTGGGCCATATTATGGGTAGGACATTTGTGTCTTTATCATTTAATCAAAAATATATAAATATTTCCAGTATATACCCAATATATCCAATATATTTTTTTGATTGAAGCAATCTTTTTTTTTATTGAATAATTAAGACACAAATCTACCTCCATAGCATGCCTATTGAACACTTTGACATCAGGTAAGCATATTGATATGCCGCATGTTACATTGAATATAAGTTAAAATACAGCCTCAACATTTGACAGTTATTTGATGCCATTTTTGACCAGCTTGGTAAGAAAATTCATGGGAAGATTTCTCCCTGCCAGCCTTATTACTGACATCCTACTGAAGTACATCAAGTTCAAGGATCCCAGCCTACAGTTGCCAGACTTTCTTGGAGTAGCTGAACAAAGCCTCTTGGGTGACAACATGGATGAACTTTCCTCTTCTCTCCCCATGAGGATCAAGTACACATTATGATTACTGTTTTATCCAAATCATTTTACCTCCTAAGAGGTAGCTAACTGACATCCCATCCTACACTGCCTGTAACCTTTGATCTGGTCATAGGAAGAGATGGAAGATTCCAGACTTTTGCATTTTATGAAGGCAGTCTTGTTTGTGCCACACAGCAATGCATCATCAGAGAGGGTGTTCAGCTTGGTTAGAAACACAGTGACAGAGAATAGAACGAGGATGGACAATTCAACCCTTAACTCATCTCTTTCCTGCAAATTAAATTTCACAGCACAGCAATACTATCGAACACAGCAAGTATTAGGCAGACGGATGAGCTGAATGTAGAATTCGAAGAAAATGTATGGGATGAATGTTTGAAAAGTATACATGCACTGTCTTATACAGTTTAAGACGTTACATAGACTGTATAATTCTAGAGAAAAGCTGCACAGTTTCTTTCCCGACGTTTCACCCATTTGCAGCAGATGCAAGTCTGCGACAGGTAATTTAGTACATTCTTTTTGGTTATGCAGTAAACTTCATACATACTGGAAAGGTATTTTCCATTGTTTCTCTATGGCTTATGGGAGATTTTAGGAGCCATTTGGTAGCCATTCTCGGGGCAACTACCCCTTTGTTTTTTGCCAAATAATATCAGAAAAAGGCTATTCTATTTGGAACTGTGACTGCAAAAAAGCTTATCCTCTGGACTTGGAGGGCAGACACTGCACCCACATATGATTTGTAACTAAAAGAAATCCCAGATATGCTTCACCTGTGTGTACTACTTATTTTACTTTTTACTTTGTACATTTTTCTTTAAATATCATTAGTTTATTGTAGTGATGGTAGCCTTTATTATTTTCTTACGAGATATGCTGAATTATGTTCAAATTTTGTTTGTTTTGAGGGGGGGGGGGAGGGTTTTTCTTTTGTCTTTTCTTTTTTCATTTGTTTGCTCTGTGTCTCTGAAATTCTGAAAAGCAATAAACATATATATTTTTTTTAAATTACATTTTACAAGTGCTGCGCATAACTATGCTCCTTAAAGGGATGTGCTACTGGCCTGGAAGCATTGCACCTTCAAATAGCCATGTAGCCATGTACTGTAAGAGGGCTTTACAACAATAGCAATAGCAACTGCTAACAATAGCAGTTACATGCTGTAACAAGCACCTTCCACTTTATAATAATGATGTCTGCCTCACTCTGCTGCAGCTCTCACTTTTTTGTATAATTTGTTTTGTATAATTGTATAATTGTATATATGTTATTTTATCCAGAGCTGTCATTTTTATCCTGGGGCTGCACCTTAGTTGTTTATTTGTATATATGCCAACAAGTACCACATTTGTTTATTTACTGCCTAAAGAGCGAAATAAACAGAGTCAAATTCCTTGTTGGAAAATGTTCGAACCTGGCCAATAAAGATGATTCTGATTCTTCTGATTTGTCATTGAGCCATTGTCCCGACACAACGAAAATACATGCCAGTACAGCCATCCAGAGAACAGAAAAAGACAAAACCGACAACATTTGACGTGGGTATAGTGGTGCAAATAGTTGAGAAAGGACAAGACATGGAAAGCCTTATTACTGACATCCTACTGCAACGGAGTGTTGTTGTGACTGATATATGCAATGTATCCCCTTGTTATTTATCACCACCATCCTTTGCACGGGTACTGTGGACAGCTAGTTAATTTGTCACCTTACTTTATTACTGTGGACTGTTATTTGGTCAAATAAATGCCCTGCCCCTTTCAATATGTCCCTCATTCTGAGGTCTCAAGGTTTGCAAGTATGCCTCCTAAGGTCAAGAGCAGTTTGCCTGCCTGCCTGCCTGGCTGTGCATTTGGGATGAAATGCATAACTGATGCTATTTATACTGGACAGTTGGGTGGGCAGGAGTCAGCCAGGGGTGGCCACCCCTTGGTGGCACCATTGTTTCTGAAATCCTTGTCGTCGTCGTCCTCCAGAAAAATACCAAACTGTCCTGTATCTGCACCGGAGTCTCCGTCTGACTGGACGTGTCAGGAGTCAAACTAACCAGATGTTCAAACCACCTCAACTGGCTCTTGTCAATGTGTTGCACTTTTTCCCAGAAATAATTTTTTAAGCCAGGATTGAATTACTTTTTTATAGTAATAACAACACATCATTTAAATGGACACATTTTATATTATTTTGCACAACAAAACATTTTAAGAGAAGATACATTCCATTGATGACACAATTATCTTGATTAATCTTTCCTTCCATAACTGACCATGTTTCAGGTTTTATCTTCAACCAGGATATTAAACACTATTTGCTGCAGTTGTCTCTCAGCAGATCTTGAAGCTCGTCAGTTTGAAGTCTCCTGCGACTCGGATGTAGCTGATGACGTCCATACCAACACGGTTAGGAAACTGGACTTCCTGTCCATCAGGAAGCTCCACCTCAAACACGTCTCCGGACAGTTTCAGCACAATCTAAAATAAAAAGCATGCTTTTTATTTTCATTTTTTTAACAGAAAGATAAATGCATACATGGATCCAAATCCCAGGAGGTGAGTGACAAAGTGACTATGTACTGTATTTGGTTTGGTTGAACTCCCTTATTTTGTCACAAAAATCCCAGTCAGGTTTATTTATGACTGTTTCTTGGACCAACTCACCTTCACATCACTGCCCCTCTGCAGAGGTTTGTCTATTTCTCGTTTTTCATCTCCCCAACAACCAGCAATCTTTGAGTTGCACACTAGGACAGTTCCATCAGTGTCGTCATGGAAACGAGGGTTAAAGTGCAATGCCAGGTCATTTGAGTCACAGCCGAGGTCTATCTGGAATCTGAGTGGATCAAAGACCAGTCATCGGATCTTACAACAATACACACACGGGTGACATCACAAACATTAAGTCCATACGTCTCTATATTTTTAGTTTGATACTGCAAAATAACTACATATTGTTTTAATATTTGTTAAGAAGCTATTATAATTTGTTGGGTTAACTAACCTCTCTGCATCATGAAGAATCTCCCCCTTCACCTTCAGTTTATCTCCTGATCTCAGATGCACGTTCTTCAGTTCAAGTTCCTGTGAAACACATTTGTGCAATTTGAAGTTTCAGTTATCTGAAAATGCTGTTAGTGATATACGCATATACTGTAATTACTTCTGTCAGTCTTTTATCTTTCATTGAAAAAAAAACAAAAAAACAAGGAAGTATAAACTTTTGCTTACCATGCTCATACTGGATGCTGCTGAACGGTCCTGGAAGATGCAGGACGATGGTCTTCAAACGCAGCTGCACTCACACTTCCTGGGAGGAAACGAGGTAAGAGTTTCAGCTGTGACTGTTCACTATTATAATATTAGGCAGAATAGCAGACACAGGATAATGTAAATCAATCAGCCTCATTATCAATTTGACCATCACTGGACTTATCTCACTGAAAGGAGTGCTCTGTTGTTGAACTAGTCATCATGATTAACAGCTCCTTGATCACTAAACTAGCTGTAAGTAACAGTGACAACACCGTCAATGAAAAATGTCCAAAACAAGTGGATTATTAGTGATATTCAGGCTATTATTTTCAGATGTTCTAATAATCAATAAAAGATTTACTCAATGTGGTATGATCAAGGGAGATGACAAATATAAGTGCTGATTCTTTCTGTGACCAGTGAAAAAAAACATTAAATCACACACACAAATATGTACAAGGACAAAGCTGATGACACAGAGGACGATAAGACATCCCTTAGAGAAATGAACATCACTAACCATGAACGTGTGACTGTTTCACATCTCCAAGTGTGTGTGCTGCAGGAGTGGGAAGTATTCAAGTATGTTTGGAGAAATGCTGCACTAAAGAGCAGTTTATCATTCCACTCAACTACATCACAGAGAAAAATATTGTACTTTATATTTCACAGTTTTTTTGAGTGCTTTCGGTGATTGCTAGGTTTGTGACTTCCAGGGCTTTTATGTTTATTTTGCAGCTTTTTGTGTCATATATTTTCATTGCCAGTCTACATTCCATTTTGGTTGTTTTATATCCTTTTGTGATTGCTTTGTACCACATTTTATTGTTGTTCTTTGCTGTTAATTTGTTTCTCTGTAGTGTCTTTTGTATTTTTAATGTTATGTATATGAACTTAAATACATTCAGCATCTCTTCTCTCTTGCTTTGTGTCTCTTTTGGGGATAAATATTAATGTTTATGTATGTAAACTATCATCCATCCATCCAATACATACTGTAGTATACATTTAACCTCTTGAGCCCCGAGTCGGGGTTTTACTTGCATTTTAAATTTCTATTCTATCTCGGGTCTAAAGGGACTAATAAATGTAATTTTGGCATTAACTATGATTTATATTCATGATATGAAATATCAGTAAGATATTTGGATACATGTTGAATGAGTATGCCAAATTAATGACTGGTATGCTATTACACATATCATTATGCATATATAAATATAATTTTAAATAACATTTTTTCTCTTATGATACCACCAGATAGAGGTGTAAAGTGTCCACATTCGTGTACAACAGGTTCCAGTTTCATTGAATTAAGTATAATGCTACAAACAACCAAAACTATGATGTCCACCGATGTGCACGCCAGGTCTCAGGAGGACACACGCAGACAATTCATTTTCCATATAAAGAAAGTTGGTGATCGTAGTCAAACAATCAAAGTAAACTCAGCTTTAACAGCTCTTGGGAAGATTCTGTCCTCACTAACAACTTCCGCTTCTTACCGGAAGTAGCAAGTTAAAGCAAACACAGCTGCCAGTTCTCTGTATATACAAAAGTTCGTGTAACCTAAAATAAAAGGCTTGATTCAGAAAGATACTCGGACCTAACGCCAATAAGGTTGGACGTGTATGAGTACGTTTTTCTCCGCTTGCTGAAGGTAAATGTTTCCCGGCAGGATGTTAATAATGTCGTTTACACCTGCAGGGAGGCTACAGCAGCTAGCAGCTAATTAAACAGCCTCGGCACGACATTTACATCACTAACTTACTGCACTGGCGTAAAATACTAATATACCCGGATCTGCTGCAATATGTCATGTGTTTGGTTTAATTGTAGTCTCATTAATAGTTGTTTAAAGGGCTATGTGAGCGTGGTGCGAGTTACCAGCTGTGTGTCCAGCTAGCCTCCTCTCCTGCAGCAGAGCTGACACTGTTGCTGCTTGAATACACACATCACCTGCTTTACTCATTGTTAGGGTTTTACTGCACATTTATGCAGCTGACTCCACTGTACATGTCTGTTTGTGGCTCATACTGAACAAGCTTCTCAGATGATGTTTTGTTCCTGTTTATCAAGTATATTATCAGATATTTAACTGATGTTTTGATTACAGTTAATAAAGCCTCGGAAGGACAGGGGCAACACCGTCCTGCAATGTTCACAGAGATGGACTATGAATTGGAAGAAGACAAACTGTGAGTCAGTCATGGTTTATTTTTTCATTTTCTGTCATTTAGTTAAAACCACTCTATACTGCAATACCAGATGTGACCACGTGGGGGCAGCACATCACTTCATGTCTCAGAGCCTGGCATCAGTACAGACCAGTGTTTCCCAACCTCGGTCCTCGAGGCCCACCGTCCTGCATGTTTTAGATGTTTCCCTTCATCATCACACCTGATTCTAATTAATGGTCCTAATTAGCTTGTCATCAAGGCCTGCACAATTCTGTTGATGACACAGGTAACACTGTGTCACTTTACCCACCGTTTACTGTCTGTTTAAATAATTGCCATTTGCACTAGAAATAGTACATGTTGTGTCGTGTTGTATTTATTTTATCTTTTATCTTTAAACTTTTTAAGAATGTCTGTCCATCTGCTGTGCCTGCGCACCTTTTATGTTTATATGTTTATATGTTTACATGTTCACCGTGGGAAGTGGGAAACGTCCCTCTCGATCTCTGTATGTCTTGACATACTTTATCGACAATAAAGCTACTTTGACTTTGACTTTGAGGTACTTGTATCACGGTGTGCTGAAAAGGAGGGTAACATCTAAAAGATGCAGGACAGTGGGCCTTGAGGACCGAGGTTGGGAAACACTGATATAAACGGGTCGGACTGTCTCCATTCATTAGCACAATATTGTCAGCAGCTCTTTTTTCCATACAGCAGAAGTATATGTCCATGGGGTCAGATGTGATAGTAGCTTCACAGAGTGGGTTTACACCTATGTTAAAGGAGACCTATTATGGCATCTAATACCTATTTTAAACAGGCCTTGAATGTCTTAAAAACAAGCTTTTGATTTTTTTTTTTGCTAAATAAATTAGAAATTCAGCCTCTGAGCCATGTCTTTATCTCCCCAGTCTCTAATCTCATTATCTATGCGGGATTCTGAGTGGGCGGGGAGGCTATGATAATGAGGCACTGTGCTGCCTGAATGACGCGTAGCAGGGGAGAGCACAAAGCATCGCACTGAGCGCAGAGGAAAAATGGCGACCACGTCCGAAGAGCATGGCCCAATCCCAATCTCCACCCTCGCAGACTCGTAGACTTACGTGCGCGCTCCCGCACCTTGCGTAAGGGCTTAAGGCTGTCCCATTCCTCAAGTGGTCAAGTGCGCGAGGGCTCCCGGCAGCCATTTTGAGCCCTTACTGCCCCCTTCCCGCAAGTCAGCTTCCCAGCACACTTTGGGAAAGGGAATTACCCACAGTTCATTGCGTTGTGACATAAAAGGAGGTTACCAGGGAGAATGTAAACAAAACAGGGGGCGGAGGAAAAGGAACCATGTGCGACTGCGAGAAGAAAGTTCACCTGTAAGTATAAATACATATCCCACTGGTGATTTAAATTCAGAAACTGTTGTCCCTTGATGATTTTTCAACGGCCCTATTATTTCCTTTACAAACAAGGAGCGACCAACAAACATATTATTTAACTATTGTTCTTTGGTTTAAATATATATATATATATATATATATATATATATATATATATATATATATATATATATATATATATATATACATACATATATTTCTCTTTTCTTTTTTTTGAGCATGTTCGAAATAAAGTTTTTCATTCATTCATTCAAACGGAGGGAAGAAAACCAAAAAAAAGGACAAATGACGTTTTGGACTTTCTTCAACACTAAAGACAGGAAAAGAGGCTGAGGGAGCTGAATGAAAAGGAGGAGGAGAGGGAAAGGAAGAGGGATGACCAGTTATCTAAGTTAATTGACATTTGTGGGAAGATGGTGGACAAAGTGTTGTTTTCTTCATCATTTTTTCATTCATAATTTGAGGTTCAATTTCATTTGTTTTCATTTTATATTAGACCAGTGTTTCTCAATCCTGGTCCTCGTGGGCCCCAGTCCTGCATGTTTTAGATGCTACCCTGCTTCAGCACACCGTGATAAAAGTACCTGTGTCATCAACAGAGCTGTGCAGACCTTGGTGACAAGCTAATGAGGACCTTTAATTAGAATCAGCTGTGTTGGTGCAGGGAAACATCTAAAACATGTAGGACAGCGGCCCACCAGGACCAGGATTGTGTTGAATAAACAAGACTTGCTTTTCTTTGATCTGAGTACAGCGTTTGAATTAAGATTCCCTTTGTTAACAGAAATGCATACATGTAAATACTAGCAAGACAGTTTTAGATCCAACACAAACAAGTCAGGCAGTAATTTGGTTATTCATTTATTTATGACCACAAAATTTAAACAATTTCAGCAAGTTGAACAAAAACGTTGCAGTAAATAGTAATAATATAACTGTAATATTTAGCTCAGGTTACCATCAATTTATACGCTCTCTTACAAAAATGAAATGACATCATGCTGAAAAATGGAAAGTAATATTAGATGGTCATAACACAGCTGGAATATTTAACTCAGTTTAAACGCTCTTACAAAAGTGAAATTACTAGGCGATTGAGCCTGGCATACTGGATGGGTATGCCAGGTATGCGCTGGTATGGGTAGATTGAAAGAAAGACAATGTTAACAAGGAAATACATATTGTACTGTGCGCATGTTTAAATTGTGTTCTTTGTGGAATTTTATGCTCCTTTTATATAGGCTACCACTTTGTTTTCAAACATCCGGATGATCATTCCCAAACTTATAATACCGGGACGTAACATTTTGATCTGACTAGGAATTTTGTAAATTGAAATTTTAAATAAAGTTTGTAAAAAAAAGTCTGGTTTCTGCTAAGTGTGTTCCATTCCTATTTATACCATTTGGAGCCCTCACACCCTCTCACACTTGATCCCGTGACGCTGACGTCACTGAAAGTCTGTGAGGGCTCAGGGCTTGAGGGTTTAGGGTGGAGTTTGGGATTGGGCCCATGTCTAGCTCGAACAGACGCCATCACGATACACTGCTACGAAAAAATGGTGGAAGCTCCGGCCGGCAGAGTTGTTGTTGTTGTTGTTCCAGCCAGAGTTAGTTGTGGGTGTGGTTTCACGCATCGGAGGCCAACCTTTTTAAATCGCTCCCGTCGTTACGTAACGACAGGCTCAGAATCTGAACGGCTCGTAGAAGCCACATCAGACTGGACGGCTCATCTGGGCGGCTGTAAAGACACTGCAGAATTTGGTTGCTTTCCTCCTTCTCTGAGTTGACAGGCTGAGGGGAGACCACTTTATATATGTTAAAGCAAGAAAAAATGTGTTTTTCATAATAGGTCTCCTTTAAGTTTTTCTCCCGAACATATAGTGACAATCTTTTATAAACACTAATAACGTCATTACTGATTGCTCTGAATCAACCAAATCTCATGTATTTTCTGTACAATAGGGGAATCCCAACAGTACCTGGCACTGTCACTTTGAAGAAAGATGCTAATAACCTTATTGGCATCAGTATTGGTGGCGGGGCACAGTACTGTCCATGTCTCTATATCGTCCAGGTCAGTACAGAACAATCACTTAAGACACAAATTATTAATGCCTTGTCTTTGAGCAGATATTTCCACCATGTTTTAATTTTAATTATAAAAACACACTTTTTAAGATGCTTCAAAAACTGTTGTGTGGCTATAGTTCTGATTGAAACTGAAGCATTGAAACTCTATTTGAGTTTGGGTCTTGGAATAAAATGTAATTTCTCTGTCACCGGTACCTTTTAACGTGGCTGCTCTTTAATCTCAGGTCTTTGATAACACCCCGGCAGCTCTGGATGGGACCCTGGCAGCAGGCGATGAAATCACAGGTGTGAACGGGAAACCAGTGAAGGGAAAAACAAAAGTGGAGGTGGCCAAGATGATTCAAGCTGTCCAGGTACTCGGGGTCTGGCAAAATATTTACAATCTAATTATTACGAACTATAGTGCTTGTTATGCCTATTATTGCTTATAAAAGGAAAAAAGAGTAAAAAGATTACATCAAATTTACATGCAGTGTAATATTTCAGGAAGAAGATAGATAGATATGAATCCTTTTTGGAAATTGAAATCTCCATACTCAGCACTGTTATATACAGAAATGTACATATAACAGAAATATACAGAAATTTGAAGGCGAAACAAAGGTGGAAAAACAGCCAACACTAGCACCCGTATAAAGAAAATAATTTCATATCACAATAATTATGATACATAATAATAATTATAATTCCTCTGTACACCATAAGTTATTGACTGCAGAGATTATTGCACTGTTTTTGCATTGTTAGTTAGACTGACTGCCATCCGTCCTACTGTCCCTCTGTCCTTCTGTGAAGGGTAAAGATAAATCTTTAAAAATAATTGTAAATTAATAATGAATGAAACTCCCCTTTACTAAAACTGATCTGTGTCACAATAACATTTCTGATTGCATATTGCAACAAAATCCAGACATTTGTGAATGAAGATGTAATTGTGATTACGTTTATCCAGATTACCGGTAAATGAGTAAGGGTTTCTTAACAAAACAATATAAAATATCTAATGTTTTAATCTCAGGATACAATGCTTATTATTTTCATTTCAAATTTGTGTTTACTATTCTAGAGCATATTCTCTTCTTTTCCAGTATATTTTGGATATATTTATCATAATTAAGCCTTTACGTACCCTTTCCGGGTCAGATATGTATTTATAGAGTTTAGTGAAGTTGTTAAATAGTTGAACACCAACAAGACAGTAGATCAGTATTTGTTTGGATAATCTATATATTTACAAAATTTACAAGCAGATCATCAGTTTGACATTTTGAAGGTATAATAAATGGAACAGTTTAAATTAAAGTTTTACTGGAATAAAAATAAAAATGGTTCAGTTTTACTTATCTTTTCCATGCGATGCAGCATTTAAATGTGTATCACACATGAAGCAAACAGAATTGCAAAGAGAGGTGGTTGATAACTTACATTATATGTGGTTCTGGGTCTTCAGCTCTATTATTGAACAGTCCAGAGGTTAACAGCCAAACGCACACCGTCAGACAAATGAGAGTACTGAAGATGTTTTACTCTCGTCAGGCTGTGCTGAAGAGGTCAGGACAACGGTCTTTCACGTGTGGCGTTACATCAGCGATGCAAAGCGGCCGTGTTGCTTTTACACATTTGTTCAGATGCAGAAAAATTCCATTACTTCCTGCATGGCGGGATAAAGACTGAGTTCAGTGTGGGAATTAAGGGATTAGACTGTGTTGGTGTTTCTCTTTCAAGGCCAGTGCTGCCTGTGAATGTCACTCATGGCACCATGAAGTTGGAAAAGTTTTTACATTATTTACTGTCCTGCATTTAAAAAGATTAACTTTGCCTTAACCCAAAAATATCCAGAATACATTTAGTTGCTTATTTATTTGTTTCTCTCTTGGATTTGTGTTCACAGGGAGAATCAGTAATCCATTACAACAAACTGCAGGCCGACCCAAAACAGGGGAAGTCCCTGGATATCGGTATCTGCTCCACCACTCAAATATTTACACATTTTAAGTTCTTGTTGGTTTAAAGAAGTTTATGCACGTTATAACTGTTATACACTGTATTATTTCATTATCACAAGAACTAATTTACACATTCACCCATATTTTGCTGTTCAGTCCTGAAAAAAGTCAAACATCGCCTCGTGGAGAACATGAGCTCAGGCACAGCGGACGCTCTCGGACTCAGTAGAGCCATTCTGTGCAACGGTAAGATTAATATACACAAGACTGTTAGCATGATTACTGTTAGTTGATTCTGTAAATGGTTTAAAGAGAAGCTGCTGTGATCCTGTGTAAATTATTTATTGTTTATAGATGTAAAATTGACCTTTGTATACAGTAAATTAAAGTAAAATCTCTTAAAAATTCTTACTGTAATCAGCTAAAGGAAATTGGTGATGCTGAACACTCAGAGAAGAAGTCCCAAGAAGAAGATCAAGTCTGGTCCGTGGGAAACAAAGGAGAAAGGTAACACTGCAAACATCCAATAACATTATTACTATAAGATTAAGAAAATGTAAAATAATGTTCATTTTCAACAGAACTGTATAATAACACTGAGGGTATTATGTAGTGACCATTGTATGTTGATGATGTTGTGATCAACATTTAGCTTTTTAAGACTTAAAAATGTATTGTAAGTTGGTATTGCTTATACAGTGAACAGAACAAAATTATATTTCCACCGGCTCCAGAACAATGAAAAAGTAGAGAAATATAACTAAAATAAAATTAAATAAATATTAGTTTACAAAAAGATAAAGTTTCACATAGCAGCAAATGAGCATAGCACTGTCCAAACTGAGTGGAATATGTAAATGCACATTATATTATTGCACTATTAATATGAGTTAAATTATATATTGCATGAGAACCAGAAAAAAAGAAAAAGAACGAGTCACGACTCTGAAGATGTTGGACCCAGGTGCAGGAGACAGAGGCAGCAGGAATTTGAAACATATTAGATATTAGATATTAATTTAACAAAAATAAAAAATAGAGCCCAAACTAAACTAAACCAGAACTAACCATGACAAAAACATGACGGGGAAAACAGTACGGACCAGCAGGGAACAAGGGAAAGATGAGACAAGATACACACATAGGACTTGACGAGACACAGGTGCAAACAATCAGGGCCGATGAGAACAAGGGAAGTAAAAACAAAATTTAACCACAAGAAAACAGGCTGTGATAGAAAATGTAACCATGGCCACTTGATTAAACCAAAAATGCTGAGAGCAGCAAACATCTCTCCTGGCTGACTGAGTGTACAGACTGATGGTTTGCTCCTAAAATTAACTTCAACCTTTTGTCTACCAGAATCGTAAGAATGAATCATCATTCTTATGTTATCATCATTTATGCTTTAAAAAGGTTGTTTCCTTTGTTTCACTGTCATTCTGCATCGAGACGCCTGATGTATGTTCTGACCCTGTTGCAGGCAATAGCTTAATTAAATCTACTGACATCTGGATCATCTCTCAAGTCTTATTCTTGGTAACTTGGAAACTCAGTTTCAGTCCAGATATCAACCTATTTGGAAAGAACATATTAAAGAGCAATTAATAGGTTTTTCCACAACAGAGGCTTTCAAAATAAAACAGGAACATGAACTCAAAAACCGTGATAGATCCCCCTCCCCAAAGAATAGCTCCCAGATGTTCCTGAAAAAAACAAAACCCAGAAGAGGGTGGGCAGAGGGGCCCGGAGGAGGGACCAGACCGACACAGACAGAGTTCAGGTGGTCGGCCTCTGGCTCAGGCTGACCGGCCAGACAGTTCAAGTGTCACATGTTGGAGTGTGTCCGGGACCACTGGAACAGAGACATGGTGAAGACAAAATAAAACAACAAGAAGATCCATGTTTGTGATTGTACAACTGATGTGATAAGGACTGACAGGACTGGACCCAGAGTCTACCAGCGCTGCTGATGAGAGCAGGTTAGATATACTGAGAAAGATCAATCTGTCACTCATCAAAAATTATAAACAGATCTATTAGACCCTTAATGATTTCTTATGCTGTGAATGACCCAAATGCAGAAGATGACAGATGCAACAGAGATTAAACATCAGTTTAATTTTAAACAAAAAGCACTGCACCACAAAACATATGGAAACGCCTAAAAGGAAAAACAGGAAGTGACAAAAAACAGGAGCAGAGAGACAAGCAGGAAGACAAATGTACAAACAACAGAGTAAAAGGGAAGTGAGGGAAAATGGGGCGACATATGGACAGATACACAATCAAGGTAACCAGACACAGATGTAGACATTTATCACAGCAGAGAACAGAGGGAGTCACACATCCATGGAGGTTCTTTCAAAATAAAACAGGAAACAACGTGTTTTCCAAAACAGGAGTCGAACCAACAAAGAAGCACAAATGAAGCAGGGTACACTTTAAAGAGAAGCAAACAATAATCAGATAGCTGAGGAAACAAGAACTTGATATGATCAGTCAGTTGCTCAGATGGGCAGCCAGTCTTATTGGAAAGTAATGATCCATACACACACAGAATTGGAAAGGTTCACCAGGCGACTGCTGCAGTGTTTCTTCCAGTCGGTTTTGGTCCTGAAAAAGGTGTTTGATCAGGTGTAGCCTGTCAATCATTATCTTATTTTGTATAACCTAATGGTATAGCTCAACAAGACCGTTTAATTAAACCTTTTTCTTTGTCATAATTGACATGCACATAAAAGAAATGTACTCACATCAGTAAGTCAGACTCTATTATGATAGTCAGAGACGGTCCTCTCCTTCAGCTTGTTAGCGTTAGGCTATTCTGGTTGACCAGTTAAGCCTCAAAACTACGGATAATTCTTTGTTTTAGTCGGCAGAAGCAACTTTGAACAATGACAAATGGTGAGAGAGTCACAACTCTTTTCATTTCATGCTTTTTTATGTTCTGGTTTATTCCAATACTTCAGGGTCAAACAATGGGGAAGAAATGACGGAGCATCGTGCGTAGGCCAGTTTAGATCAGTTCAACATGTGTATGCAGGGTTTATCTTCCCCTCAGCTGCATTTGTG
Source organism: Cololabis saira (assembly GCF_033807715.1). Classification (NCBI taxonomy): domain Eukaryota; kingdom Metazoa; phylum Chordata; class Actinopteri; order Beloniformes; family Belonidae; genus Cololabis; species Cololabis saira. Next base: position 28,183,827 of record NC_084607.1, on the reverse strand, counting down.
TGGTAGTCTGACTATGAGAAGTTAACTCTAGTTCAGTTAGGCCTTCAAAACATCCATCCTTAATACTATTTATTTTGCCTTCGTAAAGAACTCTCTTCAACATTAAAAGAGCATCTTTTCTTCTTCTATCCATGCACCTTAGAAGTAGGTGAGGCTGTACCTGAAACCTTTACACTGCTGCCAATAATCCCACATAACACAGATCTTTTATTCCTGGTTGGCAGGTACCTTGGATGTGGGTCTGTGTGGAAATGAGAAGAAGGTAAGATATTTTTTTCAAAGAATGTTTCTGATACAATATTATTCCCACATAAAAGAGAGGATAAAGGTTTTTAATATTTTTACAGCGATCAACAAACATTTCTGAAGAAAACAAAAAGACACAAAGAAAAGAGTTTGAAGAAGTACTCAGCAGACTTCACCTTCTGGACAGATATCAACACAAGTTTTCACCAGCAGATCTTGCTAAAATATGTCCATCTGTGAAACAGAACAATGACACATCTGAGAAAGATCTGGCCCAAACTTTCCTTCAGAAGTTGATGATGTTAGATTACAGAGCCAGATACATCCCTGTACGGAAAGACAGTTCTGAGGTGAACCAGTCCCAGTCTGTTCAGGTTTCTGGCAGTGATGATACAGATGACAGTGCTCTTTTTAGCACCGTTGTACTTTAAGGTACAGAAGTTAATATTCTTGGGTCTGTTTAAGGAGATTTAACTATCAGCCTCAGCAAAGAGGTCCCGACCTCCTCCTCTCTGGAAACCTCGTCCTCCTCCAGAAGATACCAAACTGTCCTGGATCTGCCCCGAGTCTCCGTCTGTCAGTTATGCTTCATTGTTTTTAATAATCTGGGGTATTAAATTAAAACTACACTATGTTGCAGTGCTACTACTGACCACACGAGGGCGGCATGTCATGGGAAGGTTCACGAATCATCCTGGCATTGGACACTGTAGTGTCTCTCAAGTGGGACAAAGACTTGGTACAAACATGACATGAATATGAATACCAGTATACAAATTTAGGCAGTTTTGCTGGTCCTGTATGATATACAAACACAGCATTTCAGATACTATAATTAGACACACGATCATTTCATCTAGAAGACACAGTTCTGTATTCTGGAGTAAAGACTTTTAATTTGATATAGATGTGTTTTTTATATCCACAACCAACATCATGTACCTGTGATATTCAGCAAAGACTTGTTTACATCAATAAAGATGAAGATATTTATCATAATACATAACTATGTGGTGAATACATTTGCATTCTTTTTTACTGCTTTCAATACTGATTTTTATCAGAGGACAGTGTCCTTACCTTCTGTTACCAATCTTTGTTATGCTTTTTTTTTCGTGTGTGTGTGTGTGTGTGTGTGTGTGTGTGTGTGTGTGTGTGTGTGTGTGTGTGTGTGTGTGTGTGTGTGTGTGTGTGTGTGTGTGAGAGAGAGGAAGAAAGCCGGCTCTGCCCTGTACTACAGTCTCCATCCTGTAGAGGTGGTGGGGGAGAGGAGGACGGTGGCTAAACTGTCATCCATCATGGACAATGTCTCCCTCCCCCTTCATGAGACTGTCAGAGCTGGAGAGTTCCATCAGTGATCGGCTTCGTCACCTGCGATGCGTCACTGAGAAGCATCGCAGGTCCTTCCTCCCCGCTGCCATCAGACTCCACAACCAGGCCTGCTCTCAGTAGTAATGGACAATAACAACAAGATGTGCAATATCTCTCTACCTCATACACATCCTAGCTGCTTTTTTTGCACTGTTTTCCTTTTTTTTCTCATACTGCACTATTTTTATTCAACTGTATATACTGTTTATATTTTGTATTTATATATTTTTTATTTTTTTATCCTTTTTTAGCTGCATGTGTGTGTTGTGTGTACAGCTGCTGCTCAAAGTGAATTTCCCCAATGAGTGATGAATAAAGGACAATCTAATCTAATCTATCATACTCTCTTGTCCTGGAAAACTTCAGTCCGTCCTGTTCCGCTGGTGGGTTTCGGGCAGGGGGACACGGGTTGGTGCTAGTGGTGCTGAGGGGCTCACCCCTTAATTGGATGCATCTCTGGTGGATAAAAAACTCATAGCAAGCAATGTTTCTTCAGAATCTTTACAATAGTCATTTCTGTTCTGTTAGCTGTGATCCAAATGATGCAAAATGATGGTGCAGTTTTCTCCCAAACTGGACATTTCATCAAGAGTTTTAATAGCTTCCTCTTCACTGTAGTTTCTCCATTCACCCGGAATTTCTGATGTACCTGTCACCTGTCTCGTTCTTTGGCACAAATCTGTTGCGAATATCAGACTGAGAATGCCTTTATTAGATGGGCATGCTCTTTGCTATTTTTACCAGGAACTGCAGTGTTTTACTCTCCGACTCACCAACTATAGTCTGGTTGTCAGTTTTCTTGCAACAAGTTGAGATAATATTAAGTTTGTGTTGTTTTTGTTCTTAAATAATCTCTGATTTAGTAGCTAGTAGTCGTCACACATCTGACTAGATTGTTTCATACAACTGTTACAGAAATGTGGGATTTTGTGAACCTGGAAACTATAAGAACTGATTTTTTTTTCTCTTTTCATTCGATTCTCATTGGACACAACCTCCATCTTCATCTGCATTCTCCTCTTGGGGTGTTAGTAGCCAGGGGAGCCAAGTTATCCTTTTATTTATTTTTTCTGCTGCAGTTGCAGCTAAACTCCATGAATCTTACTGAGGAAGATCATCATTGCTGCAGATGATGCTGTATTCATGTATTTGAGGATTATTATCCAAGTCCTGCTGGACAATATTGTCGTCTTTCATTTTATTTTTGATGTGTCTTTTTATGATTATTTTCTTATTCGCAAAAGAATAATAATGATCTGGGGACCTGCTGTGATTTGTAACAATCACGGAGGAGTCAGTGTTTTTAATCCTATACGAATGCACTTTGATTTCTAAAGTGAAAATTCCCCACAAATTACCTATTTCAGCGAACACCAAGGTCACAAGATAATTTTAATCCCATCCGGTTACACATGTCAGTAATGTATGCATGCTTTTTTTTTTAAAATAATTTCGTTGCCTTTTTCTGCCTTTTTCCCAGCATAATATTTGCAATTGGGGTACATAGTAAAATATTATATTACATCAGCCTAAATCCAGCCTATATAGTGTAATGATCTGATGAAAATGAATCAACATTAATCTTCACACTGAGACGTATGAAACCAGAAGTCCAGATCAGCACAAGAGCGACAATGAGAAGAAGACACGTGTGGCTGCATCAAACAGAAAGAAACTTTTGATCTTTCATCAAGGTCAAAGCCTCTGACAGCACAAAATCTTTAGGGGTTTAAAGAAAGCGCCGGCTACGCTTACCGTTAAGTTTACTGTTACCATGGCAACTTAATACTTAAGCCGATAGCCATTTTCCGATTTTGTCACTTGTCAGAATGTGATGCGTCTTCCCTGAGATCTAACTCTAGAGTGTCTGATCAGATGCTTTTAACTCAATATTGAAATGTAGTGTTAAATGAAAGGTAATTGTTTAATAAAATGCAAGGCCTCGACGGCACTTCCAGGATAAGTGTCTATAAATTACAGTAAAACACAGACTTCACTTATCCAGCACGAATCTGTGGAACTAATTTCAGATGTCACGGTGTAAATTCAGAATAACTGCAGTTCCACGGGTCATTTAAGTCCAGTGAAAATAGTATATATGACTGTGTTTGTGTGTCCACATGGACGAGCGGTGGATGAAGCTGTGAAGATGAGGACTGTTTTACTTCTCTTCAGGTACGGAAAGTTACAGATCTGCATTTGAAGCAGAAATATGTTGACTGGTAGTTTCAGTAACTAGTCCAGAAATGCATGTTCTGTTTCGCCCCCTCCTGACTGCCAGTGGCAGTAAACAACATGGGTGTGTCTCCTGGCACTCTTGCAGGTCAAGTTTTTATGTACAGTAAACAAAGTCACATATGTGACCTGTTGGCTACTGCCGCAGTTGCACTATAAATACAGCGTGGTGAACCAAGTTCAATCTCAGAATCTAACTAACCTGTGTGACTGGCAGTCATCCAGGGACTCTCAGAACCGTAGGTACCAACATACCTTCTGATCAGTGATTAGATTATTACATGTCTGGACAAGATAAGAAACAGCAGAAGCCTGTAGATTGCTGTTAAAACTGACATCTTATTTCCAGGTCGGTACAGTGAGGAATCAGACTGAATTCTTCCTTCAATACAAGATAGTGTCAAATATTTCTGGTGTTCCTGCAATCAAGCCTCTTCTGAGAAGTGCAAGGTATTTGTGGAAACTGATATTATAGATGTTTTGGTTTGTAGTGATTTGTTCTATTTCTTCAGCTGCAGTGATGTGCTCTTCTCAATAATGTCTGCTATCGACACATCTGGACAACTGATGAACCAGTGGCCGACTCGAAGCTGTAGATAAACCAAGATAACTGTAATCTGGTTTATGGGATGTCTAATAGGATGGGAAAAATCTAGACTTGTTAAAAGCCAGTGTTTGTTTTGCAGATATGTTACCTGAATTGAATTATTTATTGAAAGTTTACATAGAACAACTAGCAGAGCAGGTGGGGGGGGGCAGAGGGGGCGGCCGCCCCGGGCCCACTGCTGCGTGGGGGCCCACGCCGAAGAGGAAACAAAAAAAAGTGTTGTGAATAAAATAAGGAAAGTTGCACTATATAACAATTGCATTCATAAGGATAAAGTTGTTTAAAAAATAAAAATGAAAGAAATAGTCCCTTCTCCCCTTGTGTGTCTGGCTGTCACGGGTACGTGCGCGCATGTTGTCTGTTTACTTTTAGGAATGATTTATGGTTCTGCAACCAACGCAGAGCGTACGCCGTAGGGTACGGCGTAGGGTGGGCATCGCCGCGTACCCTACGCAACGTGTTGTGGTTTTCCGCCACCGCTGGATGAAACCATCATTGGTAAGCTGTCATAATATTAATTATTTCTGATAACATTGTCATGACGCTGAATATATATGGCCTTTCCTATATTGTTTGTTGCTGTTTGACCACCGTGTCGCTCATTGTGTTAAATGCATGTCGTTGCACATTGTAAACTGTTGTCGTGTAGGTTGAACACGTATGTCTGAATTGTGCTACTCGGATCCGACATTTATGGCTAAGATGAAAACTTAGCCTTAAAAATAAAAATATCCCCACGATAAGTCATAATTATGAGATAAATTATCGAAATTATGTGATAGAAAGTCGAAATTATGAGATAGAAAGTCTTAATTATCAGATAAAAAGTTGAAATTATGACTTTTTACGTCATAAAACTGATTTACCGTGGGGATATTTTTATTTTTAAAGGGGACCTATTATGAAAAACACGTTTTTTCTTGTTTTAACATATATAAAGTGGTCTCCCCTCACCCTGCCAGCACAGGGAAGATAAAATACCATGGAATTCTGCAGGGTCTGCTCCCCCCCTGACTGAGTCTTCCAGTGTCACGTGACCTTTTTTTGAGCCATTCTGAATCTGCGCCTAGGGTGACGTCACCCTAGGCCAGACCTGGGCATTGTACGGCCCCCGGGCCACATACGGCCCTTTGATTGGCTCTGACCGGCCCGCGTAAGGTTATTTGGAAATTACAAAATAAACATATTTTCTAATTTTACCTCATAGTGAGCTAAAGCTGCATTGCTTTTATTTTGAAGGTCATTTTTCATTCACTTACAGAACACAATGACGCAATATATGTAAATTGATAGCCTACGTGCGACATCTGGTCACATCTTCACAGGGACAGACTGGCAGGTGTCAGCCCGCAGAAATGTCCGCTCGCGCTAAAAAAAGAAAGGTGGATGCCGAATGCAGGATTTTCAACAAAACATGGACTGCTAAGTATTTATTTACTGAAGTCGGAGGTAAAGCCGTGTGTTTAGTTTGTGGAGAGCAGATCGCCGTGTTTAAAGATTACAATTTGAGTCGGCATTACGAGACGAAACACGCGGAGAAATATAAAAACTTCAGTGATGCTGAAAAGGCGCGGACATCGGAAGCTTTGCTTGCTAAGCTACAAAAGCAGCAGGGCTTTTTTACCAAGCTTCACGCATCCAGGGATGCAGCATCCAAGACCAGCTTTGTGATATCCCACAAAATCGCTAAAAACAGTAAGCCATTCTCGGAGGGGGAGTTTGTGAAAGAATGCTTGGTGGACTCTGCAGCACTTATATGCCCTGAAAAAAAAGAAGCATTTGAACAAGTCCCGCTGTCCAGGCGAACCGTGACGAGAAGGATCGAGGACATTGCGGGGAATCTGGAGCTTCAGCTGCAACGTGAAGTGGCAGGTTTTGACTTCTTCTCCTTGGCTTTGGATGAGAGCTGTGATGTCCGTGACACAGCTCAGTTACTTGTATTCGTCCATGGGATAACGGACGTCAAGATTACGGAGGAGCTGGCAGCAGTGCGGCCAATGAAAGGGACTACGACGGGGGGCGATCTGTTCACGGAGGTAAATGCGTGCTTGGACAAACTGGGACTTAAATGGGACAGACTGGCAGGTGTCACAACGGACGGTTGTCCAAATCTGACCGGGAAAAATGTCGGACTTTTGAAACGTATGCAAGATAAAGTGACTGAAATCGACGCAGATCACAAATTGGTATTTTTGCATTGTATTATACATCAGCATGTGTTGTGCAAGTCAGTGCTAAAAATTAACCATGTTATTGATGTTGTAACTAAAATAGTTAACTTCATCAGGGCACGAGCATTGAATCACAGACAGTTTGTTGCACTTTTGGAGGAGCATGAGACTGAACATAGTGACATCGGCTACCCACAACAGTCAGATGGCTTAGCCTTGGCAAAGTGCTAAAAAGAGTTTGGAACCTGAAAGCAGAGATTCGAGAGTTTTGTGAAAAGAAAAACAAAGACATCCCAGAGCTCTCAGATGACGTCTGGATGGCAGATTTTGCATTTGCTGTTGATGTGACTGCACTGATGAATGAACTGAACACCAAACTGCAAGGCAAGGGCCTTTTTGTTCATGAAATGAACAGCTTGGTGAAGGCGTTCATGAGAAAGTTGCAGTTTCTTTCAAGCCAACTGGATAGCAACAGTCTCACTCACATGCAAACCCTGAAAGAAGTCACACCATCAGCTGATCACCTCTGCAGGTATTCATCCATGTTGGGAGCACTGCATGAGGAGTTTTCAAGGAGATTTGAAGATCTCAGAAAAATCGAGGATGAAATGCACATGATTTCCTCTCCCTTGACCTGCAGTGTGGATAATGCACCCAGTGATGTTCAAATGGAACTCATTGACCTGCAGTCTGATGCTGTGCTGGCGGAGCACTTTAAGTCGGGATCACTGGTGGATTTTTACTCTTCTCTCAAAGAGGAGAACTTTCCAAACATTAGGAGACATGCTCAAAAGATGTTGGTTCTCTTTGGCTCTACCTACATATGTGAACAAACATTCTCAGTAATGAAGTTCAACAAATCCAGGTATAGATCCTCTCTCACTGATGATCATCTGTCAGCTTTGCTTCGCATCTCCACCTCAGACATTCAACCTGACTTTGATGCACTCGTTAAAGCCCAACAGAGACTAGATTTCTCTCACTGAACAAGAAGAACTGAAAATCACTAAACGAGGTGGTTAGATTACAAATGTACAAAATTTACAAATTAATTTTTCTCAAAATCACAGTTCAGTGACTGTTGTGGAGCAGAAGCTTCTTATAAATGATCAGAACGTGTGGCTTTAAAAACGGACATTTATTATCCTAGAACAAGTTGTTTACAAAGAAAAACGGGAGAAAACCGATCTTTCTCCGTCAAATCAGCTGTTCGCTGTCAGCTGTCAGTTAGAGTCTAAAGCATACGGTTGACACACGTTAGACCACTTCCTATAGACTTCAAAATAAAAGCGAAACCGGAAATAGCGTATTTTCAGTACAATCCATTTAAACGTTTATGTTCATGTTCACTTTACTGTAAATAGCTGTAAATAAACTGTAAATACTAAATGTAAATAAACTGTAAATAATGTAAATAGTGCATCTTACACATTTTAACTTCTAACATTTTAACATTTAACAGCTCTAAGTAAACAGGAATTATCTGTTTAAATCCCTAAAATTAAAACAATTCACAACATTCTCCCGCCCGATGAACAACTGTTCATCACTACTCAGTCCCCTTTAACTTATTTCTAAAGGATATATTAACTGAACAGGCCTCTTCAGCAAACTGCCTGTTGTTGTACGAACAGTGCAGGAACGAATGAGTCCATCTCTCCCTGGAAAAAGCTCTATGATCCTGCCCATTTTCCAGATCTGCCTGGGTATGTTGTCCTCTCCGATCAGAACGACCTCTCCCACTTTCAACACAGTGGGTACAGGTAACTCACACCTGTGAGCTGATTTTAAGTCCATCAGATAGTCCTTTTTCCAGCTGTTCCAGAAGCTGGTTAACAGTCTCTGCCGGTACCTCCATCTCCGGCCGATGTCCTCTCTGCCCACGTTGGTTGCCTGAGATGGTGGAAGCATAGTCTTTGGTGGTAAGGAGGTTAGTCTTTTCCCAACCAGGAAATGAGAGGGTGTAAGTGGCTGGGGCTCTGAAGCATCACTGTCCACATAAGAAAGAGGCCTGGAGTTTAACACAGCCTCTATTTCAGCAAGCATAGTTGTCAACTCCTCGAAGCTTAGTGATGCCCTCCCCATGATCCTCTTCAGACATGTTTTTACAGATCTCACAAGTCTTTCCCAGAAGCCGCCCCACCAAGCAGCTCGCTCTGCAATAAACTTCCAGGTGATCCCTTTGTCAGCGAAAAACTCTGTAAGCTCTGACCCTCTGATAGACTTCCATAGTTCTTTTAGGTCTTGGTCTGCTCTCTTGAATGTTTTAGCATTGTCAGAGTAAATAACTTTACACAGTCCTCGTCTTGCAATAAATCTCTTTAAGGCTAAGAGAAACTTTTCAGTAGTCTGATCTGAGACTAGCTCTAAATGCACGGCTCTAGTGACAGCGCATGTGAATAGTGCAATATATGCCTTTGACTGGCCCCTAGACTTGACATATAATGGTCCTGCAAAATCTACCCCTGTAACTTCAAAGGGTGGTGACTCAGTAACTCTGTCTCTAGGTAGCGGAGCTGTGATTTGCTGTGCTGATTTCACCTTAAGTCTCTTACAAATGTAACAATGTGAGACTGTTTTCTTCACCAGCTGTCTCCCCTTCAAAACCCAGTATTTTTCCCGCATCTGCACTAGAGTATCTCTGACCCCAGAGTGCATCACTCTCTCATGACAGTACTGAGTTAGTAACTCAGAGTATCTGTGTTTTGTAGGCAGCACCCATGGGTGTTGCTCCCTGAAACTGAGATCTGAGTGCTGTAGTCTACCTCCTACACTGATAAGGTTATTTTCATCCAAGAATGGTTTCAAGTCTCTGATTTTCGAATCTTTCTTAAGCTCTTGTCCGGATTTCAGCTGACTGATTTCTTGGTTAAAGCTATGCTCTTGTGTCACTTTAACCCAGTACACTTCTGCAGCAGTGAGCTCTTCTGCAGTTAACTCTCCCTGAGTTTTTTGACTAGAACGAACATTAGTTATGAACCTTTTCACCCATGCAGTTGTTCTCAGCACTGTTTTTAACCTGCTGTACTTGTCTAGATCTAACAGTGGCTCAGCTTGTTCTGTGCTGGTAAACTGTACTACAGTCTGATATTTAGACCTAAGCTCAGTGTTTACCTCATTTGCGACACAGTCCTCATCAGTGCTTTCTGTAACATCAGTTGGTGAGAGCGAAGCGGGTCCGCTCCACCACAGCTGGCTCTGGATGAGGGTTTCTACGCTCTGGCCTCTGGTTGGTAGATCAGCAGGATTGGTTTTGCCGCTGCAGTGTGCCCACGACTCTGGATTTGTGAGAGCTTGTATTTCAGTCACTCTGTTAGCCACAAATGGCTTCCACCTTTGTGCTGTGCTGCGTATCCAGTGAAAGACAATCATTGAATCTGTCCACATGTTAAGATGATTTACTTGCAGGTTCAGCGGCTGGAGAAGATTGTTCCCTAACCTCGCTCCGATCAATGCACCCATCAGCTCCAAGCGTGGTAATGTCATTTTCTTTAATGGAGCCACCTTTGACTTGGATGCTACAAAGCTTGTCACAACTTCTCCTTCTTTGTTCTGTCCTTGCAGATAGGCAACAGCACTGTATGCTTTTTCGCTAGCGTCACAATAGACATGTAGCTTGATATTCTTTGAATTTGGTTGAATTTCAATTTGGTACCACCTTGGAATGGCCACCAGGTGGAGCTTCGGCAGCTCTGCACACCACTGATTCCACTTTTCAGCCAGGTCTGGAGGAAGCTGCTCATCCCAACTGACTCCTCTCTCCCACAGTTCTTGAAACAGACACTTTGCACGTATGGTGAATGGAGTCAGGAAGCCAATAGGATCAAAGATACGAGCTGATGTCTGCAGCACATTTCTCTTTGTGTTTCTTTTGCTCTTCAAAATGTCCAACAGTCCTTTCATATCAAACACAAAGTCATCCTTCTCTGGTCTCCACACTAACCCCAACACTTTCAGCACATTTCCAACATTGTCTGTCTCGCTTGCATGCTCCACTCCATTTTCTTTCCACTTGGCTCTCAGGTCCGGTGAATTTGTCACCCATTTACACAAGTTCATGCCCGCATGGGACAGGATCTCTTTTGCTGTCTTGGTGACTGAAAAGGCATCATCCACATCCCTTGAGCTGGAGATAAAATCATCAACGTAGAGCGACTCTCTCAGCGCCTCCACTGTCCTCGGCTGCTCCGTTTCATACTGCTTGATGTGTTTTCTTATTGTCGCAGCTAACAGGAAGGGGCTGGGTGAGACTCCAAATACAACCCTACTCATTCTCATGATGCGCAGCTCGTTTTCACAGTCTTTGGTTGGAGGTCCATGTAGCCACAGGAACCTAACAGCATCTTTATCCTTTTCTGCCAGAGCTATCTGCAGGAAAGCCTTGGTAATATCTGCAGTAAAGGCTATCTGGTGGAGTCTGAATTTGATTAGCACATCTAGCAGATTTGGGTTCAGGTTTGGCCCGGTCAGTAAACAGTCATTTAGGGATGGGCAGCCCTCCTCGTGTGATGATGCATCAAAAACTACTCTCAGTTTAGTAGTTACCTTATCCTCTCGAAGAACAGCATGATGCGGCATGTAGTATTCCACTGTGTCAGGTGTCTCTGCCGCTGAAGTGCCCTCTGGTACGTCCTCACAGATGCCTTGCTGCAGGTAATCCTGTATGACATCATTGTACCTCATGTACAGAGTTGCATCCGTCTTGAATTTCCTCTTGAGGCTTTCAAACCGTCTTTTTGCGACTCTGAAGTTGTCTGGAAGATGCAATCTGTCAGGTCGCCACGGTAGCTCAACTTGATAGCGGCCATCTTTGTGTGTGGTAGTCTGTTCAAAGCTCTGAAGAGCCTCGGTTTCGTCTGGGCTCTGAATTTGCTCATTAACAATGCCCAGTGACTCCACCTCCCAGAAGGCATGTAGCTGTTTTGCGATCTGGGTGTCCTCACTTAAGCTGATGTGCATGCAGGTGGCGTTGGTGACACTGGATGTTGAGACTGGCCCTTGCAAAACCCAGCCAAAGATGCTTTCTATGGCTACTAGTGTCTCTGTAATTCTATGGACCTTGCCGGACACTGTCTTCCAGTAATAGTCTGCTCCAATTAATACTGACAGTTCTGGATCATCAGCACTTTCTAGTGGAAAATCAGCAAGCTGCAGACCATTTCTCTTTAACTCCTCTTGCATGGGTAAGCCTGGGATCTTTATTACAGCACTGCACACTTGAGGGGTTTCCACAGCTTCGATTTCAACTTTTTGCTGCGTGTTCCACACATTTTCCAGTGAAACTCGCACAATATTGCGCTGTGCCTTTACAGGAGTTGTAGATCCAAATACATGTAGCTGCAGTGTCTCTTGTCTCACCACTGGCAGTCTTAGTGCTTTCACTACACCTTCATGAATGAAGCTTCTCTGGCTGCCTCCATCTAACAGACAGCGCACGATTTTTCTCCCTGCTGGGCCCTCTGTCCATGCCTTAACTGTCTGGAGCAGTACTGTGTTCTGAACATTAGCTTTCAGTTTTACTGTGCTGGACACAGAGGATACCACAGCGTCTGTACTGCCACTATCAGCATCTGCTTTAGCTTCACCTTGTTCACAAACTGACTGGTGATGTCTGCGACTACACAGTGCACATGAAACCCCCTTAGCTTTGCAGAATTTAGCTATGTGTTTTGGGCCTAGGCACACGTAGCATCTTCCCAGTTTTCTCAGTTTCTCCTTACGAGCGGCTACAGAGTTGTCTGGACAATGTTCTGGTTTGTGGTTAGCACTGTCACAATATACACATGTCTGAGGACCAGTACTCATTGTGTGCAATGCAGCTGCTGAGGGCATACTCCATTTTTTAGGTCTGGTTTCACTGAAAGATGCTGGCTTGCTGAATGACCTATTATTTGGCGGAATGTCCCTTTGATCGTTACCTGGTCTGGTAAGCTGAAGTGCTCTCTCTCTGCTTTGGACTTCATTTTGCAGGAACTGGATGAGCTCAAGCACTTTCCATTCACCGCTGGGGTCTGAATTGCGCGTGTAGGCTAATGCAATGTCGTCTGGTATGAGCTGCAGTAGTACTGGGCATAGCAGGCAGCCATATGTGTCACTGTAAACCCCTAAGGATTCCAGACTGCGGATCTGTATTTCACATTCATCGTACAGGTGCCTGAGTGCTACAATATCTGAAGACCTTTTCACAGGTGTCAGGTTCAGCAGTTTGGACATGTGTGCACTGACTACAATGTCTTTTCTCCCAAAGCGGGTTTGAAGCATCTTTATTGCTGCATCATAGTTGCCATCTGTCATAGTTAGTCCTGCAATAGCTCTTGCTGCTGCTCCAGTCAAATAGGATTTCAGGTAAGTGAATTTCTCCTTCTTACACAGTGTGTCGTTGTTATGAATAGCCGTTTCATATTGTGACCAGAACTCTTGCCACTGGCTAACTTCTCCACCATATTTCTCTATCACGAGCTTTGGTAGCTTAACAGTCTGTTGATTTAGTGATCTGACTGAGCTTAAACTTGCATTGCTCACCCGCAGACTCACAGTCTCCCGTTCTTTCTGAATAAGCCTGGTGGCACGAGATTTCCATGTGAGAATGCGTTCCTGATAGTCCTGAGCGGCTGCAACTTCTGCTTCTAGGTCATCCAAAGGCATTTCATCCTCAATGCCTTTATCCAAGTCTGTTAAACTCTCTTCTTTTGTTGATAATAATGAAAGCATTTCACAAAGCTTCTCACAGTCTGGTGGATCCTTATTAACCTCCTCTTCAAGGCGATTTAACAACTTTGTTGTCGAGGAGCGGATTGTCCTCCGCTTCAGCTTCATCCGTTGACAGCGTTCCGTCATTTCTGCCGTTAGCATTAGCTACAGTTAGCTTCACACTCCAACTTCGTCTAAAGTCTCTGAATTATCTTGACTTTCCCGGGTTTCGGCACCAAAATGTTGTGGAGCAGAAGCTTCTTATAAATGATCAGAACGTGTGGCTTTAAAAACGGACATTTATTATCCTAGAACAAGTTGTTTACAAAGAAAAACGGGAGAAAACCGATCTTTCTCCGTCAAATCAGCTGTTCGCTGTCAGCTGTCAGTTAGAGTCTAAAGCATACGGTTGACACACGTTAGACCACTTCCTATAGACTTCAAAATAAAAGCGAAACCGGAAATAGCGTATTTTCAGTACAATCCATTTAAACGTTTATGTTCATGTTCACTTTACTGTAAATAGCTGTAAATAAACTGTAAATACTAAATGTAAATAAACTGTAAATAATGTAAATAGTGCATCTTACACATTTTAACTTCTAACATTTTAACATTTAACAGCTCTAAGTAAACAGGAATTATCTGTTTAAATCCCTAAAATTAAAACAATTCACAACAGTGACAATTGTTATGATTTATCTTGCTTAATATTTGGAAGGCAAAGATAATATTGTGATGTCTTTAGAAAGCTACCATCACATTTTGTTTACCATTGTTGTTGTTAAATAAATTAATTTTTTTGCGAGGTGGTTAGATTACAAATGTACAAAATTTACAAATTACTTTTTCTCAAAATCACAGTTCAGTGACAATTGTTATGATGTATCTTGCTTAATATTTGGGAGGCAAAGATAATATTGTGATGTCTTTAGAAAGCTACCATCACATTTTGTTTACCATTGTTGTTGTTGAATAAATTACATTTTTTGCAGGGCAACTTCTCTTTTTTATTGCTTAATCATAACCAAGGACGTGCGGTCAGGGGAGGCTGCTTCACCTGTCATCATGACAAGTAAAAATAAATAATTATAACATCAAATTTATATTAACAGGGTTTTTCCTGGCTTTAATTGAGGCAGAGGTGGCACCATCCTGATCACACGCGTGCGGGTATACCATGACTTCAACTGGCTCAAGCAAACACTTTTTACAAGATATTTTTCATTTTGGGAGTTCTAATATAATTAAACATTTATTTATTTATTTATTCTTTATTTCATTAATTGATAAAATAAAACAATTTAATATAAACACAAACCTTCCTAAATTCTGAATGAAAGGGAGCAGAAAGAAGAATCTTATTTAATCTGCCCCTTTTTCCCAAGAAACCATTTTACAAAGAATGTAAATTATATGAAAATTAGATGTGAAAAAATATGACAATTATCATGTTAAAGCATTATTTTATTAACATAAAAATATAAATACAAATATAAGAACTCAATCTTACCAAAAATAAAAAGTAAAAAAAAAACTGCCAATGGAACAAGAGAAGATCTTCACTGAAATGAGTGAAAATGGTTTTCTAGAATGAGTTACTTTTTAAGTGACTGTCTTATTTTAAATGTAATGATTTTTTTTGGACTAGAAATAAAACATTTCGACTGGATATAAGACAAGTAGTCTTGGTAAGATTTTGACTTTTTGTAGGGTTTCTTTACTGACAAATCTCGCAACCAGACAGAGAACATTTCCGCCTCCTATTTTTCCATTTCCTCCTCATGCTCCTGGTAGTCCAAGGCCTCCTGGTCTGGTCCTGGTCCTGGTCTCGTCCATGGATGGTCCTGGTCCTGGTCCTGGTCTGGTCTGATCCATCGATGGTCCTGGTCCTGGTCCATCATGGCCTCCTTACAACATCATCCCAGTGCCTCTCCTTCAGTCTGCTGTGCAGAAGTGTCTTCACCTTAAACAAAACAATTCATGCATTAAGTATTTTTGTATTAATTTTGATACAGACATAAATAGTGATAGTCCTGCTGCGTGGGGGTCACAGTGTTTTTGGCATAAATAACAGACCAAACCTTCCTCAGTTTGCCTGAGCAGGTAAATTGGTTCAGCCACCGTTTGTCAAACCCACTGGCTCTGTGTTTTTGAGAAGATCTGTAAAGATGAATATAAAGTCATGTTTAAATCACACGTTGGCTTCGCGTTGATATGCGCCTAATGACTGAAAACTGATTTATGCCTCTGCGTTACACCAACGCAGAGCCTACGGCGTAAGGTGCGCGTCGCCGCGTACCCTACGCCGTAGGCTCTGCGTGGATTCAACGCGGAACCATAAATCAGCCTTAACGTTACCCTCGCCTCACAAATCGTCCCGTCCTGCACTCTGACCCTCGCTATCACCTTTCATGCATATTTGTGCACTACTTTCAGCCCTGACAAAATTGCTGCATCTTGTCAGTAACATGATTTATTACTTTTTAACTGCCTGTAACGTTAATTGTCTGCTACGGAAGCCGAGAACGGCCATGCCCCTTTTTTATTTTTGCACTGTTTTTTTCTTTTTTTTGCACTGTTATCTCGTGATAACGAATTAATTATTTCGTTATCTCGA
This sequence comes from Cololabis saira, assembly GCF_033807715.1. Classification (NCBI taxonomy): domain Eukaryota; kingdom Metazoa; phylum Chordata; class Actinopteri; order Beloniformes; family Belonidae; genus Cololabis; species Cololabis saira. Next base: position 28,167,887 of record NC_084607.1, on the reverse strand, counting down.
TATAACAAAAATCGTTTTGTCGTGATAACGAATTAATTCGTCATAACAGAAGACGTATTTGTCGTATAGTCGAGCACCGAGTGCTCGATCAAATAGGATCCAGTCGTGCTCTGGTTCGGATCATCCTCAGCTCAGCCTGACGAGCTGCCACGACTTCCACCGACTGCGTCAGCTCAGGTAAAGTAACGTTTATTTAGCCTCATCATGTAATGTGCATGTAACCACGTAATTCCTTTAATCGTGCTTTGATATGTGTCGTGTTTATTATTATTATTGTTTGTGTGGCACATAGCATTAGTGATGGGCAGCAGCTACAAGTGTAGCATAGTTGTTAAACTAACGTTACATTTCTCAGTGGCCGCAGAGTCGCTGTTTTCTCAATCAATGATCTTTTCAGTAGCTCTTTCATTGATGGAGTTGCGCGAGCCTGCTGTTAGGTTGAACTGGTCACATCTTGTTCAGGCTACTGTTGCTTGTAATATTACGACTTAACTCTCATAATTTTACGACTTTATTCTCTTAATATTACGACTTTATTCTCATAATATTACGACTTTATTCTCATAATATTACGACCAGGGTGGTGTGATTTGCCGGTGGAGATGGCGGGGGTCTCCCCCCCCCCCTCTCTGGTTTACACGTCGTACCCTCTGCTGAATTATTTTTATCCTCGGTGGGGACAAAATGTACCCCCCCCCCCCTAAAGTATTTTCACCATTACATCGTAATTATTAACAAGTAATAACAACCAAAATACACAGTCCGTGTTCATTCTGCTTGTGTGTGATTTTGATACCGGGAGCGAGTCGCGCCCACAGAAAGCAGTTTTATTTTGAAAACCAACCGTATTTTCTTGTATTCCAAAAGTCCGACTTCCGGCCCGCCAAAATAAAAGATACAGTCAGTCAAATGAATGAAAAAATTAAAAGAATCCAGAGAAGCATATCTTCATATTTTACAGGATCACAACCAAAAATCCAGAGAAAAAATGCGACAGAAGATGAAACAAGATCTGACATTGCTGATTGCAGCTCCCATGTTTTCTATTAAACTGATATCGAGAAATAATTTAAAAAAATATTAATTTTGTTTATTTATTTTTATTTGGCACATTTAAAAACAATATTAGGAGAAAACATTTCTGCAAATACAGTGGTTCAGTTCATGTTCAAAATAGGCCTACTGCCTACGTTATGTAGTTTAAGTGTAATGTTTACACAAGAAACATGTTTTCATATAGCCTATACTGTTGGACCGCTGTTGGGTGGTAATTTTTCTGAATAGAAATATTTCTCAAAATTATCCCCCCCTCTGGTTTTTTCACAAATCGCACCCTGATTACGACTTTATTCTCATAATATTACGACTTTATTCTCGTAATTTTACGACTTTATTCTCGTAATATTACGACTTTATTCTTGCAACATTAGGCTATGACTTTATTTTCGTAATTTTACGACTTTATTCTCCTAATTTCCTAATTCTCCTATTTTAATGCAAAATAAACATGACTTGACATGTTGATTAACTAATCAGAAGAACAATAACAACCCTTTTGTGTAATGAAGGGACATCAGTCAAGAGTTGACAAACTTTGTTGCAGCTGCTAACAAGTATGACTACATTTATTGTTGAATCCTACAGATCATGGACCAGTTTCTCTCTGCCTTGAGAGAAAGGGGTGTTCCTGAGGAGAACCTCAGAAGAATGGCAGAAGACAAGGTGAAGTACATAATCTAAGTCAATATTCAAAGGCATTGCCTGCACATCATTCCAACAAAGAACTATTTTGGTCCAATTTGGTAGCTGTAAGTCAGTATAATCAAATATGATCCATTTTGTCATCAATAATGGCATAATACCTGTATTTACCTGCACAAGATGGACATAAAATGATTTATATGAGTTAATACTGGTCATATAGTATGAACTTGCTGTTAAAAACAAATAAAAACAGCTACGACCAGTGTAAGAGGTTTTGTGATCTGTAATGTAATTGGTTTCAAGCTGGTTGAACTGGTGGCTCATTTGGTGTCCAGCTTAAACCAGCTAATGTCATTCTGGGTGTAGTGGAGAAACTGATAGTACAGTTCAGACTGGGCACTTGTTCAGGGTTTATCACAAGGCTCACGCCGGGGTGTCGGCCAGAACATCACTTGAGGCCACAATTCAGAGTATGTGGGGAAATGAAAAGTTTAGAGGTTGATATGCTTTCAGTTTACTTTCCTTTAAAGCAGCACACAGACAGTTGGAGCTTACACTGAGTGTGGATTTCTACAAAAATATTAACAAAAAAATATCATTAAACACTCACAATTACAACAGAAGTGAATAGAATTATGTTTTCTCACTCAATAAACAGAAACTCAAAACACTCATTACTCAAATATATGTAGCCGTGTAGTGCATTAATTCAAATATAATTTTCCACTGGTGTGAGATAGTTCTCAAAGCTGGCCTAAGTGTTACTTGTTTTCATTCGAGTGTAACATTGTTGTGAAATAAGTAAAAAGTGAAGCAGATTTAGACAGTAGCATGTTGTTGCTGATTTTGGTCACAAGGTGGCAATATTGACTCATATCCAAGTATAACATTTGGTATTTTTCTTCCAAAGGTTTAGTTCCTTCAGTGTTTTTTAAATAGAAAGGTTCTTGATATAGAGGTTGGTAGAGCCAAAAATTGTACTCAAGTAAAAGTATTGGGTGATTTTCACCCGACGTTAGTGGTTGAGAGTATACAACTTTCGGGTGGATATTACCCGACGTTAGTGTTTGTGTATTATATCAGATGATGTTATTACCATACTTATTGCCCCATATCATGCACAGCTATTTCCTGTCACAGGCTTGGTGACTCTGGGAGACAAAAGGGAAATCCCACAGGTGATGAAAGAAAGAAAAAATTGCACACCAGGCTCCAATGCTTTTCTTTTCACCAAAGAACTAACTTTGGTGTCCTTCCTCCCTGAAACAGTTTCAAAAATGAAGCCTGTCCTGCTCCTGCCATCCATGCACAAACAACCAAGCATAGGACCCACTCCCAAGCCCTAAACGATTCCCCAATTTTTCACCAATTTTACAGCTTTTTTACAGGGTCGCCCCATGATACTTTTTTTTTTTCATTTTTTGTGACATTGTATAAGGAAACATGAAAGAAAAGTACCTCAATGTATTGTTGTACTTTGATATATTTTGATGAGAAGTATTTTTTATGTGGTATATTATATCGGGTAAAATATACCCGACGTTAGTGATGGTGTTTCATGAAATTACATTGGTGTTCTAGGGTTAATATTGTTAGCAATATTGTTTTAAAGTAACAATACTCTTACTTGAGTCCAATTTTGGGCTACTCTACCCACCTCTGGATACGGGGGAGAAAAGTGCCAAAAGAAATGTGTTCTCTAGAGTCAAATATTATAGGTAGAACTCAATTTCTCTGAGAGCCCTTTTAGAACCTTCTTTTTTGAGTGTGATGGATACTATAGGTGAATAATGACATTATATCTGCTTTTGTGTTTTAGATCGATCAAGACATTGTACAGCTTCTTACAGAAGAGAAACTCTCCAACTACATTCCAAGATATGGTGACCGTGTCTTTGCGAAGAATTGGAAGCAGTTATCCTCAACTGAAAGTAAAGGAGATACAGAGCAAAAAAAATAAACATTAATAAATAGAATAAGAGAAAAGATGAGACTGCCATCCACCTCATCAGCCACAGCATCCGGCAGCTTTAACTCCAAGACTGCACTTCTTGGAAATAAGAATGCTGAAAAGAAGACAATACAAGGAAAATAGAACTTGGCTGGTTGAACTACCAAGATTCTATGTACAGACAAGTAAGAAGGCCAACTGGGGGTGGAACAAGAGAGATAGTTGTAAGCAAAGATGATACTGTATCAAGCATTATGGAAAAAGGGAAAACACTATTTTTCCCCAATGGTACATCACCAAAAGGCAAATTAGAAGACTTTGAGTGCATGCTTTCTGTCATTGGTTCTGAGGAGCCCCTTGAGGGTAGTGTCAGTGTCACAGTCGGATGTTTGTTACAGCAAAATAATCACAAGATGCTGAGAGTATACCTCTGTACAAAGCCAATAGATGGGGGTGATTCTGATCATAGTGATGCAACAGCAGACATGCCCCTTTCATCTGACACATCCAACATGCTAGGGCCAGCTACACATGCATCGTCCTCCTCATCCAGCCCGTCACTGTTCTCCTCCAGTCCTGTCAAAAGATCTCGGTACGGCAGTAGACTTTTCTCTTGGAGCAATTCCAATACTACCTCAACACTCCAAGCTCCTCCTGCTTCTCACACATCAAGTCAGCCTCTTATAGATATATCCAGTGTACATGTGGAGGGCAGATGCATCATTGTAGTACAAGGAGGTAGATTTTTCTTTTCAATGTATGATTTCTTTAAAATTCGAATAAGTCAGCTGAAGGAAAATGGTAAAAAAGTCACACATAAGTTAATATTTCAATAAAGCCATTGTATTTACATGAAAAGAAAGTTGTATGTAAGAAAATGGCCAACTGTTTGTGGTTGATGTTTTTCCATTGTTTAGTGTTGTTAAAATTAAACCTAAACATAGTTCATAAATTAAAAGGTTTGAAATCCTATGCAGATCTTCAAACCTGGAAGACCTACTATTGTCAGTACTGTTCTGTGTTGTCACTGTCAAAGGAATATTTCACTTTAGAGTAACTTGTCAAGTTTCAGCAGTCTTACCTCTATCTAAAGTTATCTACCAGTACAAATAAGCTAGTGACCACTGCTGTTCCTTTCTGCTGTCAACATCACCACTCCTCCCATGTGTCAGGCCCCTCATTCTTTCCTTTGACTCAGAAAAAAATGACACAGAATGTTGCTGTATTGTTTGTTTATAATTCACAAGTATGATATTTAGACTAGGCCCTTGAAAATGAATAGGAGTGAATGAGGAGCCTGACACCTAGGAGTAGTGGTTAGTAGGTGGTGGTGGTGGTCTTGTAGATTACTTAACATAGATGTAAGGCAGCTGATTTTGACTTGTTCTAATAAAGCAAAATATCCCTTTAAGAGAAGTGGAATATGTTAGCCTATATGTGTTTCATTTATATACCAGTTTTTATACTGATTTTGTTTTTTTTTAATTTGATTTAGACTAGTGCAGTGCCCCACTAATAGGACCCTGTACTTTCCTGGGTCCAACCTCATGTTTTTTAAATGAAAGCCCTGGCTTATGGGTTTGAAATGTTTGCAATTAAAATGTTTAATAAATTAAAATGTTTTAACTGTTTGTAATATTCACTGTCTTTTTTTTCACAGTGTAAAGGTGTCAACAAAGATTTTGGTAGTCAGTTAGTCAGTTGTAATGCTTTATTGCTGAATTAGCCATTTCCTGGAAGACATCTCTGATAAATATGATATTCAATGGGATACTTTTGCATTATTGCATGTGGAAAAGTCAAACTTTACAGACTTGTCGATGGAATAAACTAATCAGTTAGTCGACCAATTCTATGTCTACTAGTTGACTAAGAATTTCTTTAATCAAGGACAGCACTACGCTAAAGTGATTTTCAACATTTTTCAACATTTGCATAGCATGGACCCAGCATTTATTACATATTAGCGACACAGAACCCAATTTGATGTAAACTTGTCTCTTGGACCCACATCTGAGAATAATTTGGGCTGACACAATAATGAAAACAAAATACACAAGACTAACAACAATAAAAAACAACCTGGCCCATTACACAGAAATCACATTATCTTGGTAAAACATTTCAACACAGCATGATGCTATCATTGTCATTATTAGAACGATGGACAGCATCTGTCTATCCTAAAGACATCAATGATGAGGCTCTGGCAGGAGTGCCCTTATTAAAGGCCTTAGGTCTTTGTAAAGTCTTATACCCTCTGCAGCACTAGGAGACTGTGCTAATGTTATGTTGTTCTCTTCCATAACCACCAAACAGAGCTCATGGAGGTCATGGTCGCAGGGAATGTCTGTTTTCCACAGACAGATGTCCTCTTGGAGAACAATATCCACTCTTTCATATGCTAGTGGATGCAAATAATTTTGTGCATGATAGAGCTCAGGTACATTGTACATCAGACATGGTTTTCAATGATACAAAGCAAGTCCGTTTCCACCTGGTCGAATGCGATGGTTGTCCCACATTGTCACAATGGTGTCCAGCTCGTTCTGCAACACAAAAACATGAAGATTTCAATACATATGATGAGTTCTTTTGAAAATGAGTACATAGCACCATCATTGGGAAATGCAGGATTCAATATGATTTTTTTATGCTATGGTGGAGTTATCAGCAGAATAGTTACAGTGCTCCAGTTTCCTAGATTGAGCCATAGTCTAGTCTATATCCAAACCATGGGAAGCTCCACTTCAGCAGGGTTACATCATTTCTGTGGATTAAATGCTGTAGTGTCAAAAATATAACCCATGTAGGTCTGTTATGTTAACCCACTATTAAACTCTATGTTACCATAGTGTAGTTATATGTTAAAATAACAATAATGAAAGCATATGTTTCTGTCAGGGATCTTCTAGCCCATTGTTAATAGAGAAGCAGAGCAGGATCCCTGCTATATTTAGAAATAAAATTATGTTGCATTTTAAGAGTGGCCTTTAATAATAAGTGCCAGGATATCAGGATTATTCAGTGAACATTTAGGTGGTTGGTAGGCAATAAATCAAGACAGTCAAACATTTACAAGATTTCAATTGATAATGATAAGAGATGTCACCCTGCCAATGTACTAGAGACCCACAAAGACCAAAGCCAGATTCATAACTGATGAATACACATAAACAGTAAAAAACACAAATAAACTGATTGATTTATCCTCTACTTGTGAAACAGCTTGTGTAAAGGACCATATTGAGTCATAATTTACTTCATTGATATATTTTTTCTTTATGATTATATTTAAATGTGCCAAATAAAAATAAATAAACAAAATTAATATTTTTTTAAATTATTTCTCAATATCAGTTTAATAGAAAACATGGGAGCTGCAATCAGCAATGTCAGATCTTGTTTCATCTTCTGTCGCATTTTTTCTCTGGATTTTTGGTTGTGATCCTGTAAAATATGAAGATATGCTTCTCTGGATTCTTTTAATTTTTTCATTCATTTGACTGACTGTATCTTTTATTTTGGCGGGCCGGAAGTCGGACTTTTGGAATACAAGAAAATACGGTTGGTTTTCAAAATAAAACTGCTTTCTGTGGGCGCGACTCGCTCCCGGTATCAAAATCACACACAAGCAGAATGAACACGGACTGTGTATTTTGGTTGTTATTACTTGTTAATAATTACGATGTAATGGTGAAAATACTTTAGGGGGGGGGGGGTACATTTTGTCCCCACCGAGGATAAAAATAATTCAGCAGAGGGTACGACGTGTAAACCAGAGAGGGGGGGGGGAGACCCCCGCCATCTCCACCGGCAAATCACACCACCCTGGTCGTAATATTATGAGAATAAAGTCGTAATATTATGAGAATTGTTGTAGTCTTGTGTTATATCCAGACTCTGTGACTCTAATTGTGGGTAACTTATGTTATATGAAATAACACACACGGAGGCGAGGCTGCAGTTAACTCTGTTTAGTGTCGCTCAGCTCAACACACAGTTACAACCCAGACCAACATAGTCGAGCACCGAGTGCTCGATCAAATACACCACATCCCCCTTTTCCAATAATGAGATGTTTTCACATATCTGGTTACACTGCCTCTTTTACCATAAACTCTCATGCGACAAATATTGAACATACTTCTTCAGTAATAGATATTTACTAACTAAACAGTACTAAGTAGCACTTACTTAACATTAACAAATAAACATTTAATTCCCATAGCCATTGTCTTACTTTTTTTTTTTTTTTTGTTTTTTTTTTAACAGTTAGAACATAACAACCTTGGGAACTGTCCATGACTTAGTCTCTGAACCTGACAGGGCATCTCACCGCTCTGCCACTCCTGGTGTGGTATGTAGGTGAGTCATCCATGCTCACAGGCGGAGGACCACGTGGTGGTGGTGGTGGGTCTCGTGGTGGCAGGTCAGCAGACTCAGGTGTCTGAGGGTGTGTTACATCTGAAATCTCGGGGGGGTCAGTGTCCCTGAAAAAACTAGGATGCACCTTCCTCAGATGTCGCCTGTTCCTCCTGAATGTTTTTCCTGCAGGTGTCAGCACATTGTAGGAGCGAGGTTCATGTCTCCGGCTCGCCACTATGGCAGGCTCCCATCCGCGCCGTGTCTGCATATGCACGGTGGTGCCCGGGATTAAAGCTGGTAGTGGCTTGGCATCTCTGTCGTGGTACAAACGCTGGCGCGTCTGCAGGTCCTGAATCCTACTGTGCACGTGCTGCGGTGTAGACTGCTTTAATACAGCACTGGAACAAGGAAGTGTGCTCCGCAGGACTCTTCCCATCAACATTTGTGCAGGTGACATGTTCAGTCCTGTCACTGGCGTGTTCCTCAGTGACAGCAGCACCAGATGTGGGTCTGTGCCAGTTTGCATCGCTTTTTTCAGTGCGTGTTTCACAGTCTTTATGGTCCTCTCGGCGAGTCCATTGGACCGCGGATATCCTGGGCTGGAGTGTGTGAGTCTGAACTCCCATGAAGCTGCGAATGACTGCATCTCACAGCTGGCAAATGGAACGTGATCGCTCACCAGCTCTCTGGGGATCCCGTGCCTGGCAAAAACAGACTTCATTTTCTGAATTACTGAATGAGCTGTTAGATCAGGCAAGTTCAGCACCTCAGGATATTTTGTCAGATAATCCACTACCAAAAGATAGGACTGACCTTTCAGCTGGAAGATGTCAGCTCCAACTTTCATCCATGGAAGCTCTGGGACATCATGTGTGATGAGTGGCTCTTTCTGCTGTTGTGGCTGAAGCTGTTGGCACTGCACACATTTCTCCACCATCGTCTCTATGTCGTGTGACATGCCCGGCCAGTAGAGGACTTTTCTTGCTTTGGCTTTTGTGCGCTGCACTCCTTGGTGAGCTAGATGGAGCTTCTCTAAGATTACCCTTCTGAAGCTCTGGGGTATGATAATTTTGTCTCCAACCATCACAACATCATTCTGGATACTGATGTTGTTCCGCATCGGCCAGTAACAGTGTAGATTTCTGTCCAGGCTGTGCCTTTTAGCAGGCCAGCCTTTCAGATGTCTCTCACATACAGCTTGCAATAGCTTGTCTGCTGCTGTTGCCTTTTTCAGCTGGTTGAGTGTCTCTTCACTCAGTGCATCTGTGGCCTCCATGGCATACACCACTTTCTCGTCACAGGGGTTCTCGTTGAGGTTTTCTCCGTCTCTGCTCGCTGTGGCTCGTGATAATGCATCTGCGATGTGCATGTGTTTTCCTGGGGTGTATGTAATGTTCAGGTCATACCTCTGGAGCTGCAGCAACATACCTTGTAGCCGTGCGGGTGCTTTACTCAGTGGTTTTCGCACTATGGCCTCCAGGGGTTTGTGATCTGACTGCACTGTCACGGGTCTGCCGAAGACGTACTGGTGAAATCGTTTGGCAGCAAAGACGATCGCAAGTAGCTCCTTCTCTATCTGAGCATACCTTTTCTCAGTGTCAGTGAGTGCTCGCGATGCATAACAGAGGGGCTGGCCCTCTTGTAGCAGACATGCACCTAGTCCATCTTTTGATGAGTCGGCTTGTAGTGTCAGTGGCTTTTTATGATCATAATACCGCAGCACAGGAGCCTGTGTGAGGGCCATCTTTAAAGTCTCTAGCGCTGCGCTGTGGTGCGGGCACCACTGCCACACTGCATCTTTCTTGAGCAGCTGTCTGAGGGGTGCTGTCAGAGAGGCCTCACTTGGTATGTACTGCGCTAAGAATTTCGTCATTCCCAGCAGGCGTTGGAGGCTCTGTTTGTCCTCTGGGGACGGCATGTCGATGATTGCCTTGATTTTTGCATCATCAGCTCTCTGTCCTGCTGATGTGATTATGTGTCCCATGTATTTCACAGTGTCCACTTTGTACTGGATTTTGTCCTTATTTAATTTCACATTCGCTGCCTTTGCTCTCTCCATCACTTTGTGTAGGATTTCATCATGTTCTCGTTCTGATGAAGCAGCAATGATCATGTCGTCTGCAATGACGTGTACACCTGAAATATCACCAAAAGTCTCACAGTTCTTTTGCTGAAACACCTCGCTGGCCGACTTGATCCCAAACGGGAGTCTGAGGAAGCGGTATCGGCCCCACGGCGTGTTGAAGGTGCACAATTTTGAAGATGGCTCGTCTAGCTTGATCTGCCAATATCCATCTTTTTCATCCAGGATGGTGAAGATGGATTTTCCTGCCAGTTTGCTGCGCACATCTTCAGGAGTAGGAATGGAGTAGTGCTGGCGCTTGACAGCCTCATTCAGGTTACAAGGGTCCAAACACACCCTTAGTGAACCGTTTTTCTTTTTTGTAGCGACAAGACTGTTCACCCATTCTGTCGGCACGTTGACAGCCGTTATCACATTTCTTTTCTCTAGGTCCTGTAGTGTGTCTTTTAGTGTGTCCATGATAGAGAGGGGTATGTTTCTGCAGCCATGAATCACAGGTGGGACAGATGGATCAACATGTATGTGATGAACTCCTGGAAACTCACCCAGCCCTGTGAAGACCTCAGAATACCTTTCAATCAGTTCGTTTTTGGTGGATGGAGGTTTTGGTGGCTGCGGCGGTGCTGATGTGATTACATCAACCCTCTTCACCAGCCCCAACTCTGTACACGCTTCTCCACCCAGGATCGCCTTGTCTGTCTGGCTGGTTACATGGAACTCCAAAGTGGCTGTGTGTTTGGCGGTTTTGCATTGCAGAGAAACAGTGCCCCCTGATGGCAGGCGGGCTCCACCAAAAGCAATTAAAACAGTCTTTGTAGGTCGCAGCTGAATGGGACCTGGCAGGCACTTGAAAATGGACATGGGTAACACGCTTGCATCAGCACCTGTGTCAAGCTTGAACTTTATTGGTACACCTCTGATGCTGGCTGTCTCATGCCATTTGCTGTGCTTTGTGTGGCATGCTGCGTCGTCTCCATCACTGCCTACTGAGCCTATGTATAAGGAGTCCACTTCAGTCTCTATATTGTGTACAGTCTTTGCACGATAGTTGCCACTTTTCACACTGTCTGCTCGACATACCTTAGAGAAGTGATTACTTTTCCCACATTTGTGACACACTGCTCCATAAGCTGGACATTGGCGGGGCTCATGCTTTCTTCCACATTTCTGGCAGTTCATCGGTGGTCGTGTCATGGCATTTTTATTCCAGCTGCCTGCACGTTTTTGTCCTTTTGCTTTCTCAATAGCCTCCACTGGAATGTCATGTGTGGCTGGTGTAGCCTGCATCGCCTGTATTTGTGTTTTTGCAAGCTCGGTTGATCTGCATATTTCTAAGGCTCTGTGAAGTGTAAGGCCATTTTCACGCAGCAGTCTTTCCTTCAGACGAGGGTCATTTATGCTGAAGACCAATTTATCCCTCAGCATGTCATCTTCACTTCGGCCAAACTCACAGTCCTTACTTTTATGGCGCAGCTCTGTGATAAATCTGTCCACAGAAATCCCTGAAGACATCACATGTGACCAAAACTGATGCCTTTCAAATACAACATTTTTCCGTGGGCTGCAATAGTCTTTGAATGCTTCAAGTACCTCTTCCATCGTGACGTCATCACCATCTGAGGTAATTGTGAGTGTATTATACACTTCCAACGCATCTTCGCCTATGGTGTGAAGCAGGATCGCTATTTTAACATCCTCTTCCTTGGCTTGCGCACCTGAAGCGACCATGTACAGCCGAAAACGTTGTTCCCATCTGCGCCAGTTTTCAGCGATGTTGCCGGTGAGTATCAGCTGTGACGGCGGCTTGAACTGCTCCATGCTCGCGCTGGGTGGCTGCACGGCTTTAGCTTGCGGTCACGTGCCTGCTAATCCACTGTTAACTTGCACACAGTACCTCGGCTCACTCCGGAACTCCGTCTTCTGACACCATGTTGTAGTCTTGTGTTATATCCAGACTCTGTGACTCTAATTGTGGGTAACTTATGTTATATGAAATAACACACACGGAGGCGAGGCTGCAGTTAACTCTGTTTAGTGTCGCTCAGCTCAACACACAGTTACAACCCAGACCAACATAGTCGAGCACCGAGTGCTCGATCAAATACACCACAAGAATAAAGTCGTAATATTAAGAGAATAAAGTCGTAAAATTATGAGAGTTAAGTCGTAATATTACAAGCAACAGTAGCCTGAACAAGATGTGACCAGTTCAACCTAACAGCAGGCTCGCACAACTCCATCAATGAAAGAGCTACTGAAAAGATCATTGATTGAGAAAACAGCGACTCTGCGGCCACTGAGAAATGTAACGTTAGTTTAACAACTATGCTACACTTGTAGCTGCTGCCCATCACTAATGCTATGTGCCACACAAACAATAATAATAATAAACACGACACATATCAAAGCACGATTAAAGGAATTACGTGGTTACATGCACATTACATGATGAGGCTAAATAAACGTTACTTTACCTGAGCTGACGCAGTCGGTGGAAGTCGTGGCAGCTCGTCAGGCTGAGCTGAGGATGATCCGAACCAGAGCACGACTGGATCCTATTTGATCGAGCACTCGGTGCTCGACTATACGACAAATACGTCTTCTGTTATGACGAATTAATTCGTTATCACGACAAAACGATTTTTGTTATGTCGAGATAATGAATTAAATTAATTCGTTATCACGACAAAACGATTTTTGTTATATCGAGATAACGAAATAATTAATTCGTTATCACGAGATAACAGTGCAAAAAAAAGAAAAAAACAGTGCAAAAATAAAAAAGGGGCATGGCCGTTCTCGGCTTCCGTAGCTCTTAGCTTAAGAATCTCTTTCATTACAGTTTTTCTCAATCGTTTTGGCCTATTTTTCCATTCACAGTTTACTTTTTCAAAACAGCTCACACAAAGCCCTTAACAGAAGCTGAAATAACCAAAACACTTTATGATGTTTGCAGAATGACACCACTTTCTCAAAACTTGTCACACATCCATCAAAACCAAACTTTTCCATCAAAACCTACAATTTTTTTTTGTCGAGATAATGAATTAAATTAATTCGTTATCACGACAAAACGATTTTTGTTATATCGAGATAACGAAATAATTAATTCGTTATTACGAGATAACAGTGCAAAAATAAAAAAGGGGCATGGCCGTTCTCGGCTTCCGTAAAGAGCAACTCTGGGAAACGCGATTTTCTTTCACAGGCTCCTTAAGAAGGTTTGAAAGAAGTCTTTCGCTGTTAAGAGCTACTTACAGTAACTGATCTGGGAAACCGGGCCATTGTATGTCAGGGTGCATTGGTCTCCCAGTTTTTATTTTTTTGGTCACCCAGTTTTTATTTTTTTGTTTGTTACACTTATTTTTCAGTCAAAATGTCAAAGCACTTTGTATTTCATGTACCTGGATGAAAGGTGCTATATAAATACAATTTGATTGATTGATTGATTGATTGATTGATGTCAAAGTGAGCATATATGCTGCTTGTCTCATGTTTTAAAAAGACGCTGTATGCACTTTGGCACCTTTGCCCAAAACAAATTTCCCCTCGGGGATAATAAAGTATATCTCATCTCATCTCTGCTGAGGATGTGTTCAATAGGCATGCCTAGAGCCCTAATGCAGTGGGAAAAAACAAGGACCAAAGTCTACTAAGGGTGTCACCTCGTGGCGGGAATAGAAACGACATGTAAAACACCCTTATAAATGAAATACATAAATGTTGTTCATGTTCTATTGGGAATACGATTTTGGTTTATTAGATTTGCAAATCATTGCCCTGTTTTTGTATTTGTGAATGTCCCCGTTGTGGGACAATAAAGATTGTTTAAAATAACAATCTTATGTTATTTACATTTTCACAGCATCCCAACTTCATTCAGACAACAACAAAAACATGTTTATAGCACCTTCCCAGTACAGGAACCACTCAGGTTGCTTTCACAACGCAGGCAGCTTTCTCTCACCTTACACACACACAGCATGGGATTGAATCATTTCAGAAAATAAAGCATAAAAGTTTCTGTCATGTTTACAGCTGCAGCTTTGATGACCTCCAAAAGTCAGACAGACACTTCGGGGAAGATCCAGGAAAGTTTGGTATTCTTCTGGAGGAGGACGAGGTTTCCAACCAAAAAGAGGAGGCCTCTTTGCTGAGGCTGCTGTTTACAGTTTTTCACAATTGTTTAAACACATTTATTGGAACATCAGACACAATGTGCACAACCTGAAACCCATTTTTCAGGTGGCTAAACCAATCCTGCTGAACTCCAAGCACATTTACTGCTCTAAACTCACATTCCCATTCCATACCACACATTTCTCACAGCACTACACACAATTCCCAATACCCTGCACACTCTTCCTGAATTCCCTCTCTTGCTGTTCACACAGAACACACAGTCAATCACATTTCTAAACTCCAAAGGCGGTTGTGCAACATGCAATCAGCAATTTGCCATTGAATTCATATTCATTGATGAAGCGGGGTTCAACCTTGTAAAAAGAAGGCACCGAGGGAAGAATATCATCGGTCAGCGTGCCGTCACAGAGGTCCCTGGCCAACATGGAGGAACATAACAATGTGTGCTGCCATCAATCACCACGGCGTCCTCCATCACCATGCCACCCTTGGCCCCTACAAGACCACACTTCTTCAAGCATTCCTGGACCAGCTCTACAGTATCATTGTCCAGCCAGACCAGATAGAGGACACAGAGGTGGTCAGGTTCGTTGTTATCTGGGACAATGTCAGTTTCCACCGGGCTGCTCTGGTCCGTGAGTGGTTCAGGGTCCATCCAGAAGTTGATGTGCTATATCTCCCTCCATACTCTCCCTTCCTCAACCCAATTGAGGAGTTTTTCTCTGCCTGGAGATGGAAGGTATACGAGAGAAATCCTCAGACACGGATCCCACTGCTGCAGGCCATGGAGGACGCATGTGGCGATGTCACTGCTGAGGCCTGTCAAGGCTTCATGCGGTGTTATAGGAGATTCTTCCCCCGCTGCTCGGCCAGGGAGAACATCGCCTGCGACGTGGATGAGGTCCTGTGGCCAGCCAGGGATGAAAGGCAGGATGCAGCCTAATACTTTTGTTCTGTTTCTATTTTCTGTCAAGTTTTCATCCACAGCTTGCTGTGATGTCCAGTGGACTGCACATTTTGAGTCCAAATACTGTACTGTAAAAATATTATTTGTTGTTACAGTAAAGAATCGTGTGTTGTTTTCTATTTGAGTAGCCTATACATAAGAATACTATATGGTGATATATTACATCCAACAGCTGAAAGTGTAACACTGAACATACAAATGCATGATTCTACTGAGGCATTCATATAGTGTTTTCCATTCATACTATAGTGTCTTCCATTTTGCACATCAGTGTTCAGTGGGTGCTTAGAAATGTCTACTCAAATGATGTATGTGTTTGGCATTTGAGAAGGAAATACCATTTAGTGAAGAGTTAACACTGTTTTGAGGGTAGAGTGTGCTTTTGCAAGAGAAGTGTAGGATTTTGCATTTTGTGTGTGAGTTTTGTAATTTGTGTTTAGAGTTTTGAGAAAGTGAGGTAGTCTATCAGGAAATGTGTTTAAACAATTGTGAAAAACTGTAAAACTATATTTGTTTATACAGACCCAAAAGTATTAACTTCTGCACCCTGAAATTCTATACAGAAATTAATTGATTAAAACAGTCTGTGGTCTACAGCTGTGAAACCAGTCCTGCTTTGATATCATCACCAAACCAGCTGAATCTGACAACAAACACCTTCTGCTCCTGAACTGATCAGATCAATATCCCAGTTCCTGACTTGATGCTGTTTTCTGACGATAAAGGGTTTGTCAAATATTCTTTTAAAAGTTTGTGTGTTTACACTAAGATTCACACTTCTTTGGATGTTCATGAGAGTTTAATGAGACAAAGGAAACATGACACAATATTTAAACGAAGAATTGGATAACTGAATATAACAATAACTTGAGAAGATTAATACATTTTTAAGGACTAAATGTTAAAACTCATGGAACATGTATAAACATCAAAAAAGTTTGTTGCTGCTCAATCACAGGTTTCTTTACAGTAATTAAGCTGATAAAAAACAAAATTTCAAATAAATGTAATTTTTCTGAAGTCATGTAATCAGACAGATGCAACTAGAAACATCAAGTACAATCTGACACTTATCTAAGCTGATTTGATTTCTGTCAAATAAAGTAAATCAGAGACATTTTCAACATTTGCTCAGTATTCTGAACTATTCAATATTTATTTCACACCCAAACAAACCTACAATCTAAATGCCATGCTTGATCACATTTTCATGTTGAAATAAAGCTAAAAGAGAAAACAGAATAAAGAAATAAAAAGTCATGGCTAACATTAATTTTCCTTTCCTTTTCCTTTTTCTTCTTTTTTTAATGACACGTGCAGTTTCCTCACAACCTGAACATTTCATCAAGACTTTCAATAGCTTCATCTTTACTGCAGTTTCTCCAATCACCAGGAATCTTTCCACTGCCCTGGAATTTCAACTCATAGTGGTCTTCCAGGTCCTTCTGAAAGCGACACACAAACCATTTCCAGTATGTCAGCTTGGATTCATCAGCAGTAATCCTCCATGATGCAAACCTCTCCCCTGCGGTTGGATACTGTTTATAAGGAACCCTCTCGTCTTTATCATGCCTGGGGTAGAAACGTCTGTCACTCACAACTAATGTGGTGCAGAAATCAATGACCAGATTCACTGTGCCTCTTCCGTGCCATCCTTGAACTCCATTAGGTCGATGAAAAGGTGCACTGTGTTTGTCCTTTTCTTTGTCCTTAATGTGGTCTGCGACTGAGTTGGTGCAAACAGCTGCACAGAAGGGACAACGTTCCCAGCAGCAGTTACACAGCTGTTCAATGAGGATTTCATCAGGTTTCTGTCTGAACTCTGTCACTTCCTCCAGAGAGAGTTGCTTCATCTCCTTGATGGATTTAAGAGCTTTCTCAGTCTCTTCTTTAAGAAAGTCAAAATTGTTTATGTCACTGAAGTTTTGACAACTGATGGTATCAAGTGTCAGTTTATTGTCCAGTAATCTGGAAAATTCCTCCACCCACATTTCTATGTCTCCTTTCTTGATCTTGACTTTCTCTGTTGCTTCAAATAAAGATTGACTGACAAGTTTATCAATGTCATCCACATTCTTCTGGAGTTTTTTCAGGGATTCATCTTTGTGCTCTGTGAAGATGTATTTCTTTACTTCTTCTTTTATGAAATCCTCCACTTGTTTCCTTGGATTTGTGATGTAGGTGATGAACTTACTGAAGTCTTCTTTCTCTGCTAGTGACTTCAACACATGCTTCTCCAGGTCCAGTCTGTTTCCAGTGAATGCTGGGAAGTTAGATCTCATATCTCCAGCAAGATGGATGGCAGTCGTGTTACAGGCGGCCTCAACAGCAGAAACCTTCAGTTTTTCACAGATCATTTCTGCAAAAACCACAGCAGACGAGTTTCCTCTGCAGAAACTCCTGAAAATGTTGTAATATCCGTTTTTCTTGCTGTCCAAATAGGTCAGAGCATCGTTTTTCTCTTTGTATGTCTTGTGAGATTTTAAAATGCAGCTTTCTGCCTTGTCAAAGACATACAGACACAGATCCACTGTAAACTCCTTCTGAAGTTGAAATTTCTTCTCTGCATTAAATTCTGTCACTGCCTGTTTGACATTGTGGGCCATTTTATGCAGATAAGCTGAACTATAGCCTTGAGTTGCTACAGGCTTACTCTGAATGTACTCCAGGGACTTCTGTTCAACATCATCAATGAGGGATCTGATCAGTTGCTGTTCTTCAAATCCCACTTTTGTTTCTCTTTTGATGACTTTCTCCCATTGTTCTTTGGTATAATTCCAGACCACTTTCATTCTTTTCCCGTAGCTTGTGTCCTCGGTTTTTGTCTCCTCATGTTTGGATTTCTTGGCTTTTTGTTTTTTGTCTGTTGTTCTTTTATCATCTTCCGGCTGTTGGTTTTCATACTCATGGGATTTCGCGTGGGTTATATAATCACAGTAACTCCCAGCTTCTGACAGCTTTTTATATCTCCCACTCGTTTTTGACTCATCAGTGAGGGACCAATCAAATCCAAGAAGCTGAAGAACATGTTTCTGATCTTCTTCCAAGTTGATGTCCTCAATGGGTTTTGTACCTTTAGTAAATTCAGTTACCCAGCCTCCCCAAACTGAGTCAAACTGTTGTTTCAGTTCTTCTTCATCTTTTGCCTTGCCTTTCAACTGGTGAGCGAGCTCTTTGCTCTTCTGCAGCAGATTGTTCTCATAGTCTGTCGTCTTCTTATCAAGATTCTTCCTAGCTTTATTCTGCTGGATAACTTCATCCAGTTTTCTTTTGACTCCACTCACATGCTCGTCATGAAACTCCTTTATTTTTATTTCAAATCGGACTTGCCACTGAGCCAAGATTTCTTTGTCTACATCGTTGTCAAAGAAGACAGCCATGTTTTTGGTTATTTCACCAAATCTTTTGCTCATTTCTTTTGAAAGATAACTGAGTTCAACCTTGTCAATTTGTCCCTTTTCAACTTTGGGATAAAGCTGATTCTCAATGGTGAGCATCTCGGTCCTCAGGTCCCAGGTCCAGTTCCCATACTGGACCTCAAGTCTTCTATACGTTGCAATTTCTTGTGCATTTTTGAAACTAAACACAAAGTGTTCGTTCATCAGGGCGGTCCACAGGTCCTTGACTTTGCTGCTGAAATGTGAGAGAGTGATCCCTGCAGACGCTGAAGCTTTGGACAGGATGAAGTTCTTCAGTTCTTGGACACTCTCACTGTAATCTGGATTTACAGGAGCCATTGGTGGACTTCCCTCCCACAGCTGGGCAAAGTATTTCACATCATTTTGAATGTCAAATTTAATGACATCATTGAAGCACTCAGCATCACACACTTCCTCTTTGGCAGCGAGTTGAGCCATCTTGTCCAGTTTTTCCTGCAACCGTCTCCTTCCGTCCATGTTTTTCTCTGCAGCTGCAATACTTGTAACATTCTGGTGAACAAACACACAGCTTGGAGAAAGGTTCACTTTCTTCATCCTCATGAAAGCCTGAACAACAATCTGCAGGACATCTTGCATCTCAGCTGGATTCTCACCATAGATGTTGATCAGTGTCAAGTTTCCCAGACCAACAACAAACGTTGCCAGTTCATTGTCGTGTTTAAGAGTGGTGTCACCTTCCAGCTCAAGAGCACGAAGTCCTTCAGTGTCCACAACTAGAATGTAGTCTTCCTTGATTTCCTCTGACAGTTTGACCAGCTGCATGTAGGCACCCCTGGTGCACCTGCCAGCACTCACTGCAAACTGCAACCCAAACATGGCATTCAGCATTGTTGACTTTCCACTGCTTTGTACCCCCAAAACTGACAAGACGAAAACTCTCTGGTCTCCCAGTTTGTTGATGACTTCCTGTACAACACTAGAGATCCACGTTAAAGGCACGTGACCTGCATCTCCATCCATCAGCTCCATCGGGTGTCCTGATATCATCAGATCTGCAGCCAGTTCAGGGTATTTATCCCATTCAGTCTTTGACCTCTGTGTTTGTTTCTCCTGAGATTTGTGAGCTTCATAGATCTGTCCCATCTCTCTGAAGATGTGCTCCAAACCAAACGTTGCTGATTGAAGCTTTTTTGACAACTGTTCAAGCTCAGTTTGCTTTTTCTTTAGCAGAGCTGTCTTGTCATGCTTGTTTTTTAAAGCCAGGACCTCAGACCACTTTTGATCATATTCTTGGAGAATTAAAGAGAGATCATCTGTGGAAAGGGCATCTATTTGGATCTGAGTCCATTTTAGGTAAAACGCTTTGACTTCTGGTGACAAACTCATGAGGTTTTTAGTGATTGACTCTATCAGTTTTCTACAGGAAACAGCACGTTGTTCTTCCCGCAGCTTCTTCAGACGCTTTTCCCTCTGGCTCTTTTCTTTCTCAATGTTTCCTTTGAGGTGATACAGTTCTTTGTTTATTTTGGACCAATCATGCCAAAGCTGGCCTTGACAAGGAAGAAGATCATCTTTGATCCTGGAAACATCCATTCCCTGAGTCAGCTTTGATATTTCCATGGCAGCAGATTTCCCTGCTTGGCAAACTGGGTCATTTTCATCCACTCTGACTCCAGAAACCTCAGCTATTGATTCAAGCTGGAAGGATGTACGTGGTCCAGACAAAACCTTTCCAATAATCTGTTTCAGCTCTTCACAAACATCAGACTGGTTTCTGTCTTTCAGGCCCAGTTTGTATTTTTGTGGTTTCATCTTAGTTACATCAAAGTCATCATCATCAACGAGGACAACTAGAGGTTTTTCAGATTTGTAAAGGGTCGATATGACTGCACTACTTTCGTTTTTTTTCAGGGTTGGCACAAGAACAACAATAACTGAAGACATTTTGATCAGTATTTCACGTTGTTTGTCAATCGATAGAGAATCTCCATGAAGATTACAGAAAGCAATGCAGTCTGTGAAGGAATCATCTGGTTTTCCAGCAGGACAGTACCAAGCAATCTCTGCTACACCGTCCATCAGATGACGAGTTTTGGTGCTGCCTGGACAGTTTCGATGGAAGAACGTGTTGTGACGTTCATTGATCAGCGTGTTCATGAGCTGAGATTTAGACTGAGACAATGAACCCAGACGGAGAAATGTCACCATGGGAATGTTGGCTTTGCAGATTGGCATGCTCTTCATGATGACAGTGTTTGAATCATCTCTGATCTTCCATGTTTTATTTATTTGTCTGAAGGCCCACAGAGGACACTCAATATCTGGTCCAGCAGGGTCAGGAACAAGTAAAGGTAGAGCGTACTGGCATTGTGACAACTTTGTGATCATGTTCTGCTTAAGGAAGCTGTCTGAACAGTGAAATACTGCCATCTGAACATCCATTGGATGAACATGAGACTGCTTTGACTGATCTCTCACAACGGTGCTAAAAAGAGCATCTGAATCACTGTCATCTGTGTCATCACTGTCAGAAACCTGAACAGACTGGGACTGGTTCACCTCAGAACTGTCTTTCCGTACAGGGATGTATCTGGCTCTGTAATCTAACATCATCAACTTCTGAAGGAAAGTTTGGGCCAGATCTTTCTCAGATGTGTCATTGCTCTGTTTCACAGATGGACATATTTTAGCAAGATCTGCTGGTGAAAACTTGTGTTGATATCTGTCCAGAAGATGAAGTCTGCTGAGCACTTCTTCAAACTCTGTTCTTTGTGTCTTTTTGTTTTCTTCAGAAATGTTTCTTGGTCGCTGTAAAAATATTAAAAACCTTTATCCTCTCTTTTATGTGAGAATAATATGGCATCAGAAACATTATTTGAACAAAATATCTTACCTTCTTCTCATTTCCACACAGACCGCCATCCAAGGTACCTGCCAACCAGGAATAAAAGATCTGTGTTATGTGGGATTATTGGCAGCAGTGTAAAGGTTTCAGGTGCATCCTCACCTACTTCTAAGGTGCATGGATAGAAGAAGGAAAGATGCCCTTTTAATGTTGAAGAGAGTTCTTTACGAAGGCAAAATAAATAGTATTAAGGATGGATGTTTTGAAGGCCTGACTGAAGTAGAGTTAACTTCTCATAGTCAGACTACCACACAAATGCAGCTGAGGGGGAGATAAACCCTGCATACACATGTTGAACTGATCTAAACTGGTATGGAATAAACCAGAACATAAAAAAGCATGAAATGAAAAGAGTTGTGAGTCTCTCACCATTTGTCATTGTTCAAAGTTGCAGCTGCCAACTAAAACCAAGATTTATCTGTAGTTTTGAGGCTTAACTGGTCAACCAGAATTAAATAGCCTAAAGCTAACAAGCTGAAGGAGAGGACTGTCTCTGACTATCATGACAGAGTCTGACTTACTGTCATCAGTAAATAAATAAAGTCTTAAAAACCTAAATGTTGATCACATCAACATACAATGGTCACTATATAATACCCTGAGTGTTATTACACAGGACTGCTGAAAATGAACATTACTTTACAGTTTCTTAATCTTATAGTAATAATGTTATTGGATGTTTGCAGTGTTACCTTTCTCCTTTGTTTCACACGGATCAGACATGATCTCAGACTTCTTCTCCGAGTGTTCAGCATCACCAGGTTCCTTCAGATAATCACAGTAAGAATTTAAAAAAGATTTTGATTAGATTTTGCTTTAATTTACAGTTTACAAAAGGTCAATTTCACTTTCCTTTACTGCTGTTAGCATATGTTTTATGTAATAATGTAATATAATAAAATAATTTATCAAGTGAACAACTAGAGGTTGGGATTTAAATATGGTTAGTAATAATCGGGCTAAAGAAATAAAAAAAACAGCAAAAAAACACGTCGGACCGGCCATTCAGTTCCTTTCAACATGTTTTACAAAACTGTAAACGGTTGAAGAAAATGACTGACTGACAAATCATCATTCTGTCACAATATTCAAACCACTGTGTTCCATTGCTTTAATTTCTGTAAACATTTGGAAAAATAAAAAAACTTTTATTGCAATTTTTTTCCCCTTTGCTTCTATATATATATATATATATATATATATATATATATATATATATATATGTGTGTGTGTGTGTGTGTGTGTGTGTGTGTGTGTGTGTGTGTGTGTGTGTGTGTGTGTGTGTGTGTCCTGCTTCATTCTGTCAGGATGCTTCAGTTTGAACATCAAACAAAGTTTTCTCATCTTGTTATTTGAGTTTCACCAACGTGATCTTTTCCATATCACAATTCCTCCTCTCTTCTTTCTTCTCTTTTTTACGTTACACATTTTTTCCAGTGTTTTGTTGCATTCTTACATTTTCCTCAATAAATAAAAAGATGATGACTGGAAAGCTTACTTTTATCTTGGTTTCAGCTGCAGTCTCCATCTTTCCATCTGCAGGATGATCTGAGAAAAAAGAGTATTGAACAGTTCAAAACATGACAATTTGATACAACAAAGCATCCCAGATAGACTATGTCTGCTTTTGTTCTTTCTCATATTTCTTAACATCAACCTCATCCGTCTTCAGTATATCTGCCCAGGTCTCATGACAACACATCACCTGATCACTGTTTGACACCAGTCAGGTGACGCTCAGCAAAGATGCTCAGATTTCTTGAAAAGGATTGGAATCTCAGTGCCACTAATCTGGACTGTTTAATAATAATAAATCTTTATTTCTAAAGCAGTTTTCACACATAAAAATGTAGCACAAAGTGCTTAAATACTTAAAAATAAAACAAACTAAAAAACAGAACCCCCCCCATCCTGGAAGGCGATGCTCCAGTGTTACCATTCTCCTTTGTGTCACATGGACCAGACATTATCTCAGATTCTTCTGCTTTGTTGTCTTCATTCTGCTCTGAGGTTGCTCTGTATTTTAAGTTATCCTCAACAATGAAGAGTGATTAAATATAAAAAATATTACTTTTCATTTTGTATTCATTCTGATGCAATATGTAGTTAAATCGGGATCTAAATGTGTAGAACTTTCCAGTGAAGTTATTGCTTTATATAAGTGAGAGATGGTACAATTGTTCTCTTGTTTACTGTGATCATCTCTGATCTCCATTCTGTATGTGGAGCATGTGCAGTTCGCCAGAGCGCAGAGGTCTTAGGGGTTTAAAAGGTTTAAAAGTTAAAAGTTAATTTTGGTTTTCATTGTAAAAATTGGCTTGTTGGTGAGCAATATAAACTAGCGTCGCTTGTGTTTCCAGTGAAGGAAATGTCACATGAAGAATTGTATAATTTTTGTAGTTTTCACAAATTTTGTTTCGTGTTTGTT
The DNA here is from genome assembly GCF_033807715.1 of Cololabis saira. Classification (NCBI taxonomy): domain Eukaryota; kingdom Metazoa; phylum Chordata; class Actinopteri; order Beloniformes; family Belonidae; genus Cololabis; species Cololabis saira. The sequence continues at coordinate 28,143,958 of NC_084607.1, read as the reverse complement.
TTGCAGGTTTACAACCTAACTAATAACGGTAGTGTGTGAATGTTATTCTGTGTGTGTGTGGCAACATTTAAAAGAAAGAGTTGTATCCGCCTTACCTGTCCTGACGACCCCTCCAGAGGGGAGTTTATTAAACTATAGTAGTAGTTTGGTCAAATCTGGACAAAACGGATTGATCATGTTCTTTATCAATGGAGGTTTAAACTGTTTAAACTGTTTTTTGCATTTAGTTTAATAATAAATATAAAACTAAATAAAGTTTGCTGTGTTGCAGAACTGGTAAGATCAATACATTTTCATAACGTTTACATTAATTCATTGTAATTAGGGATGTCCCGATACCCTTTTTTTCACACCGAGTACGAGTACGAGTATTTTAATTTGTGTACTCGCCGATACCGAGTACCGATCCGATACTTCTACCACAAAAATAACTAGGCTAAAAATGCAATGAAAAATGCAATGAATTGGAAGACAGGTTTTATTTGCAACAGAAATTCAATTTTAAACAAAACTCGGTCAGCTAGGCTACATTGAGCTGTTACTTTTCTTTTATCCCTTTTATCCACGTACGCGTCAATCTCATGACATCACTGAGTGATTCTTTGGGAAAAATGTTTGTTTTTGCATGTTTTGTCACATTTACACAGACTCAAACACACACAGAGTTTCTATGAGTTCATGGGCTTGTTCTAGTTCTGCCTGGTTAAAAAAGAAAAGTACAAAGGCTTGAAATTTTGTGCTACTTGTTTTGTGCTACTTGTTTTGTGCTACTAATTTATTTTTTTTATTCTGTTATTATTTATTAAAGTACTTGAATTTACTTTAAGATTAATTTAATTTAATCTAGCTATTCTTTATTTTTTATTTATTTTATTGTTTTAATTTGCCTGAAGATGATTATTTTGTACTTCAGACGTTACTCAACAGTTACTCAGTACTTGAGTAGTTTTTTCACCAAGTACTTTTTTACTTTTACTCAAGTAATTATTTGGATGACTACTTTATACTTCTACTTGAGTCATATTATTCTGAAGTAACAGAAGTTCACCTCAGAACTGTCTTTCCCTACAGGGATGTATCTGGCTCTGTAATCTAACATCATCAACTTCTGAAGGAAAGTTTGGGCCAGATCTTTCTCAGATGTGTCATTGCTCTGTTTCACAGATGGACATATTTTAGCAAGATCTGCTGGTGAAAACTTCTTTTCATATGTTCAGGAATAAAAGATCTGTGTTATGTGGGATTATTGGCAGCAGTGTAAAGGTTTCAGGTGCATCCTCACCTACTTCTAAGGTGCATGGATAGAAGATGGAAAGATGCCCTTTTAATGTTGAAGAGAGTTCTTTACGAAGGCAAAATAAATAGTATTAAGGATGGATGTTTTGAAGGCCTGAACTAACTAGAGTTAACTTCTCATAGTCAGACTACCACACAAATGCAGCTGAGGGGGAGATAAACCCTGCATACACATGTTGAACTGATCTAAACTGCTATGGAATAAACCAGAACATAAAAAAGCATGAAATGAAAAGAGTTGTGAGTCTCTCACCATTTGTCATTGTTCAAAGTTGCAGCTGCCAACTAAAACCAAGATTTATCTGTAGTTTTGAGGCTTAACTGGTCAACCAGAATAGCCTAAAGCTAACAAGCTGAAGGAGAGGACCGTCTCTGACTATCATGACAGAGTCTGACTTACTGTCATCAGTAAATAAATAAAGTCTTAAAAACCTAAATGTTGATCACATCAACATACAATGGTCACTATATAATACCCTGAGTGTTATTACACAGGACTGCTGAAAATGAACATTACTTTACAGTTTCTTAATCTTATAGTAATAATGTTATTGGATGTTTGCAGTGTTACCTTTCTCATTTGTTTCACACGGATCAGACTTGATCTCAGACTTCTTCTCCGAGTGTTCAGCATCACCAGGTTCCTTCAGATAATCACAGTAAGAATTTAAAAAATTAGATTTTGCTTTAATTTACAGTTTACAAAGGTCAATTTCACTTTCCTTTACTGTTGTGAGCATATGTTTTATGTAATAATGTAATATAATAAAATAATTTATCAAGTGAACAACTAGAGGTTGGGATTTAAATATGGTTAGTAATAATCGGGCTAAAGAAATAAAAAACACAGCAAAAAAACACGTCGGACCGGCCATTCAGTTCCTTTCAACATGTTTTACAAAACTGTAAACAGTTGAAGAAAATGACTGACTGACAAATCATCATTATGTCACAATATTCAAACCACTGTGTTGCATTGCTTTAATTTCTGTAAACATTTGGAAAAATAAAAAAACTTTTATTGCAATTTTTTTCCCCTTTGCTTCTACGCTTAAAACTGCTCAACAAACGCAGTCAGAGAACAAAAACATTAAACTGGAGAGGCACTTTAATCTACTTAATTATATTCTATATATAATTATATATAAGTACTATATTACTTATTATATTATATATTATATATATATATATATATATATATATATATATATATATATATATATATATATATATGTGTGTGTGTGTGTGTGTGTGTGTGTGTGTGTGTGTGTGTGTGTGTGTGTGTGTGTGTGTCCTGCTTCATTCTGTCAGGATACTTCAGTTTGAACAGCAAACACAGCTTTCTCATCTTGTTATTTGAGTTTCACCAACGTGATCTTTTCCATATCACAATTCCTCCTCTCTTCTTTCTGTTCTTTTTACGTTACACATTTTTCCAGTGTTTTGTTGGCCTTGCTACATTTTTCTGCATTCCTACATTTTCCTCAATAAACAAATAAAAAGATGACTGGAAAGCTCACTTTTATCTTGGTTTCAGCTGCAGCCTCCATCTTTCCATCTGCAGGATGATCTGAGAAAAAAGAGGATTGAACAGTTAAATACATGACAATTTGATACAACAAAGCATCCTAGATATCTGCTTTGTTCTTTCTCATATTTCTTGACATCAACGTCATCCGTCTTCAGTATATCTGCCCAGGTCTCATGACGACTCATCACCTGATCACTGTTTGACACCAGTCAGGTGACGCTCAGCCAAAGATGCTCAGGTCTCTTGAAAATGATATGAATCTCAGTGCCACTAACCTGGACTGTTTAATAATAATACATCTTTATTTCTAAAGCAGTTTTCACACATAAAAATGTAGAACAAAGGGCTTTACATATTTAAAAATGACACAACTAAAAAACAGGAGAAAAACAAGAGAAAATCAGTGGTTCAACTACAGAGTTCACTTTAATTTCAGTGTCAGAGTTTGAGGAAGTGATCAGCTGAATTATAATATATAAAATCAGTCTGATGACCAATATTTCTAAAATATTACCTTTGTCACTGTTTGCAGCTGATGCAGACTTGCTTTCCATTCCCTGTTCTGTGTTTTTATCTGAGTGTTGAACATCATGAGGATCAATCTGAAAAAAATGTAAAAAAAAATTTCAAGTTACATTTAATGAGATCATAAGTTTTTAACTGTGTGAGCTGATGTTGTTGAGTGTTGAGCTAATCAAGAGTATGATTCATGAAATAAGAGCTGAAGATGAAACAAGAAATGATCACAGAAAAAGAAAAATATCTTAAATTAAAAAGGTCTGAGTTGTAGATCGATTCTCAACAAAAGTATTGGTATCCTCAGAGCTCTGTGAGGAGATTTAATAGACAAGAGAAACTCCTGTTCTCACCTCGGTGTCAGCTGCACGCTCCTCTGTCTGGTCTGCGAGAAAACAGAACACACATACCATCAGCTATGAAGCTGCACAGCAAAATCGGGACTCTTAATTCAACTCCCAGTGTGTTAATTTTAACACTTTTTATGAGTTTATATAATTCTCATAGATTTTGAGTTTAATTTACACTTTGCAAAGTGATTTTAACTCTCTAATAGTGTTACATTTTGACAAACCTGGTGTTGTTTTATGACACCACATAAGTGCACTTTTAACTCAAAATGATTTTATTCCCTTTCACTCTGAGTGTTAATTTTGAACATACAGTGTTATTTTATGACACATGGAAGTGTATTTTTAACCCTAAACGTGTGTTGTTAGTCATTTTGTTTTACAGTACATTAAAAGTGCATTCTATGTTTACTACAATAACGTACATCACAAAATCTGAAAATTATTGTCGTCACTTCCAAGGCTACAGAAAGTTATCCTGAGTTCAAATGTGTTGAACAGCAATAGTGAAAAGTAAAATCATTCAAACATAAATCTATTTTTTTCTTCTTAATTCAAAAATAAATAAGTAACTTAACAGCACCACATAAATTAGCACAATAAGATCAGGCACAAGTTAAAGGAGCATGAGGCAGGATTGAGGCAGGATTTATGAAAAGAAATTCGTATACGTTTTAAGTTTTCTAGTAATAATGTCAGATGAAGCGTTCCAAACCAAAAAGAATGAGCCCTCTAGCGTATCTGTCCGTTGCCTTGAACAGGCTGTGTGCTGCAAAATGTGCTGCAATTCTGGGCCCGAATTTCCGGCGCTGTCCTGCGGATGTGACGTCATGCACGTTCTCCCCGTTCTCCTGTGCCGGCTTCGCTGTTGGCTGCAGTACCCCCGACGGCCCTCGTGGCGAAGGGTGGCGCTATCGAATCTCATTTCTTAAAAGGAGCCTCATGCTCCTTTAAACAATTACAAAGAAAATATTGGCACAATATATTGACTCATCTGCACCATAGGCACTTTGTAAATCAAAGGGCCCATTAAGCACAAGACCATCTACTTTAACAACATCATCGTCATTACTTTCAAATAATTTGTAAGCATGGAAATGTTCATTGAAATAGATAACACCATTAACAACAATTATTTCTATTCTGCAAAACGCAGGTATGTCATGTTCAATCTCACTGCAAATATCAGTCCTTCCGTGTACTCTGTCCCACTGATTGTAACCCAGTTAGTTGCATGGATGTCTAGTGATACAGACTCAACATGCAAAGCTCGTGCCAACATATCTCCATAGTCCTCATTGTCCACATTAATAGATTCCATTGGTCCATACTCAATACATTTGACTGTGATGTTGAATGATCTAAAGGAGAGGTGTCTAAACAAATATAACATAATGTGACAGGCCTGAAATGTAGCATTTAATGGTGGCCCAGACGCTGGTTAAAAATCGAACCCGAGCCCACATTTCCAAACTGTTTTTGCAATTAGATAGATCTTTCTTTTTAAAATATTTTTTGATAAATCTGTTCCAGTAGTCAAAGCAGAGACATGACATCTTAACTGATATTCGTGAAAAGGAAAAGCCCTGAACATTCATTACAACTGAGCTGGGTATAATAAATAAAAGAGGATCAGGATCAGGTTACAAAAGATAAAAGTAATTGTATAATATGTAAAAACCAATAGAGTTAGATTATAAAGCAATAAAACACAAGTCTCAAAAACATAGCTATTGTCAAGAGATTAAATATTATAATTATTGCCTTATGCCAAAGGGGTTTTTTCATAGCCAATTCTAAAATGATGATTTTGCTATGAATAACAGAGAAATGTACCTACCTGCATTAGGAATTCCGTCATGTACTGTCAGACATAAATCTGGACTGGTCTCTATCAGTTCAGAGATGTCTTCCTCAACTACTGTGTTAGTTTCATCAAAAGCGTCAAGTTGGGTAGCAGAATAAAATATCTGTGTTATGTGGGATTATTAGCAGCAGTGTAAAGGTTTCAGGTACAGCCTCACCTACTTCTAAGGTGCATGGATAGAAAAGAAAAGATGCTCTTTTAATGTTGAAGACAGTTCTTTACGAAGGCAAAATAAATAGTATTAAGGATGTTTTGAAGGCCTGACTGAAGTAGAGTTAACTTCTCATAGTCAGACTACCACACAAATGCAGCTGAGGGGGAGATAAACCCTGCATACACATGTTGAACTGATCTAAACTGCTATGGAATAAACCAGAACATAAAAAAGCATGAAATGAAAAGAGTTGTGAGTCTCTCACCATTTGTCATTGTTCAAAGTTGCAGCTGCCAACTAAAACCAAGATTTATCTGTAGTTTTGAGGCTTAACTGGTCAACCAGAATTAAATAGCCTAAAGCTAACAAGCTGAAGGAGAGGACTGTCTCTGACTATCATGACAGAGTATGACTTACTGTCATCAGTAAATAAATAAAGTCTTAAAAACCTAAATGTTGATCACATCAACATACAATGGTCACTATATAATACCCTGAGTGTTATTACACAGGACTGCTGAAAATGAACATTATTTTACAGTTTCTTAATCTTATAGTAATAATGTTATTGGATGTTTGCAGTGTTACCTTTCTCCTTTGTTTCACACGGATCAGACTTGATCTCAGACTTCTTCTCCGAGTGTTCAGCATCACCAGTTTCCTTCAGATAATCACAGTAAGAATTTAAAAAATTAGATTTTGCTTTAATTTACAGTTTACAAAGGTCAATTTCACTCTCCTTTACTGTTGTGAGCATATGTTTTATGTAATAATGTAATATAATAAAATAATTTATCAAGTGAACAACTAGAGGTTGGGATTTAAATATGGTTAGTAATAATCGGGCTAAAGAAATAAAAAACACAGCAAAAAAACACGTCGGACCGGCCATTCAGTTCCTTTCAACATGTTTTACAAAACTGTAAACGGTTGAAGAAAATGACTGACTGACAAATCATCATTCTGTCACAATATTCAAACCACTGTGTTGCATTGCTTTAATTTCTGTAAACATTTGGAAAAATAAAAAAACTTTTATTGCAATTTTTTTCCCCTTTGCTTCTACGCTTAAAACTGCTCAACAAACCCAGTCAGAGAACAAAAACATTAAACTGGAGAGGCACTTTAATCTACTTAATTATATTCTATATATAATTATATATAAGTACTATATTACTTATTATATTATATATATATATATATATATATATATATATATATATATATATATATATATGTGTGTGTGTGTGTGTGTGTGTGTGTGTGTGTGTGTGTGTGTGTGTGTGTGTGTGTGTGTGTGTGTGTGTGTGTGTGTCCTGCTTCATTCTGTCAGGATGCTTCAGTTTGAACATCAAACACAGTTTTCTCATCTTGTTATTTGAGTTTCACCAATGTGATCTTTTCCATATCACAATTCCTCCTCTCTTCTTTCTTCTCTTTTTTACGTTACACATTTTTTCCAGTGTTTTGTTGCATTCTTACATTTTCCTCAATAAATAAAAAGATGACTGGAAAGCTTACTTTTATCTTGGTTTCAGCTGCAGTCTCCATCTTTCCATCTGCAGGATGATCTGAGAAAAAAGAGGATTGAACAGTTCAATACATGACAATTTGATACAACAAAGCATCCCAGATAGACTATGTCTGCTTTTGTTCTTTCTCATATTTCTTAACATCAACCTCATCCGTCTTCAGTATATCTGCCCAGGTCTCATGACAACACATCACCTGATCACTGTTTGACACCAGTCAGGTGACGCTCAGCCAAAGATGCTCAGGTCTCTTGAAAAGGATTTGAATCTCAGTGCCACTAACCTGGACTGTTAATAATAATAGATCTTTATTTCTAAAGCAGTTTTCACACATAAAAATGTAGCACAAAGTGCTTAAATACTTAAAAATAAAACAAACTAAAAAACAGAACCCCTCCACCCTGGAAGGCGATGCTCCAGTGTTACCGTTCTCCTTTGTGTCACATGGACCACACATTATCTCAGATTCTTCTGCTTTGTTGTCTTCATTCTGCTCTGAGGTTGCTCTGTATTTTAAGTTATCCTCAACAATGAAGAGTGATTAAATATAAAAAATATTACTTTTCATTTTGTATTCATTCTGATGCAATATGTAGTTAAATCGGGATCTAAATGTGTAGAACTTTCCAGTGAAGTTATTGCTTTATATAAGTGAGAGATGGTACGATTGTTCTCTTGTTTACTGTGATCATCTCTGATCTCCATTCTGTATGTGGAGCATGTGCAGTTCGCCAGAGCGCAGAGGTCTTAGGGGTTTAAAAGGTTTAAAAGTTAAAAGTTAATTTTGGTTTTCATTGTACAAATTGGCTTGTTGGTGAGCAATATAAACTAGCGTCGCTTGTGTTTCCAGTGAAGGAAATGTCACATGAAGAATTGTATAATTTTTGTAGTTTTCACAAATTTTGTTTCGTGTTTGTTTTGCAGGTTTACAACCTAACTAATAACGGTAGTGTGTGAATGTTATTCTGTGTGTGTGTGGCAACATTTAAAAGAAAGAGTTGTATCCGCCTTACCTGTCCTGACGACCCCTCCAGAGGGGAGTTTATTAAACTATAGTAGTAGTTTGGTCAAATCTGGACAAAACGGATTGATCATGTTCTTTATCAATGGAGGTTTAAACTGTTTAAACTGTTTTTTGCATTTAGTTTAATAATAAATATAAAACTAAATAAAGTTTGCTGTGTTGCAGAACTGGTAAGATCAATACATTTTCATAACGTTTACATTAATTCATTGTAATTAGGGATGTCCCGATACCCTTTTTTTCACACCGAGTACGAGTACGAGTATTTTAATTTGTGTACTCGCCGATACCGAGTACCGATCCGATACTTCTACCACAAAAATAACTAGGCTAAAAATGCAATGAAAAATGCAATGAATTGGAAGACAGGTTTTATTTGCAACAGAAATTCAATTTTAAACAAAACTCGGTCAGCTAGGCTACATTGAGCTGTTACTTTTCTTTTATCCCTTTTATCCACGTACGCGTCAATCTCATGACATCACTGAGTGATTCTTTGGGAAAAATGTTTGTTTTTGCATGTTTTGTCACATTTACACAGACTCAAACACACACAGAGTTTCTATGAGTTCATGGGCTTGTTCTAGTTCTGCCTGGTTAAAAAAGAAAAGTACAAAGGCTTGAAATTTTGGGCTACTTGTTTTGTGCTACTTGTTTTGTGCTACTAATTTATTTTTTTTATTCTGTTATTATTTATTAAAGTACTTGAATTTACTTTAAGATGAATTTAATTTAATCTAGCTATTCTTTATTTTTTATTTATTTTATTGTTTTAATTTGCCTGAAGATGATTATTTTGTACTTCAGACGTTACTCAACAGTTACTCAGTACTTGAGTAGTTTTTTCACCAAGTACTTTTTTACTTTTACTCAAGTAATTATTTGGATGACTACTTTTTACTTCTACTTGAGTCATATTATTCTGAAGTAACAGAAGTTCCCCTCAGAACTGTCTTTCCCTACAGGGATGTATCTGGCTCTGTAATCTAACATCATCAACTTCTGAAGGAAAGTTTGGGCCAGATCTTTCTCAGATGTGTCATTGCTCTGTTTCACAGATGGACATATTTTAGCCAGATCTGCTGGTGAAAACTTCTTTTCATATCTTCAGGAATAAAAGATCTGTGTTATGTGGGATTATTGGCAGCAGTGTAAAGGTTTCAGGTGCATCCTCACCTACTTCTAAGGTGCATGGATAGAAGAAGGAAAGATGCCCTTTTAATGTTGAAGAGAGTTCTTTACGAAGGCAAAATAAATAGTATTAAGGATGGATGTTTTGAAGGCCTGAACTAACTAGAATTAACTTCTCATAGTCAGACTACCACACAAATGCAGCTGAGGGGGAGATAAACCCTGCATACACATGTTGAACTGATCTAAACTGCTATGGAATAAACCAGAACATAAAAAAGCATGAAATGAAAAGAATTGTGAGTCTCTCACCATTTGTCATTGTTCAAAGTTGCAGCTGCCAACTAAAACCAAGATTTATCTGAAGTTTTGAGGCTTAACTGGTCAACCAGAATAGCCTAAAGCTAACAAGCTGAAGGAGAGGACTGTCTCTGACTATCATGACAGAGTCTGACTTACTGTCATCAGTAAATAAATAAAGTCTTAAAAACCTAAATGTTGATCACATCAACATACAATGGTCACTATATAATACCCTGAGTGTTATTACACAGGACTGCTGAAAATGAACATTATTTTACAGTTTCTTAATCTTATAGTAATAATGTTATTGGATGTTTGCAGTGTTACCTTTCTCCTTTGTTTCACACGGATCAGACTTGATCTCAGACTTCTTCTCCGAGTGTTCAGCATCACCAGGTTCCTTCAGATAATCACAGTAAGAATTTAAAAAATTAGATTTTGCTTTAATTTACAGTTTACAAAGGTCAATTTCACTCTCCTTTACTGTTGTGAGCATATGTTTTATGTAATAATGTAATATAATAAAATAATTTATCAAGTGAACAACTAGAGGTTGGGATTTAAATATGGTTAGTAATAATCGGGCTAAAGAAATAAAAAACACAGCAAAAAAACACGTCGGACCGGCCATTCAGTTCCTTTCAACATGTTTTACAAAACTGTAAACGGTTGAAGAAAATGACTGACTGACAAATCATCATTATGTCACAATATTCAAACCACTGTGTTGCATTGCTTTAATTTCTGTAAACATTTGGAAAAATAAAAAAACTTTTATTGCAATTTTTTTCCCCTTTGCTTCTACGCTTAAAACTGCTCAACAAACCCAGTCAGAGAACAAAAACATTAAACTGGACAGAACCTTTAATCTACTTAATTATATTCTATATATAATTATATATAAGTACTATATTACTTATTATATTATATATTATATATATATATATATATATATATATATATATATATATATATATATATATATATATGTGTGTGTGTGTGTGTGTGTGTGTGTGTGTGTGTGTGTGTGTGTGTGTGTGTGTGTGTGTGTGTGTGTGTGTGTGTGTGTGTGTGTGTGTGTGTGTGTCCTGCTTCATTCTGTCAGGATACTTCAGTTTGAACAGCAAACACAGTTTTCTCATCTTGTTATTTGAGTTTCACCAACATGATCTTTTCCATATCACAATTCCTCCTCTCTTCTTTCTGCTCTTTTTACGTTACACATTTTTCCAGTGTTTTGTTGGCCTTGCTACATTTTTCTGCATTCCTACATTTTCCTCAATAAACAAATAAAAAGATGACTGGAAAGCTCACTTTTATCTTGGTTTCAGCTGCAGCCTCCATCTTTCCATCTGCAGGATGATCTGAGAAAAAAGAGGATTGAACAGTTAAATACATGACAATTTGATACAACAAAGCATCCTAGATATCTGCTTTGTTCTTTCTCATATTTCTTGACATCAACGTCATCCCTCTTCAGTATATCTGCCCAGGTCTCATGACGACTCATCACCTGATCACTGTTTGACACCAGTCAGGTGACGCTCAGCCAAAGATGCTCAGGTCTCTTGAAAATGATATGAATCTCAGTGCCACTAACCTGGACTGTTTAATAATAATACATCTTTATTTCTAAAGCAGTTTTCACACATAAAAATGTAGAACAAAGGGCTTTACATATTTAAAAATGACACAACTAAAAAACAGGAGAAAAACAAGAGAAAATCAGTGGTTCAACTACAGAGTTCACTTTAATTTCAGTGTCAGAGTTTGAGGAAGTGATCAGCTGAATTATAATATATAAAATCAGTCTGATGACCAATATTTCTAAAATATTACCTTTGTCACTGTTTGCAGCTGATGCAGACTTGCTTTCAATTCCCTGTTCTGTGTTTTTATCTGAGTGTTGAACATCATGAGGATCAATCTGAAAAAAATTTTAAAAAAAATTTCAAGTTACATTTAATGAGATCATAAGTTTTTAACTGTGTGAGCTGATGTTGTTGAGTGTTGAGCTAATCAAGAGTATGATTCATGAAATAAGAGCTGAAGATGAAACAAGAAATGATCACAGAAAAAGAAAAATATCTTAAATTAAAAAGGTCTGAGTTGTAGATCGATTCTCAACAAAAGTATTGGTATCCTCAGAGCTCTGTGAGGAGATTTAATAGACAAGAGAAACTCCTGTTCTCACCTCGGTGTCAGCTGCACGCTCCTCCGTCTGGTCTGCGAGAAAACAGAACACACATACCATCAGCTATGAAGCTGCACAGCAAAATCGGGACTCTTAATTCAACTCCCAGTGTGTTAATTTTAACACTTTTTATGAGTTTATATAATTCTCATAGATTTTGAGTTTAATTTACACTTTGCAAAGTGATTTTAACTCTCTAATAGTGTTACATTTTGACAAACCTGGTGTTGTTTTATGACACCACATAAGTGCACTTTTAACTCAAAATTATTTTATTCCCTTTCACTCTGAGTGTTAATTTTGAACATACAGTGTTATTTTATGACACATGGAAGTGTATTTTTAACCCTAAACGTGTGTTGTTAGTCATTTTGTTTTACAGTACATTAAAAGTGCATTCTATGTTTACTACACTAACATACATCACAAAATCTGAAAATGATTGTAGTCACTTCCAAGGCTACAGAAAGTTATCCTGAATTCAAATGTGTTGAACAGCAATAGTGAAAAGTAAAATCATTCAAACATAAATCTATTTTTTTCTTCTTAATTCAAAAATAAATAAGTAACTTAACAGCACCACATAAATTAGCACAATAAGATCAGGCACAAGTTAAAGGAGCATGAGGCAGGATTGAGGCAGGATTTATGAAAAGAAATTCGTATACGTTTTAAGTTTTCTAGTAATAATGTCAGATGAAGCGTTCCAAACCAAAAAGAATGAGCCCTCTAGCGTATCTGTCCGTTGCCTTGAACAGGCTGTGTGCTGCAAAATGTGCTGCAATTCTGGGCCCGAATTTCCCGCGCTGTCCTGCGGATGTGACGTCATGCACGTTCTCCCCGTTCTCCTGTGCCGGCTTCGCTGTTGGCTGCAGTACCCCCGACGGCCCTCGTGGCGAAGGGTGGCGCTATCGAATCTCATTTCTTAAAAGGAGCCTCATGCTCCTTTAAACAATTACAAAGAAAATATTGGCACAATATATTGACTCTCATCTGCACCATAGGCACTTTGTAAATCAAAGGGCCCATTAAGCACAAGACCATCTACTTTAACAACATCATCGTCATTACTTTCAAATAATTTGTAAGCATGGAAATGTTTCTTAGAAATAGATAACACCATTAACAACAATTATTTCTATTCTGCAAAACGCAGGTATGTCATGTTCAATCTCACTGCAAATATCAGTCCTTCCGTGTACTCTGTCCCAGTGTTGTTCTTGTCGGCTATTTTTAAATTTTGTTTCAGTCTTAGTCCTGTTTCAATCGCCGTTGTTATTTTTTGTCATATTTAGTCGAACTCATCCTTTTTTTATTTAGTCACATTTTTGTCGACTAAAAGTCGAGCATTTTAGTCTTTGTTTTAGTCCATGAAACCGTAAATTTATTTGTTTAGTTTTAGTCAACAAAAACTATTTGCATTTTAGTCTAGTTTTAGTCTGACAATTTAGTCTAATTTTAGTTTGACAATTATTTAAAACATATTATACATTAATATTATATTCTACTTTAATTGAGCTCATTTCTTTCACCAATATCTGACCTAAGTATTGATATCAAATATTCTTGATTTTTTAAAGATTTAACCCTCTAAATGCCAGGTTTTATAAACTTTGGCTGCAGTCGCAGCTGTGTAAACGACTCAACAAAAAGCTGGAGTTTGTTATGATTCTCTCTATGGCTGCACCTTTCATGTGATTCAAAATGCCCCATGTTTGGATTTATTTGTGTTTATGGACCTCTTGTGTAGGTGTGTGTGGTGTGCATTTATACAAAATAATCTTAGAGGGGCTTTGAACTTCTGCACAAAAACCATGTGAATGAATGAAAACAGTCGCACTTGAAAGCCTTTGCTCATAATGTCATAAGGTCACACACACACACACACACACACACACACACACACACACACACACACACACACACACACACACACACACACACACACACACACACACACACACTAACTAGTAGACTACTTTCGGGTAGGTTTTATTGTAGTCACATTAAGCTGACAGTACACTCAACAACACAACGTTGATTTAATGTTGTAAACAACCAGCAACATACTTTATGTTAACTTAGCTTACCTTGATTTCTTTGTGGTAAATGGAGACATGTCGTTTCAGATTTGTAGTGTTCTTTCCCTTCAACTTATGACCGCACTGCTCCCCGTCCGTTAAAATCAAGCATTCCGTTTTATCTTCGACGTCAATGTATCTAAAATGTTTCCAGACATCTTCCCTTCTCTTTCTCCCGATCCCCGTGCAAAGCATGTTACCGTTTTATTTTATTTAATTAAATGAAATGTCCGCGTTGAGATCGTGTGCAGCTGCAGCTGCATGCCGCGCTGGCGGTAACTTCAAAAAGGGGGTGTGTTTGTTTATGTGTGAGTGTGAGTGTGAGTGTGTGGGGGAAGGGTATGTTCGATATATTCACCCTGAGCACAATCCCAATACAAAGTGATAGACAACTGTGCTCCCGGACAGTCCCGGTGAGCATTTGCGAACGCACAGCGGCGCTCTATGGCAAAAGAGACAGGAGGAAGTGATACGTTCATTATAATTATATATTTCGTATCGTCTTTGTTTGTGAACGAAAATGACCATAGATTTTAGCGGAGTATTTATTTTGTGAACTATATTTTCGTTTAGTTTTTATTAGTCAACGAACTTGCATAATGATTTAGTAGTTATTGTTTATACACGTGTTTTTTTTCTAGTCCGGTCTCGTTTTCGTCCGGGGAAAAATGGGCGTTGACGAACATATTTCGTTTCCGTTTTCGTGAACGAGAACACTGCTCTGTCCCACTGATTGTAACCCAGTTAGTTGCATGGATGTCTAGTGATACAGACTCAACATGCAAAGCTCGTGCCAACATATCTCCATAGTCCTCATTGTCCACATTAATAGATTCCATTGGTCCATACTCAATACATTTGACTGTGATGTTGAATGATCTAAAGGAGAGGTGTCTAAACAAATATAACATAATGTGACAGGCCTGAAATGTAGCATTTAATGGTGGCCCAGACGCTGGTTAAAAATCGAACCCGAGCCCACATTTCCAAACTGTTTTTGCAATTAGATAGATCTTTCTTTTTAAAATATTTTTTGATAAATCTGTTCCAGTAGTCAAAGCAGAGACATGACATCTTAACTGATATTCGTGAAAAGGAAAAGCCCTAAACATTCATTACAACTGAGCTGGGTATAATAAATAAAAGAGGATCAGGATCAGGTTACAAAAGATAAAAGTAATTGTATAATATGTAAAAACCAATAGAGTTAGATTATAAAGCAATTAAACACAAGTCTCAAAAACATAGCTATTGTCAAGAGATTAAATATTATAATTATTGCCTTATGCCAAAGGGGTTTTTTCATAGCCAATTCTAAAATGATGATTTAGCCTATGAATAACAGAGAAATGTACCTACCTGCATTAGGAATTCTGTCACGTACTGTCAGACATAAATCTGGACTGGTCTCTATCAGTTCAGAGATGTCTTCCTCAACTACTGTGTTAGTTTCATCAAAAGCGTCAAGTTGGGTAGCAGAATAAAAGATCTGTGTTATGTGGGATTATTGGCAGCAGTGTAAAGGTTTCAGGTACAGCCTCACCTACTTCTAAGGTGCATGGATAGAAAAGAAAAGATGCTCTTTTAATGTTGAAGACAGTTCTTTACGAAGGCAAAATAAATAGTATTAAGGATGTTTTGAAGGCCTGACTGAAGTAGAGTTAACTTCTCATAGTCAGACTACCACACAAATGCAGCTGAGGGGGAGATAAACCCTGCATACACATGTTGAACTGATCTAAACTGCTATGGAATAAACCAGAACATAAAAAAGCATGAAATGAAAAGAGTTGTGAGTCTCTCACCATTTGTCATTGTTCAAAGTTGCAGCTGCCAACTAAAACCAAGATTTATCTGTAGTTTTGAGGCTTAACTGGTCAACCAGAATTAAATAGCCTAAAGCTAACAAGCTGAAGGAGAGGACTGTCTCTGACTATCATGACAGAGTCTGACTTACTGTCATCAGTAAATAAATAAAGTCTTAAAAACCTAAATGTTCATCACATCAACATACAATGGTCACTATATAATACCCTGAGTGTTATTACACAGGACTGCTGAAAATGAACATTACTTTACAGTTTCTTAATCTTATAATAATAATGTTATTGGATGTTTGCAGTGTTACCTTTCTCCTTTGTTTCATACGGATCAGACTTGATCTCAGACTTCTTCTCAGAGTGTTCAGCATCACCAGTTTCCTTCAGATAATCACAGTAAGAATTTAAAAAAGATTTTGATTAGATTTTGTTTTAATTTACAGTTTACAAAGGTCAATTTCACTTTCCTTTACTGCTGTTAGCATATGTTTTATGTAATAATGTAATATAATAAAATAATTCATCAAATTAACAAGTAGAGGTTGGGATTTAAATATGGTTTGTAATAATCGGGCTAAAGAAATAAAAAAAACAGCAAAAAAACACGTCGGACCGGCCATTCAGTTCCTTTCAACATGTTTTACAAAACTGTAAACGGTTGAAGAAAATGACTGACTGACAAATCATCATTCTGTCACAATATTCAAACCACTGTGTTGCATTGCTTTAATTTCTGTAAACATTTGGAAAAATAAAAAAACTTTTATTGCAATTTTTTTCCCCTTTGCTTCTATATATATATATATATATATATATATATATATATATATATATATATATATATATATATATATATATATATATATATATATATATATATATATGTATATATATATATATGTGTGTGTGTGTGTGTGTGTGTGTGTGTGTGTGTGTGTGTGTGTGTGTGTGTGTGTGTGTGTGTGTCCTGCTTCATTCTGTCAGGATGCTTCAGTTTGAACATCAAACACAGCTTTCTCATCTTGTTATTTGAGTTTCACCAATGTGATCTTTTCCATATCACAATTCCTCCTCTCTTCTTTCTTCTCTTTTTTACGTTACACATTTTTTCCAGTGTTTTGTTGCATTCTTACATTTTCCTCAATAAATAAAAAGATGATGACTGGAAAGCTTACTTTTATCTTGGTTTCAGCTGCAGTCTCCATCTTTCCATCTGCAGGATGATCTGAGAAAAAAGAGTATTGAACAGTTCAAAACATGACAATTTGATACAACAAAGCATCCCAGATAGACTATGTCTGCTTTTGTTCTTTCTCATATTTCTTAACATCAACCTCATCCGTCTTCAGTATATCTGCCCAGGTCTCATGACAACACATCACCTGATCACTGTTTGACACCAGTCAGGTGACGCTCAGCCAAAGATGCTCAGATTTCTTGAAAAGGATTTGAATCTCAGTGCCACTAACCTGGACTGTTAATAATAATAAATCTTTATTTCTAAAGCAGTTTTCACACATAAAAATGTAGCACAAAGTGCTTAAATACTTAAAAATAAAACAAACTAAAAAACAGAACCCCTCCACCCTGGAAGGCGATGCTCCAGTGTTACCGTTCTCCTTTGTGTCACATGGACCACACATTATCTCAGATTCTTCTGCTTTGTTGTCTTCATTCTGCTCTGAGGTTGCTCTGTATTTTAAGTTATCCTCAACAATGAAGAGTGATTAAATATAAAAAATATTACTTTTCATTTTGTATTCATTCTGATGCAATATGTAGTTAAATCGGGATCTAAATGTGTAGAACTTTCCAGTGAAGTTATTGCTTTATATAAGTGAGAGATGGTACGATTGTTCTCTTGTTTACTGTGATCATCTCTGATCTCCATTCTGTATGTGGAGCATGTGCAGTTCGCCAGAGCGCAGAGGTCTTAGGGGTTTAAAAGGTTTAAAAGTTAAAAGTTAATTTTGGTTTTCATTGTACAAATTGGCTTGTTGGTGAGCAATATAAACTAGCGTCGCTTGTGTTTCCAGTGAAGGAAATGTCACATGAAGAATTGTATAATTTTTGTAGTTTTCACAAATTTTGTTTCGTGTTTGTTTTGCAGGTTTACAACCTAACTAATAACGGTAGTGTGTGAATGTTATTCTGTGTGTGTGTGGCAACATTTAAAAGAAAGAGTTGTATCCGCCTTACCTGTCCTGACGACCCCTCCAGAGGGGAGTTTATTAAACTATAGTAGTAGTTTGGTCAAATCTGGACAAAACGGATTGATCATGTTCTTTATCAATGGAGGTTTAAACCAGGGGTTCTTAACCTTTCTGACCTTGGGGCCCAATTTTTTCAGTAGAGAGTGGCCCGGGGCCCGTTAAATATTAACACTGTATAGCAGGGGTATTCAACTTTAAGAGGTCCATTTAGAGAAAATTTACTCAAGCGAAGGTCCAGAACATCATAATAAATAAATATATATATATATATATATATATATATATATATATATATATATATATATATATATATATATATATATATATATATATATATATATATATATATTCAAGTAGCCTCATAGTTGTATCAACATCTGCATCTGACTGTTATATTAAAAAAGTACATATTTGCCCATTAACATGTGTAACTTGAATTACACATATTTTTTTCTCTTAAAAATAAAGTAGATTTTATTTTATTTTTCAAATGCTATCTTATTTTATTTCTCTACCAGCAGTTTGAATTTCCCCTTTTCTTTGTTAATTGTCTCAACACATTTTTATAATAAATGAATATAAACACATCTTAACAATTGAACAGTTTTGCAGTTTCTCTTTCTTCCCCTTAATCTTATGCCCCCACTTTCTGTCGTTCAGTGAGAGAACTGAGCTCTAATTTCTCCTGCCAGGACTGTAAATCTGGGCTGGATGGTGTCAGGTTCTCATATGCATGTGGAGGTGCTCATTGATGAGCCTGGAACGATATTTAGTTTTAATTATGTTCACTGTGGAGAAAGCTGCTTCACAGCTGTATGTGGACCCAAACATGTTTTTAGATGGTCAGTTTATTTTCTGTGACTTCAGTTCAGACTTGAGTGGATATGTTTGATGAAAAACTGTGTGTTTTGTTTCAGTGGCGTTTCACTTTCGCACTTTGAACGCCACGGTCTCTGAACGTATGAGACACTGGTTTTGTCCCAGTGGGAAGATTGAACCAGGATGAATCGGTCCATTCCGGGTTGAACTTTCCTTTCCACCCGTTACGCTTCTCATCTCTGTAAGAGTCAAGCTAATTACTTACTAAGTAATTTACTAAGTTTTATTTACATTAATAAATTGTCAGGACTGCGCGTGTCGGATTTCATCCGAGCCTGATCAGCTGCGACGGGCAAAGCCCGAAACTCTCTGGCCGCTGCAGCCGTGTCACTTTCCGATGCTTTTGCGAGCCCGAACAACAGTCCAGCCCACACATCTACATCTACAATCCTTCAGCGGTAACGACGGAGCCGCCCGAGCGGCACCGACCTCCCCGGCCGCGGGGACGCGTCAGGATAAATGATCACGCCGCCCTCGCTCGCTCTGGGCGCAGACCCAAGTAATCGATCCCTGATCCTGGCGGATCTAAACGTACTCTGTGCAAAATGAAGGATTTTCTCTGTAAATACACACCATTTCTCTTACTATTACACGTACAGCTAGCTGAGGGTCTTCTTCTCCTCATTTGGTTGGGAGTTGCTATGCAGTCACGCGGCCCTCGCGGCCCACACGTACAAAACTGAATATTTTTCGCGGCCCACTAGATGGCGCTCGCGGCCCACACTTGGGCCGCGGCCCTATGGTTAAGAATCACTGGTTTAAACTATTTAAACTGTTTTTTGCATTTAGTTTAATAATAAATATAAAACTAAATAAAGTTTGCTGTGTTGCAGAACTGGTAAGATCAATACATTTTCATAACGTTTACATTAATTCATTGTAATTAGGGATGTCCCGATACCCTTTTTTTCACACCGAGTACGAGTACGAGTATTTTAATTTGTGTACTCGCCGATACCGAGTACCGATCCGATACTTCTACCACAAAAATAACTAGGCTAAAAATGCAATGAAAAATGCAATGAATTGGAAGACAGGTTTTATTTGCAACAGAAATTCAATTTTAAACAAAACTCGGTCAGCTAGGCTACATTGAGCTGTTACTTTTCTTTTATCCCTTTTATCCACGTACGCGTCAATCTCATGACATCACTGAGTGATTCTTTGGGAAAAATTTTTGTTTTTGCATGTTTTGTCACATTTACACAGACTCAAACACACACAGAGTTTCTATGAGTTCATGGGCTTGTTCTAGTTCTGCCTGGTTAAAAAAGAAAAGTACAAAGGCTTGAAATTTTGTGCTACTTGTTTTTAGCTACTTGTTTTGTGCTACTAATTTATTTTTTTTATTCTGTTATTATTTATTAAAGTACTTGAATTTACTTTAAGATTAATTTAATTTAATCTAGCTATTCTTTATTTTTTATTTATTTTATTGTTTTAATTTGCCTGAAGATTATTATTTTGTACTTCAGACGTTACTCAACAGTTACTCAGTACTTGAGTAGTTTTTTCACCAAGTACTTTTTTACTTTTACTCAAGTAATTATTTGGATGACTACTTTATACTTCTACTTGAGTCATATTATTCTGAAGTAACAGAAGTTCCCCTCAGAACTGTCTTTCCGTACAGGGATGTATCTGGCTCTGTAATCTAACATCATCAACTTCTGAAGGAAAGTTTGGGCCAGATCTTTCTCAGATGTGTCATTGCTCTGTTTCACAGATTTACATATTTTAGCAAGATCTGCTGGTGAAAACTTCTTTTCATATCTTCAGGAATAAAATATCTGTGTTATGTGGGATTATTGGCAGCAGTGTAAAGGTTTCAGGTGCATCCTCACCTACTTCTAAGGTGCATGGATAGAAGATGGAAAGATGCCCTTTTAATGTTGAAGAGAGTTCTTTACAAAGGCAAAATAAATAGTATTAAGGATGGATGTTTTGAAGGCCTGA
This sequence comes from Cololabis saira, assembly GCF_033807715.1. Taxonomy (NCBI): domain Eukaryota; kingdom Metazoa; phylum Chordata; class Actinopteri; order Beloniformes; family Belonidae; genus Cololabis; species Cololabis saira. The sequence continues at coordinate 28,123,111 of NC_084607.1, read as the reverse complement.
ACTAACTAGAGTTAACTTCTCATAGTCAGACTACCACACAAATGCAGCTGAGGGGGAGATAAACCCTGCATACACATGTTGAACTGATCTAAACTGCTATGGAATAAACCAGAACATAAAAAAGCATGAAATGAAAAGAGTTGTGAGTCTCTCACCATTTGTCATTGTTCAAAGTTGCAGCTGCCAACTAAAACCAAGATTTATCTGTAGTTTTGAGGCTTAACTGGTCAACCAGAATAGCCTAAAGCTAACAAGCTGAAGGAGAGGACCGTCTCTGACTATCATGACAGAGTCTGACTTACTGTCATCAGTAAATAAATAAAGTCTTAAAAACCTAAATGTTGATCACATCAACATACAATGGTCACTATATAATACCCTGAGTGTTATTACACAGTACTGCTGAAAATGAACATTATTTTACAGTTTTTTAATCTTATAGTAATAATGTTATTGGATGTTTGCAGTGTTACCTTTCTCCTTTGTTTCACACGGATCAGACTTGATCTCAGACTTCTTCTCCGAGTGTTCAGCATCACCAGTTTCCTTCAGATAATCACAGTAAGACTTTAAAAAATTAGATTTTGCTTTAATTTACAGTTTACAAAGGTCAATTTCACTTTCCTTTACTGTTGTGAGCATATGTTTTATGTAATAATGTAATATAATAAAATAATTTATCAAGTGAACAACTAGAGGTTGGGATTTAAATATGGTTTTTAATAATCGGGCTAAAGAAATAAAAAACACAGCAAAAAAACACGTCGGACCGGCCATTCAGTTCCTTTCAACATGTTTTACAAAACTGTAAACAGTTGAAGAAAATGACTGACTGACAAATCATCATTCTGTCACAATATTCAAACCACTGTGTTGCATTGCTTTAATTTCTGTAAACATTTGGAAAAATAAAAAAACTTTTATTGCAATTTTTTTCCCCTTTGCTTCTACGCTTAAAACTGCTCAACAAACCCAGTCAGAGAACAAAAACATTAAACTGGACAGAACCTTTAATCTACTTAATTATATTCTATATATAATTATATATAAGTACTATATTACTTATTATATTATATATTATATATATATATATATATATATATATATATATATATATATATATATATATATATATATATATATATATATATATATATATGTGTGTGTGTGTGTGTGTGTGTGTGTGTGTGTGTGTGTGTGTGTGTGTGTGTGTGTGTGTGTGTGTGTGTGTGTGTGTCCTGCTTCATTCTGTCAGGATACTTCAGTTTGAACATCAAACAAAGTTTTCTCATCTTGTTATTTGAGTTTCACCAACGTGATCTTTTCCATATCACAATTCCTCCTCTCTTCTTTCTGCTCTTTTTACGTTACACATTTTTCCAGTGTTTTGTTGGCCTTGCTACATTTTTCTGCATTCCTACATTTTCCTCAATAAACAAATAAAAAGATGACTGGAAAGCTCACTTTTATCTTGGTTTCAGCTGCAGCCTCCATCTTTCCATCTGCAGGATGATCTGAGAAAAAAGAGGATTGAACAGTTAAATACATGACAATTTGATACAACAAAGCATCCTAGATATCTGCTTTGTTCTTTCTCATATTTCTTAACATCAACGTCATCCCTCTTCAGTATATCTGCCCAGGTCTCATGACGACTCATCACCTGATCACTGTTTGACACCAGTCAGGTGACGCTCAGCCAAAGATGCTCAGGTCTCTTGAAAATGATTTGAATCTCAGTGCCACTAACCTGGACTGTTTAATAATAATAAATCTTTATTTCTAAAGCAGTTTTCACACATAAAAATGTAGAACAAAGGGCTTTACATATTTAAAAATGACACAAACTAAAAAACAGGAGAAAAACAAGAGAAAATCAGTGGTTCAACTACAGAGTTCACTTTAATTTCAGTGTCAGAGTTTGAGGAAGTGATCAGCTGAATTATAATATATAAAATCAGTCTGATGACCAATATTTCTAAAATATTACCTTTGTCACTGTTTGCAGCTGATGCAGACTTGCTTTCCATTCCCTGTTCTGTGTTTTTATCTGAGTGTTGAACATCATGAGGATCAATCTGAAAAAAATTTTTAAAAAAATTTCAAGTTACATTTAATGAGATCATAAGTTTTTAACTGTGTGAGCTGATGTTGTTGAGTGTTGAGCTAATCAAGAGTATGATTCATGAAATAAGAGCTGAAGATGAAACAAGAAATGATCACAGAAAAAGAAAAATATTTTAAATTAAAAAGGTCTGAGTTGTAGATCGATTCTCAACAAAAGTATTGGTATCCTCAGAGCTCTGTGAGGAGATTTAATAGACAAGAGAAACTCCTGTTCTCACCTCGGTGTCAGCTGCACGCTCCTCTGTCTGGTCTGTGAGAAAACAGAACACACATACCATCAGCTATGAAGCTGCACAGCAAAATCGGGACTCTTAATTCAACTCCCAGTGTGTTAATTTTAACACTTTTTATGAGTTTATATAATTCTCATAGATTTTGAGTTTAATTTACACTTTGCAAAGTGATTTTAACTCTCTAATAGTGTTACATTTTGACAACCCTGGTGTTGTTTTATGACACCACATAATGTCACAAGGCGTGGTGTTGAGGACCCAAACGCAAGGAGAGAGAGGGAGGCTGGAGGCAGGAGTTCTCAAAAAAACACAAGGGTTTATTCCAAAAGGCAAAAAACAAAAGCACTGCTTGGCAGGATCAAGATAAACTCACGTAAAAACCAGGAGCACATGGAGGGAACAAACAGTACGGACCGACAGGCAACAAAGGAATGACAAGACCAGATATACACAGGGGATAACGAGACACGACGAGACACAGGTGCAGACACAATCAGGGCAAAGGGGAAACAGGAGGGACAGAACTGAAACTCAAACTGGGGGGAAGTGTCAAACCCTGACAGTACCCCCCCCTCAAGGGACAGATCCCAGATGTCCCAACAGTCCACACCCAAGGCAGGCGGAGGGGGCCCGGAGGAGGGCCCAAACCACACACGGCCAAAGTTCCGGGGGCCGTCCTTGGGACCGAGCAGACCAGCGAGAGTGTTCCGGGGGCCGTCCTCGGTGCCGGGCAGACCGGCGAGGCAGTTCGGGGGGGTCGCCCTTGGGGCGTAACCGGCGGATCCGGGGGTCGGTCTGGGGGCTTGGCAGGCTGGTCAGGGGGTCGGTCTGGGACTGCGGCAGACTGGTCAGGGGGTCGGTCTGGGACTGCGGCAGGCTGGTCAGGGGGTCGGTCTGGGACTGCGGCAGACTGGTCAGGGGGTCGGTCTGGGACTGCGGCCGACTGGTCAGGGGGTCGGTCTGGGACTGCAGCAGGCTGGTCAGAGGGTCGGTCTGGGATTGCGGCAGGCTGGTCAGAGGGTCGGTCTGGGACTGCAGCAGGCTGGTCAGAGGGTCGGTCTGGGATTGCGGCAGGCTGGTCAGGGGGTAGGTCTGGGGCTGCGGCAGGCTGGTCAGGGGGTCGGTCTGGGACTGCAGCAGGCTGGTCAGGGGGTAGGTCTGGGGCTGCGGCAGGCTGGTCAGGGGGTAGGTCTGGGACTGCGGCAGATCCATCCAGGATCGCCTCAGGAAGGGGAACAGAGACCACCTCCAGAACAGAGACTGGCTGCGGGACCGCCTCAGGAACAAGAGTCGGGGCTGACAGGAGGCGGGGAGCCGGAGTCGGGGCTGACAGGAGGCGGGGAGCCAGAGTCGGGGCTGACAGGAGGCGGGGCGCCGGAACAGGGGCAGACAGGAGGCGGGGCGCCGGAACAGGGGCAGACAGGATGCGGGGCGCCGGAACAGGGGCAGACAGGATGCGGGGCGCCGGAACAGGGGCAGACAGGATGCGGGGCGCCGGAACAGGGGCAGACAGGATGCGGGGCGCCGGAACAGGGGCAGACAGGATGCGGGGCGCCGGAACAGGGGCAGACAGGATGCGGGGCGCCGGAACAGGGGCAGACAGGCTGCGGGGCGCCGGAACAGGGGCAGACAGGCTGCGGGGCGCCGGAACAGGGGCAGACAGGCTGCGGGGCGCCGGAACAGGGGCAGACAGGCTGCGGGGCGCCGGAACAGGGGCAGACAGGCTGCGGGGCGCCGGAACAGGGGCAGACAGGCTGCGGGGCGCCGGAACAGGGGCAGACAGGCTGCGGGGCGCCGGAACAGGGGCAGACAGGCTGCGGGGCGCCGGAACAGGGGCAGACAGGCTGCGGGGCGCCGGAACAGGGGCAGACAGGATGCGGGGCGCCGGAACAGGGGCAGACAGGATGCGGGGAGCCGGCGTCGGGGGGCAGAGGATCCCCGGAGCTGCCCGAGTGGGGACCCGGGTCCGTGGCGCTGGCTGCGGGGGTACCTGGGTCCGAGGCGCAGGCTGCGGGGGTACCCGGGTCCGAGGCGCAGGCTGCGGGGGTACCCGGGTCCGAGGCGCAGGCTGCGGGGGTACCCGGGTCCGAGGCGCAGACTGTGGGGGGTCCGGGACCATCACCGGAGCAGGGGCCGATGCACTCTCTCCTGCTGGGTCCATGCTGGTCGGTCCGTTCTGTCACAAGGCGTGGTGTTGAGGACCCAAACGCAAGGAGAGAGAGGGAGGCTGGAGGCAGGAGTTCTCAAAAAAACACAAGGGTTTATTCCAAAAGGCAAAAAACAAAAGCACTGCTTGGCAGGATCAAGATAAACTCACGTAAAAACCAGGAGCACATGGAGGGAACAAACAGTACGGACCGACAGGCAACAAAGGAATGACAAGACCAGATATACACAGGGGATAACGAGACACGACGAGACACAGGTGCAGACACAATCAGGGCAAAGGGGAAACAGGAGGGACAGAACTGAAACTCAAACTGGGGGGAAGTGTCAAACCCTGACACATAAGTGCACTTTTAACTCAAAATTATTTTATTCCCTTTCACTCTGAGTGTTAATTTTGAACATACAGTGTTATTTTATGACACATGGAAGTGTATTTTTAACCCTAAACGTGTGTTGTTAGTCATTTTGTTTTACAGTACATTAAAAGTGCATTCTGTGTTTACTACACTAACATACATCACAAAATCTGAAAATGATTGTAGTCACTTCCAAGGCTACAGAAAGTTATCCTGAGTTCAAATGTGTTGAACAGCAATAGTGAAAAGTAAAATCATTCAAACATAAATCTATTTTTTTCTTCTTAATTCAAAAATAAATAAGTAACTTAACAGCACCACATAAATTAGCACAATAAGATCAGGCACAAGTTAAAGGAGCATGAGGCAGGATTGAGGCAGGATTTATGAAAAGAAATTCGTATACGTTTTAAGTTTTCTAGTAATAATGTCAGATGAAGCGTTCCAAACCAAAAAGAATGAGCCCTCTAGCGTATCTGTCCGTTGCCTTGAACAGGCTGTGTGCTGCAAAATGTGCTCCAATTCTGGGCCCGAATTTCCCGCGCTGTCCTGCGGATGTGACGTCATGCACGTTCTCCCCGTTCTCCTGTGCCGGCTTCGCTGTTGGCTGCAGTACCCCCGACGGCCCTCGTGGCGAAGGGTGGCGCTATCGAATCTCATTTCTTAAAAGGAGCCTCATGCTCCTTTAAACAATTACAAAGAAAATATTGGCACAATATATTGACTCTCATCTGCACCATAGGCACTTTGTAAATCAAAGGGCCCATTAAGCACAAGACCATCTACTTTAACAACATCATCGTCATTACTTTCAAATAATTTGTAAGCATGGAAATGTTCATTGAAATAGATAACACCATTAACAACAATTATTATTTCTATTCTGCAAAACGCAGGTATGTCATGTTCAATCTCACTGCAAATATCAGTCCTTCCGTGTACTCTGTCCCACTGATTGTAACCCAGTTAGTTGCATGGATGTCTAGTGATACAGACTCAACATGCAAAGCTCCTGCCAACATATCTCCATAGTCCTCATTGTCCACATTAATAGATTCCATTGGTCCATACTCAATACATTTGACTGTGATGTTGAATGATCTAAAGGAGAGGTGTCTAAACAAATATAACATAATGTGACAGGCCTGAAATGTAGCATTTAATGGTGGCCCAGACGCTGGTTAAAAATCGAACCCGAGCCCACATTTCCAAACTGTTTTTGCAATTAGATAGATCTTTCTTTTTAAAATATTTTTTGATAAATCTGTTCCAGTAGTCAAAGCAGAGACATGACATCTTAACTGATATTCGTGAAAAGGAAAAGCCCTAAACATTCATTACAACTGAGCTGAGTAGTTAATAAATATAAGAGGATTAGGATCAGGTTACAAAAGATAAAATTAATTGTATAATATGTAGAAACAAATAGAGTTAGATTATAAAGCAATTAAACACCATTATCAAAAACATAGCTATTGTCAAGAGATTAAATATTATAATTATTGCCTTATGCCAGAGGGGTTTTTTCATAGCCAATCCTAAAATGATGATTTTGCTATGAATAACAGAGAAATGTACCTACCTGCATTAGGAATTCTGTCACGTACTGTCAGACATAAATCTGGACTGGTCTCTATCAGTTCAGAGATGTCTTCCTCAACTACTGTGTTAGTTTCATCAAAAGCGTCAAGTTGGGTATCAGAGTAAAAGATCTGTGTTATGTGGGATTATTAGCAGCAGTGTAAAGGTTTCAGGTACAGCCTCACCTACTTTCAATTCAATTCAATTCAATTTTATTTATATGGCGTCTAATACAACAGAGTTGTCTCTAGACGCTTTACAGAGACCCATACCCAGAACATGACCCCCGAGCAGTTATTACATAAACAATGGCAGGTAAAAACTCCCCTGGTGGGAGAAAAACCTTAAGCCAAACAGTGGCAAGGAAAAACTCCCCTTTAGGATGGAAGAAACCTTGAGCAGGACCAGGCTCATCAGGGGGGACCCTCCTGCCGAGGGCCAGACTGGTGGGTCAGGGACGGCAACAGCACAGCAGGCAGGTGGAAGCAGCAACGGGATGACCAGGGGTGGGGACCGCAGGCCAGCACGCAGCTCCCGAAGCTCCGGCCCAATCAGCAAGTCCCAGGTTGGGGTGCAGGGTCAGGAAAAGACTTGTGCTCCGTAATGCAAGCTACAGCCACCCACGACCACCTGCAGGACAAAAGAGAGAAAAGGGAGGAGAAGGGGGGGCCAACAACGGGATGACCAGGGGTGGGGACCGCAGGCCAGCACGCAGCTCCCGAAGCTCCGGCCCAATCAGCAAGTCCCAGGTTGGGGTGCAGGGTCGGGGAAAGACTTGTGCTCCGTAATGCAAGCTACAAGCCACCCACGACCACCTGCAGGTTCCGGTGTCCGGCAAAGGATGCTGCAACATGGACAAAAGAGAGAAAAGGGAGGAGAAGGGGGGGCCAGCACAAGAAACTACAGGAGCAACTCTGACACACTAAAGTTTACACTACCTAGAGATTTACCAACACCAGCTAGAGGTTTACTAAACACTAACTATAGGCTTTACTAAACAGAAATGTTTTAAGTTTAGTTTTAAAGGTGGAGGTGGTGTCAGCCCCCTTAACCCAGATTGGAAGTTGGTTCCATAGTAGTGGTGCCTGATAGCAGAACGCCCGCCCTCCAAATCTACATTTAGATACTCTAGGAACTACGAGTAAACCTGCACTCTGAGAACGGAGAGCTCTGACAGGAACATAAGGCACTATCAGGTCTTGCAAATAATGCAGAGCTAAGCCGTTTTGGGCTTTATACGCAAGTAATAAAATTTTAAATTGGATTCTGAATTTTACGGGTAACCAATGGAGCGACGCTAACACTGGAGAGACGTGGTCTCTCCTGCTGATTCCTGTCAGTACTCGTGCTGCTGCATTCTGGATCAGCTGGAGCCTATTCAGCAAATTACTTGGACATCCTGCTAACAACACATTACAGTAATCTAGTCTAGAAGATACAAACGCATGAACTAGTTTTTCTGCATCACTCTGCGAGAGGATTTTCCTAATCTTTGCAATATTACGGAGATGGAAAAAGGCTATTTTACAAACCTGATTGACACATTGTTTAAACGACAAATCCTGATCGAAAATAACACCAAGGTTTCTCACAGTTGCACTGGAAGCCATTGCAACACCATCTAATCCCTTCCTAAGATGCTCTGGACCAAGAATGATAACCTCTGTTTTATCTGAATTTAGAAGCAAGAAATTTCTGGACATCCAGTCCTTGATGTCCCTAAGACATGCCTGAAGTTTAACTAACGGTTCTGTTTCATCCGGCTTCATAGACAAGTAGAGCTGCGTATCATCAGCATAACAATGAAAGTGTATGCCGTGATTCTGGATTATACTTCCCAATGGCTGCATGTATAAACTGAACAAGATTGGCCCTAGCACTGAACCCTGCGGAACACCATATCAGACCCTTGACTGTTCTGAAGAAACCTCATGTACATGATGAAACTGGAACCTGTCAGATAGATATGATTTAAACCAACATAGAGCTGTCCCTTTAATCCCAACAACATGCTCTAACCTGTGCAGTAAAATGCCATGATCTATAGTGTCAAAAGCAGCACTGAGGTCCAGTAGAACCAGTATGGACACTAATCCCTTATCTGAGGCCATAAGAAGGTCATTCGTGACTCGAACCAGTGCTGTCTCTGTGCTATGATGCATTCTGAACCCTGACTGAAAGACTTCAAACAGATCATTTCTATACAAATAGTCACATAACTGGCTTGAAACTGCCTTTTCCAGAATTTTAGATACAAATGGAAGGTTGGAAATTGGTCTATAATTAGCTAAGGTGTCTGGGTCAAGAGAAGGTTTTTTAAGTAAAGGTTTAATTACTGCGACTTTGAAAACCTGTGGTACATATCCTAAACTTAGGGATAGGTTAATTTGGTCCAGTATTGTCGTACCAATAAGAGAAAAAATATGTTTGAATAGTCGAGTCGGGATGGGGTCTAACATACATGTGGTTGACTTAGCTCTATTAACGAGTGAAGTCAGCTCAGGGAGGTCTATAGGATCAAAATAGTCTAGAGACAAGTCAGAGCCTAGGGAAGTCGCTAAAGCTGAAGAAACACCTACAACCGGCTGGTTGATTTCTTCTCTAATTCTCGTGATTTTACTGTTAAAGAAGCTCATAAAGTCTTCACTACTGAGAGCTGCAGGAATGCACGGCTCAACAGAGTTGAGCCGTGCTCAACTCTGAGTACTTCTAAGGTGCATGGATAGAAAAAGAAAAGATGCTCTTTTAATGTTGAAGAGAGTTCTTTACAAAGGCAAAATAAATAGTATTAAGAATGTTTTGAAGGCCTGACTGAAGTAGAGTTAACTTCTCATAGTCAGACTACCACACAAATGCAGCTGAGGGGGAGATAAACCCTGCATACACATGTTGAACTGATCTAAACTGCTATGGAATAAACCAGAACATAAAAAAGCATGAAATGAAAAGAGTTGTGAGTCTCTCACCATTTGTCATTGTTCAAAGTTGCAGCTGCCAACTAAAACCAAGATTTATCTGTAGTTTTGAGGCTTAACTGGTCAACCAGAATAGCCTAAAGCTAACAAGCTGAAGGAGAGGACTGTCTCTGACTATCATGACAGAGTCTGACTTACTGTCATCAGCAGAGCCGGATTAAATAAATGGACTACACTAGGCAGACTGTGATTTTCGGGCCCCCCTCCATCGATGTTATTTATGAAATCTTAAACTTACCAAAGTTACTAATAAAACTTAATTCACATTTTACATAGCAAAGTCATAGTCAAGTTGGTTCTTTGTATTCCAAAATAAGTCATGTGTTGTATATTAAACAGTCTATCAGACTATTTTTAGATTTTTATTATTTATACGTTATTACAATGCTCTATTAAATGCTATTAAATTATCCTTATCTTATCGATTGTGAGCATTTAGCAGAAAATCTTAATTAAATGTGTTGATTAAATTGAATAGTTAAATAAGAAGTCAAATCTACAAAGACCAATACAATTTGCAGTAAGACAAAGTGTGCTGTAGTCTGTATGTCTGTATGTGTATATGTATGTATGTGTATGCGTATGCAGAGCCGTTAGAGAGATTTGCGAGGCCCTGTGTGAAATAGCCAGGGTGGCCCTCGCGCGTGAGCGTTGCGAGCGCGCGCAAAATTTTTGGGTTTTTTGGGTCGGATCTGGTGTCTCTATGCGCAATTTTAACTCTCCAATTAGCAAAATACTGGATACCTTCCCCTGCCTCATCATCATCTGGGCTTACCTCGACGCGGGGCCCCACGGCTGCTTGAGACCCGAGCGGATCGGTGATTTTTGTAACAAATTTATCAAACGTGCCTTTCAGAGAGGCATTAAACTCTTCCATTGTCTTTAGTTTTTTTCTTTTTTCATCCCCTGATGGAAATTTCCTGAATCTGTCTCGTTTTCTCGACATTGTGTGACAGTTTGTTCCACCTCCACCCGTCTGGATCAGAGCAGCTTGTGTCTGCGCTTGGTCTGATCATTGGATTGAACAACAGACACGCGTCATCATTGCACATATATTTATTGATATGCACAGACTAGTACACATTTAGGTCTGTAATGGAACGTGACTGTTGATATTTATAAAGAAAAAAAAAAAAAATAGGGGAAAAAAAAACGGCCCATAGCGCCAGGCCCCTTGGGGCGCCAGGCCCCGTGCGGTCGCACGGTTCGCACATCCCTTGCGGCGGCCCTGTGCGTATGTATGCGTATATATATATGTATGTATACTAAATATAGTAATAATGCACATATATATATATATATGCCTTAGGTTTTTACCGGCATGTTATCAACCATTAATATGTGTGCAGACAAAAAAAAAAAAAAAAAAGAAAAAAAAAAAATTTTTTTTTTTTTTTTTTTTTTTTCCCCTCTGTCTGGGCCCCCCCCTGTCGGGCCCTAGGCACGTGCCTACTCTGCCTCTCCGTTAATCCGGCTCTGGTCATCAGTAAATAAATAAAGTCTTAAAAACCTAAATGTTGATCACATCAACATACAATGGTCACTATATAATACCCTGAGTGTTATTACACAGGACTGCTGAAAATGAACATTACTTTACAGTTTCTTAATCTTATAGTAATAATGTTATTGGATGTTTGCAGTGTTACCTTTCTCCTTTGTTTCATACGGATCAGACTTGATCTCAGACTTCTTCTCCGAGTGTTCAGCATCACCAGGTTCCTTCAGATAATCACAGTAAGAATTTAAAAAAGATTTTGATTAGATTTTGTTTTAATTTACAGTTTACAAAGGTCAATTTCACTTTCCTTTACTGCTGTTAGCATATGTTTTATGTAATAATGTAATATAATAAAATAATTTATCAAATGAACAACTAGAGGTTGGGATTTAAATATGGTTTGTAATAATCGGGCTAAAGAAATAAAAAAAACAGCAAAAAAACACGTCGGACCGGCCATTCAGTTCCTTTCAACATGTTTTACAAAACTGTAAACGGTTGAAGAAAATGACTGACTGACAAATCATCATTCTGTCACAATATTCAAACCACTGTGTTGCATTGCTTTAATTTCTGTAAACATTTGGAAAAATAAAAAAACTTTTATTGCAATTTTTTTCCCCTTTGCTTCTATATATATATATATATATATATATATATATATATATATATATATATATATATATATATATATATATATATATATATATATATATATGTATATATATATATATATATATATATATATATATATATATATATATATATATATATATATATGTGTGTGTGTGTGTGTGTGTGTGTGTGTGTGTGTGTGTCCTGCTTCATTCTGTCAGGATGCTTCAGTTTGAACATCAAACAAAGTTTTCTCATCTTGTTATTTGAGTTTCACCAACGTGATCTTTTCCATATCACAATTCCTCCTCTCTTCTTTCTGCTCTTTTTACGTTACACATTTTTCCAGTGTTTTGTTGGCCTTGCTACATTTTTCTGCATTCCTACATTTTCCTCAATAAACAAATAAAAAGATGACTGGAAAGCTCACTTTTATCTTGGTTTCAGCTGCAGCATCCATCTTTCCATCTGCAGGATGATCTGAGAAAAAAGAGGATTGGACAGTTAAATACATGACAATTTGATACAACAAAGCATCCTAGATATCTGCTTTGTTCTTTCTCATATTTCTTGACATCAACGTCATCCCTCTTCAGTATATCTGCCCAGGTCTCATGACGACTCATCACCTGATCACTGTTTGACACCAGTCAGGTGACGCTCAGCCAAAGATGCTCAGGTCTCTTGAAAATGATATGAATCTCAGTGCCACTAACCTGGACTGTTTAATAATAATACATCTTTATTTCTAAAGCAGTTTTCACACATAGAAATGTAGAACAAAGTGCTTTACATATTTAAAAATGACACAACTAAAAAACAGGAGAAAAACAAGAGAAAATCAGTGGTTCAACTACAGAGTTCCCTGTAATTTCAGTGTCAGAGTTTGAGGAAGTGATCAGCTGAATTATAATATATAAAATCAGTCTGATGACCAATATTTCTAAAATATTACCTTTGTCACTGTTTGCAGCTGATGCAGACTTGCTTTCCATTCCCTGTTCTGTGTTTTTATCTGAGTGTTGAACATCATGAGGATCAATCTGAAAAAAATTTTAAAAAAAATTTCAAGTTACATTTAATGAGATCATAAGTTTTTAACTGTGTGAGCTGATGTTGTTGAGTGTTGAGCTAATCAAGAGTATGATTCATGAAATAAGAGCTGAAGATGAAACAAGAAATGATCACAGAAAAAGAAAAATATTTTAAATTAAAAAGGTCTGAGTTGTAGATCGATTCTCAACAAAAGTATTGGTATCCTCAGAGCTCTGTGAGGAGATTTAATAGACAAGAGAAACTCCTGTTCTCACCTCGGTGTCAGCTGCACGCTCCTCTGTCTGGTCTGCGAGAAAACAGAACACACATACCATCAGCTATGAAGCTGCACAGCAAAATCGGGACTGTTAATTCAACTCCCAGTCTGTTAATTTTAACACTTTTTATGAGTTTATATAATTCTCATAGATTTTGAGTTTAATTTACACTTTGCAAAGTGATTTTAAATCTCTAATAGTGTTACATTTTGACAACCCTTGTGTTGTTTTATGACACCACATAAGTGCACTTTTAACTCAAAATTATTTTATTCCCTTTCACTCTGAGTGTTAATTTTGAACATACAGTGTTATTTTATGACACATGGAAGTGTATTTTTAATCCTAAACGTGTGTTGTTAGTCATTTTGTTTTACAGTACATTAAAAGTGCATTCTATGTTTACTACAATAACGTACATCACAAAATCTGAAAATGATTGTAGTCACTTCCAAGGCTACAGAAAGTTATCCTGAGTTCAAATGTGTTGAACAGCAATAGTGAAAAGTAAAATCATTCAAACATAAATCTATTTTTTTCTTCTTAATTCAAAAATAAATAAGTAACTTAACAGCACCACATAAATTAGCACAATAAGATCAGGCACAAGTTAAAGGAGCATGAGGCAGGATTGAGGCAGGATTTATGAAAAGAAATTCGTATACGTTTTAAGTTTTCTAGTAATAATGTCAGATGAAGCGTTCCAAACCAAAAAGAATGAGCCCTCTAGCGTATCTGTCCGTTGCCTTGAACAGGCTGTGTGCTGCAAAATGTGCTGCAATTCTGGGCCCGAATTTCCGGCGCTGTCCTGCGGATGTGACGTCATGCACGTTCTCCCCGTTCTCCTGTGCCGGCTTCGCTGTTGGCTGCAGTACCCCCGACGGCCCTCGTGGCGAAGGGTGGCGCTATCGAATCTCATTTCTTAAAAGGAGCCTCATGCTCCTTTAAACAATTACAAAGAAAATATTGGCACAATATATTGACTCTCATCTGCACCATAGGCACTTTGTAAATCAAAAGGCCCATTAAGCACAAGACCATCTACTTTAACAACATCATCGTCATTACTTTCAAATAATTTGTAAGCATGGAAATGTTCATTGAAATAGATAACACCATTAACAACAATTATTATTTCTATTCTGCAAAACGCAGGTATGTCATGTTCAATGTCACTGCAAATATCAGTCCTTCCGTGTACTCTGTCCCACTGATTGTAACCCAGTTAGTTGCATGGATGTCTAGTGATACAGACTCAACATGCAAAGCTCGTGCCAACATATCTCCATAGTCCTCATTGTCCACATTAATAGATTCCATTGGTACATACTCAATACATTTGACTGTGATGTTGAATGATCTAAAGGAGAGGTGTCTAAACAAATATAACATAATGTGACAGGCCTGAAATGTAGCATTTAATGGTGGCCCAGACGCTGGTTAAAAATCGAACCCGAGCCCACATTTCCAAACTGTTTTTGCAATTAGATAGATCTTTCTTTTTAAAATATTTTTTGATAAATCTGTTCCAGTAGTCAAAGCAGAGACATGACATCTTAACTGATATTCGTGAAAAGGAAAAGCCCTAAACATTCATTACAACTGAGCTGGGTATAATAAATAAAAGAGGATCAGGATCAGGTTACAAAAGATAAAAGTAATTGTATAATATGTAAAAACCAATAGAGTTAGATTATAAAGCAATTAAACACAAGTCTCAAAAACATAGCTATTGTCAAGAGATTAAATATTATAATTATTGCCTTATGCCAGAGGGGTTTTTTCATAGCCAATTCTAAAATGATGATTTAGCCTATGAATAACAGAGAAATGTACCTACCTGCATTAGGAATTCCGTCATGTACTGTCAGACATAAATCTGGACTGGTCTCTATCAGTTCAGAGATGTCTTCCTCAACTACTGTGTTAGTTTCATCAAAAGCGTCAAGTTGGGTATCAGAATAAAAGATCTGTGTTATGTGGGATTATTAGCAGCAGTGTAAAGGTTTCAGGTACAGCCTCACCTACGTCTAAGGTGCATGGATAGAAAAAGAAAAGATGCTCTTTTAATGTTGAAGAGAGTTCTTTACGAAGGCAACATAAATAGTATTAAGGATGTTTTGAAGGCCTGACTGAAGTAGAGTTAACTTCTCATAGTCAGACTACCACACAAATGCAGCTGAGGGGGAGATAAACCCTGCATACACATGTTGAACTGATCTAAACTGCTATGGAATAAACCAGAACATAAAAAAGCATGAAATGAAAAGAGTTGTGAGTCTCTCACCATTTGTCATTGTTCAAAGTTGCAGCTGCCAACTAAAACCAAGATTTATCTGTAGTTTTGAGGCTTAACTGGTCAACCAGAATAGCCTAAAGCTAACAAGCTGAAGGAGAGGACTGTCTCTGACTATCATGACAGAGTCTGACTTACTGTCATCAGTAAATAAATAAAGTCTTAAAAACCTAAATGTTGATCACATCAACATACAATGGTCACTATATAATACCCTGAGTGTTATTACACAGGACTGCTGAAAATGAACATTACTTTACATTTTCTTAATCTTATAGTAATAATGATATTGGATGTTTGCAGTGTTACCTTTCTCCTTTGTTTCACACGGATCAGACTTGATCTCAGACTTCTTCTCCGAGTGTTCAGCATCACCAGTTTCCTTCAGATAATCACAGTAAGAATTTAAAAAATTAGATTTTGCTTTAATTTACAGTTTACAAAGGTCAATTTCACTTTCCTTTACTGCTGTTAGCATATGTTTTATGTAATAATGTAATATAATAAAATAATTTCTCAAATGAACAACTAGAGGTTGGGATTTAAATATGGTTTGTAATAATGGGGCTAAACAAATAAAAAACACAGCAAAAAACACATCAGACCGGCCATTCAGTTCCTTTCAACATGTTTTACAAAACTGTAAACGGTTGAAGAAAATGACTGACTGACAAATCATCATTCTGTCACAATATTCAAACCACTGTGTTGCATTGCTTTAATTTCTGTAAACATTTGGAAAAATGAAAAAACATTTATTGCAATTTTTTTCCACTTTGCTTCTACGCTTAAAACTGCACAAACCCAGTCAGAGAACAAACACATTAAACTGGAGAGGCACTTTAATTTACTCAATTATATTCAGACATAGGGGGCACATAGGGGGCACATAGGGGGCAGCTAATGTGAGCTACCCTCACAAAAACATGCACACAGTCCTGGGCTACACATGCCCCCTCTGGCCAACCGGGGCGCCAGATGGGGTGGGGAGGATCCGGCCGGAATAACGTGATCCTTCCACGCGCTACGTCCGGCCGGAGAAACCCCACCCTGTCTGGTGAAAAGATGCGGCCTGCTCACTCCTCAGGTTAAGGAGGAGACCTGAGCTCAGTGCAGGGCCCTCCCGGGGTTGGTAGAGGATGGCAATGCCCAGGTCTGTCACTTAGGTAGGAGCACGGGGTGGTAAAAATGGGAAAAAAAACGGGATAAAAATATTAATATAAAAATTATATTCAGACATCATCTTCTAACTTTTCTCCTTTTATCCCGGTACCACACACATACATTTTTGTGTGTGTGTGTGTGTGTGTGCGTGTGCGTGTGCGTGTGCGTGTGCGTGTGCATGTGCGTGTGTGTGTGTGTGTGTGTGTGTGTGTGTGTGTGTGTGTGTGTGTGTGTGTATCCTGCTTCATTCTGTCAGGATGCTTCAGTTTGAACATCAAACACAGTTTTCTCATCTTGTTATTTGAGTTTCACCAACGTGATCTTTTCCATATCACAATTCCTCCTCTCTTCTTTCTTCTCTTTTTTATGTTACACATTTTTCCAGTGTTTTGTTGGCCTTGCTACATATTTCTGCATTCCTACATTTTCCTCAATAAACAAATAAAAAGATGACTGGAAAGCTTACTTTTATCTTGGTTTCAGCTGCAGTCTCCATCTTTCCATCTGCAGGATGATCTGAGAAAAAAGAGGATTGGACAGTTAAATACATGACAATTTGATACAACAAAGCATCCCAGATAGACTATGTCTGCTTTTGTTCTTTCTCATATTTCTTAACATCAACCTCATCCGTCTTCAGTATATCTGCCCAGGTCTCATGACAACACATCACCTGATCACTGTTTGACACCAGTCAGGTGACGCTCAGCCAAAGATGCTCAGGTCTCTTGAAAAGGATTTGAATCTCAGTGCCACTAACCTGGACTGTTAATAATAATAAATCTTTATTTCTAAAGCAGTTTTCACACATAAAAATGTAGCACAAAGTGCTTAAATACTTAAAAATAAAACAAACTAAAAAACAGAACCCCTCCACCCTGGAAGGCGATGCTCCAGTGTTACCATTCTCCTTTGTGTCACATGGACCACACATTATCTCAGATTCTTCTGCTTTGTTGTCTTCATTCTGCTCTGAGGTTGCTCTGTATTTTAAGTTATCCTCAACAATGAAGAGTGATTAAATATAAAAAATATTACTTTTCATTTTGTATTCATTCTGATGCAATATGTAGTTAAATCTGGATTTAAATGTGTAGAACTTTCCAGTGAAGTTATTGCTTTATATAAGTGAGATATGGTACGATTGTTCTCTTGTTTACTGTGATCATCTCCGATCTCTATTCTGAATGTGGAGCATGTGCAGTTCGCCAGAGCGCAGAGGTCTTAGGGGTTTATAAGTTTTAATTTTGGTCTTAATTGTACCTAATTGTCAGGACCGGTATGCTTGTTGGTGAGCAATATAAACTAGTGTTGCTTGTGTTTCCAGTCAAGAAAATGTCACATGAAGAATTGTATAATTTTGGTGGTTAATTCCGAGTTTTGTTTTGTGTTTGTTTTGCAGGTTTACAACCTAACTAATAACGGTAGTGTGTGAATGTTATTGTGTGTGTGTGTGGCAATAAACATTTAAAAGAAACCAGAGTTGTATCCGCCTTACCTTAATCTGGACAAAATGGTTTAATTTATTATTAGAATTGATCACGTTGTTTATCAATGGATATTTACACAGGATTGTTTAAATGCTTTTTTGCATTCAGTTTAATAATAAATATAACGCTAAATAAAGTTTGCTGTGTTGCAGAACTTTGACACACTGGTAAGATCAATACGATTTCATAACTTTTACATTAATTCATCATAAGGTATTTAAAGATTTCAGTCAAAAACAACTTTTTGCCAATATTTCATGAACATACTGATCCAAAACCAATCCAGAAATCTTATAATATAAAATAAAAGTTGAAGACCAATTGCTGCTCTTTTTTAAATACAGTTTTAACATCTAAGTTAAAGGGGAAATAATGTATGTATCTGTGCTCAACCACAGTTTGCATTATTTTAAGAATGATTCTCGGTGATATCAAAGGTTCATCATTTTGTTGACATTTTAAAAGTTACAGTACATGTTTGACCTAGCAGGAAATACAATTTTTTAAAGAACATGGTGACCAGTTGCAACAACAATGTTTATTAATGGCCCCACATGCAAAATATGCACATTGGTCCTTTACACTCCAAGCAGATCAACAGATCAACCTGCCCCATGTATCTACACCCATATGGGTCAGGCCTGCTGTCCTGAGTATTATTTAAAAATAATTTTAAATCCTCTAACCTTGTCTGTTGCTGTGACTGGTAGACTTATCTGATTGGTTTAGGAAGGTGATCAATAAAAGGAGATTCAGCGGTGAGAGGGCGCAGGGGCAGACCCAACAGTTTTCACCACAGCAAACAGAAAACATGTTTTGGTTTCAGGACCTGACCAAGAAGTTTTGAGCTCCGTCAAAGTAGAACCTGTCCTTTATTCTCTTCTTTTCTTGATCAGAACCACACAGCTTAGGGATAGTTTTTTTTCAGCATTTTAAGTGGTGTGCAGCATCACTGTCATTGTAATAACAAACTCTGAATTCATGATTGAGGCATTAGTATAGAAATGTTAACTTTTAATAGTATTTAAATCTTACCTGTCCTGGCTTCTTCTTTGAGGGATTTATGGTCGAGTTGTTCCTTCTGGTCTCCAGTTTCCTCAGATATGTGTCTGCTGTAGTACGGTGGGTTGTTCTCAGAGACCATGACATCTATTTTTTCCAAAAGCTCTATTATCTCTTTTTCATCCATCATGGTTCTTGTACATGTGTGGAATCTCTTTTCAGAAAAACTGTCATTAACTTCCAGGTTTGTAAGGGCAAGTTCACACTTTTCATCAGACTGATGAGTCACAACTGTGATTACATTAGCTGTGTGTCGTTCCCCAAAAGCTTTTTCTAACCACTTCATTCCTGCTCTGTAACGGGGGCTGTGCAGGTCGTTCTGTAACAGCAAGATGAAGGCATGAACTGTTTGAATTGAAGGGATTTTATCAACACTGGGAAGACCAAGCATGTTGATGACAGACACGTGTCGACCACACAAGTCGTACAGTCTGGATGAAAACTGTTCTACATTTGTTTGTTCATCACGGTCAAGTAAGAGGTTTTTTGGTCCAATCTCGATGGAGTTTGTGTCACCGATCAACACGAGTGTGAGTTGAGCCATGACTGGAGAAGAACAAGAGAAAATCAGTGGTTCAACTACAGAGATCATTGTCATTTCAGTGTCAGAGTTTGTGGAAGTAATCAACTGTATTATGATATATAAAATTATTCTGATTACCAATATATCTAAAATATTACCTTTGTCACTGTTTGCAGCTGATGAGGACTTGGTTTCCATCTCCTGTTCTGTGTTGGTATCTGAGTGTTGAACATCATAAGGATCACTCTGAAAAAGTTACATTTAATGAGATCATACATTTTTTACTGTGTGAGCTGATGTTGAGTGTTGAGATAATTAAGAGTATGATTTATGAAATAAGAGTTGAAGATGAAACAAGAAATTATGAAAGAGAAAGAAAAATATGTTCAATTAAAAAGGTCTGAGTTGTAGATCGGTTCTCAACAAAAGTATTAGTAACCTCAGAGCTCTGTGAGGAGATTTAATAGACAAGAATTCGGATCTCACCTCGGTGTCAGCTGCACGCTCCTCCGTCTGGTCTGAGAGAAAACAGAACACACATAGTGTTAATTCAACTCCCAGTATGTTAATTTTAACACTTTTTCTAAGTTTATATAATTCTCATGGATTTTGAGTTAAATTTACACTTTGCAAAGTGTTAATATTTGAACTCTCTAATAGTGTTACATTTTGACAACCCTGGTGTTATTTTATGACACCACATAAGTGCACTTTTAACTCAAAAATGTGTTATTCCCTTTCACTCTGAGTGTTCATTTTAAAAATGCAGTGTTATTTTACGACACATGGAAGTGTATTTTTAACCCTAAAATTGTGTTGTTAATCATTTTGTTTTAGAGTAAATTAAAAGTGCATTCTGTGTTTACTACACTAACGTACATCACAAAATCTGAAAATTACTGTAGTCACTTCCAAGGCTACAGAAAGTTATCGTGTGTTCAAATATGTTGAACAGCAATAGTGAAAAGTAAAATCATTCAAACATAAATCTCTGTTTTTCTTCTTAATTCAAAAAGAAATAAGTAACTTCCCAGCACCACATGAATTAGGACAATTACATCAGGCACAAGTTAAATAAAAAATAATGGCACAATATATTGACTCTCATCTCCACCATAAGCACTTAGTAAATCAAAGGGCTGACAAATCACAAGACCATCTGCTTTAACAACATCTTCATGTCCATTGAAATAGATAACACCATCAACAACAATAATTTTTTCTATTCTTCAAAATGGCCGACTTCCTGTTCGTTTTCGGCCATGGCGCCAAGAGACTTTTCTTTAAGTTGAGACATGATAAAGGTGTGTACCGATTTCCGTGCATGTACGTCAAACCGTATTGTGGGGCTTGAGGTACAAAGTTTTGTAGGGGGCGCTGTTGAGCCATTAGGCCACGCCCATTAATGCAAACAATTAAATATCACATTTATCGCCAGGCCTGGCCTGCGTGCAAAATGTGGTGACTTTTGGGGAACTATCAAATATGGACCAATCAGATGAAGGGGGGGGGGGGGGGGGGGCGCTTTTTGGCGTCTAGAAAAGCTTTTGACTGAGAAAAGTAATGCGCTTCGTCGCAGGATGGAGGTGCACATTTTGATGTCTAACACACCTGGGTGCACGCTACGGTTCGGGCCGTATTAACTGCCGAAGGAATGGCATAAATTGCGCCAAAATTACACGATTAATTCAAAATGTTCAAAATGGCCGACTTCCTGTTCGGTTTCGGCCATGGCGCCAAGAGACTTTTCTTTAAAGGAGCTGTATGTAAGAGCAATAATAAAACGAATCATAAAATGACCCCAATATGTCAACAGACATTTAAAAATCATGTTCATTTCAAATACTTATGTCACTGACAACAGCACTCAATCCAGGATATTCTAGTTTAAAAAGAGGAGTTGCAGCCCTCAACTGATGTTTATGTTGTCATTTTTTGTTTTGGCCTGAAGCTCCACCCTCCACCTATCTCCCAATCACCAAGTCAGTATTGTTTCGGCATCCGGGTTGCCAGCTCGGCTCTAATTATCGCAGCCATGGCAGCCTACATTCCTGCTGCAATCTGCAGCCTACCTGGCAACCTCTGGTCGGGGGGAGGAGGGGGAGGGTACACGCCGATCAACAATATTTTGAAAGTGACTGCAGTACCAGTTTTAGCCATTTCTTACAGACGGCTCCTTTAAGTTGCGACAAGATACACGTGTGTACCGATTTTCGTAATTTTCGCTTTTGACTGAGAAAAGTAATGCGCGTCGTCGCAGGATGGAGACGCACATTTTGATGTATAATAGTGATGCACCGAAATGAAAATTTGTGGCCGAAACCGAAAATAATAATAAACACTTGGCCGAATACCGAATAATACCGAACAATGGTTCTTCACAGTTTTGCATTTATTTTGCCAATTTTTGAAAAGAAAAATGGAGAATCATCTTTCACAATCTCTAATAGGCTATGTTCCGCTCTTACATTTGGTGATGCTTGTAAGTCTCGTTTTTGGGCATGTGTAGGCTGTGATAATGAGACGGGTATTTCTGCAGCCTGATGAGAGGCTCCAGGTTGCAGAGGGCCCGGTCCTGATATGCCCCGCCCCCCGGTCATATGCTCTGCCCCCTGGCCCGGCTCTGATATGTTCTACTGGCGAGAGGGTTGTCGCTACTGGGGATGGGGACTTCTGACAGATAACCATCTAACTGTTGAGCGTCTGCATCTGGGTTATTTTCTTGGAGGATCTCGTCATATCAGACAGTGAGGCGCACCGCATCGGCCCTTTTCTCTGCGCTCTCTCCCCATCTGCTGCGCTGTGCGTCCCGTGACCGTCTCCATCACCAAGCGGTTTCCCAAATCCAGCTCAGGAAAGTATGTTATGGCGCTTTTGCATTAGTATCACCTTAGCTCGGTTCTACCCGTTTTGCGCTTTCGCACTAGGGCTGAGACGGGTAGAGCCGCCAGGCATCGGAATGGCTTGTCCTAAAAAAAGAGGAAAATTCTCCAGGCGGACGAGTGAGGGCGCAACGCGCCCGAACCCTCTAGGGGGGTCCGGGGGCAAGCCCCCCCGGAAAATTTTGAAAAATAGACTCAAAATGGTGCATTCTGGTGGTCTCAAAGCTCCATAATCACATCTTTTATCAATGCAAGAATACACACAAAAAAATCTGAATTTTTGCAAAGAATGATGCATTTTGATAACATAATAACACGCATTCATCATCATGGGTAATTCTTCATGCATGAATAAATCTTGAAATCAAGATAATTATATCTTAAACTTGTACAATGGCCAGAATCCCCCTTTCACACCTAAATTAAATGACAAAACGACAAAAGACAAGCAGCTCCTTGTCTTTCAGAACTGTGGTGTGGAACTCCGAACAGATCTGCTCAAAGTTCAGTGATGAGGAGCTCCACTGAACTCCAATGAATTTGTTATAATTTTGATTATTTAATTCTTTATTGATTTCATAAAATATTCAAATTTTTTGAGATTTTTTATTTGGGGTTTTCATAAGCTGTGGGCCATAATCATTCAAATTATAACAAATAAAAGGCTTGAAATATCTCACTTTGCATGTAGTGGGAAATAATATATTTGTTTCACCTTTAGTTGAATTTATTGAAACTAATTAAGTTTAGCAATACATTCTAATTTTCTGACCTTCACCTGTATATTATGACCAATAAATAAGAGCATAATAAATGTCCCGTATCGTACCATATCCGGCTCAGGGATGATTCAGGTATGAGGAACTGTGCAATAGATGCCTGGCTCCTCTGTGACGTTATATTACGTTTGTGGAGGTTCCTGCAGCATGCTGCCTGACACACCTCAGAGAGACCTCTGTTTCCTCTTTTAGGACGAGGTGGGGTGTCTGGAGCCTCTGGAGACATCTTGACTTGACTTTTTTTTTGTTTAAAGTCGCGTGTGTCGGTGCAGTTAGCAGCAGTGAGAGGTAAAGGCTGATTTATGGTTCCGCGTCAGACCAACGCAGAACCTACGCCGTACATTGCGGGTCCCCGCGTACTCTACGGCGTAGGCTCTGCGTCAATTTAACACGGAACCATAACTGAGGCTTAACGAGGCAACGGAGCGCAAAGGGGTTCCGTATTGGTTCAATACGGAACGCAACTTTTAATTCCCAATTACGTAACAATTCCGTATTTCAAGGGGCGGGTGGCAAGCCCATACTCATCTCTGCACAGCCTACCTGCAACACAGCAGTGCTGCTGCTGCTTTTTTGTCCCGCTGCAAAAATGTATTTTAATCTGAGCTGCCGGCTCCTCTTCATTTCTGCTGCTGCCGCGTCCTGGCTGTCTGTCTGTGAAGGCTGATTTATGGTACTGCGTTAAATCGACGCAGAACCTACGCTGTAACCCTACTTTTTTATTTATTTTTTCCCCCGTTCCGCGGAAACTTTTTGCTGAGACCAAAATCCGCGGAATTCCGCGGATCCGCGGAAGAATCTGATGCCTGGCCGCTCCAAGTCGATACTTTTTTCTGTAACCATTTCAGTGAGGTTCTGAAAGCGGGCTGAGCAGGGACTATTTCTGACGTCACCACCTCCTCGCCACCGATTGGTCGGGGGGCGGGGACGTCACCACCCTCCGCGCCTCTGATTGGTCGGGGGGCGGGGCCGTCAGACGTTTGAATCAGGAAGCGGGAGTCAGCGCGAGGGGTCTCGCGGCTCGCGGCGATTTTATTATAAAGCGCAAAACGTCTGTTTGGTGATCCAACTCTGAGGTGCAGATGTTCATAAACCAGGTGGCTGTCGAGAAAAAATTAAAAAAGGGATGTAGACGGGCTGTTTTACTCTCAGCCGCTCCCGGCTCCAGCTGATTTCTCATCAGCGCCGACATGAACAAAGCGGTTGCGCAATCGAGTACGTCACAGCAGCTTCACCCAAACCTGCCCGCTTCTCCCCTGGCAGTGCGAAAACACACGTGTGGGGCCGTGTAAAGCCGCGCCGAGCCGTGCCGGGCTGAGCCGATACTAGTGGAAAAGTGCCATTAGATTCCTTAAACCAGCATTTTATATCTTCTGGTTTGCTGTTTGAGCAGGAAATAAAACAAGGGATAAGTCAAGTGGATTACTCTCGGTTAAATACCAAGAAATCCTCTGGTCCTGATGGGTTAGATCCATATTTTTTGAAAATTGCTGCTGAACATATTGCTGAACCTTTGACATATATTTTTAACCTGACTATAGAAACTGGAATAATTCCTAGTGTATGGAAGTCAGCATATGTCACTCCTTTATTGAAGGGTGGTGACCGATCCAATCCTAATAATTACAGGCCAATATCAAAACTGTCTGCTTTAGCCAAAGTTTTAGAAGAGCTTATAAGTGACCAGTTGAAAGATTTTCTGACAAGAAATAGCATTTTAAATGAGCTGCAGTCTGGCTTCAGAAAAAAGCACAGTACTGTCACTGCCACCATGAAAGTTTTAAATGATCTCATAAGTGCTATTGATTCTAAAGAATACTATGCTGCATTGTTTTTAGATTTGTCAAAGGCTTTTGACACAGTTGACCATTTGGTCTTGTGACAGAGACTGCGGGATATTGGAATGTCTTCAAAAGCTGTCATGTGGTTTGGCAACTACTTGTGCGGCAGAACACAAAGTGTTCAGGTCGATGGTGTATCCTCCAAACCTTTGTTGACTCAAAATGGTGTCCCCCAGGGGTCCATATTGGGTCCTATTTTATTTACTATTTATATAAATGTTTTGTGTCCAAATGTAACTGATGCCAAATTTCATTTTTATGCAGATTGACACTATTTTGTACTGTTCTGCTTCATCATTAACAGATGCTATACAAAAGTTACAATCTGCTTTTAATGTCATTCAGAGTAATCTTAATGAATTAAGACTTGTGCTTAATTCTGCACAATCTGAACCACAATCTCCCCGATCTGAACCCGAGTGGTGTTTTGTTGTTTGACTTCTGTGCTAGTCACAGTTTGTCCATAACGAACACCATGTTCAAGCATAAGGGTGTCCATCAGTGCACGTGGCACCAGGACACCCTAGGCCGGAGGTCAATGATCGACTTTGTTGTCGTTTCATCTGACCTTCGGCCGCATGTCTTGGACACTCGGGTGAAGAGAGGGGCTGAGCTGTCAACTGATCACCATCTGGTGGTGAGTTGGGTGCGCTGGCGGAGGAGGAGGTTGGACAGACCGGGCAGACCCAAACGGATTGTGAGGGTCTGTTGGGAACGTCTGGCCGAGGCCTCTGTCAGGGACATCTTCAACTCCCACCTCCGAGAGAGCTTCTCTCGGATCCCGGGGGAGGCGGGGGACATCGAGTCCGAGTGGACCATGTTCTCTGCCTCCATTGTCGACGCGGCGGCTCGAAGCTGTGGACGCAAGGTCTCCGGTGCCTGTCGTGGCGGCAATCCTAGAACCCGGTGGTGGACACCGGAAGTACAGGATGCCGTCAGACTGAAGAAGGAGTCCTACCAGGCTATGTTGGCCGGTGGGACTCCTGACGCAGTAGATGGGTACCAGCAGACCAAGCGAGCCGCGGCTCGGGCAGTCCTGGAGGCAAAAACTCGGGTCTGGGAGGAGTTCGGGGAGGCCATGGAGGAAGACTTTCGGTCGGCCTCGAGGAAATTCTGGAGGACCGTTCGGCGCCTCAGAAGGGGGAAGCAGTACTCTGCCGGCACCGTTTATGGTGCGGGTGGGGAGCTGTTGACCTCAACTGGGGACATTGTCGGACGGTGGAAGGAATACTTCGAGGATCTCCTCAACCCGACTGACATGCCTTCCACTGAGGAAGCAGAGAGTGGGGACTCTGGGGCGTGCTCATCCATCACCCAAGCCGAGGTCACCGAGGTGGTTCGTAAGCTCCTCGGTGGCAGGGCACCGGGGGTGGATGAGATTCGCCCTGAGTACCTCAAGTCTCTGGATGTCGTAGGGCTGTCTTGGTTTACACGCCTCTGCGACATTGCATGGAGGAAGGGGACAGTACCGCTGGAGTGGCAAACCGGGGTGGTGGTCCCTCTGTTTAAAAAGGGGGACCGGAGAGTGTGTTCCAACTACAGGGGGATCACACTTCTCAGCCTCCCCGGGAAAGTCTACGCCAGGGTATTGGAGAGGAGATTACGGCCGATAGTTGAACCTCGGATTCAGGAGGAACAATGCGGTTTTCGTCCCGGTCGTGGAACACTGGACCAGCTCTACACCCTCCGCAGGGTGCTCGAGGGTTCATGGGAATTTGCCCAACCAGTCTACATGTGTTTTGTGGATCTGGAGAAGGCATTTGACCGTGTCCCTCGTGCCATTCTGTGGGGGGTGCTGAGTGATTATGGAGTCCGGGGCCCTCTACTAAGGGCTGTCCGGTCTCTGTATGATCGAAGCAGGAGTTTGGTTCGCATTGCCGGCAGTAAATCAGACTTGTTCCCAGTGCATGTTGGACTCCGGCAGGGCTGCCCTTTGTCACCGGTCCTGTTCATAATTTTTATGGACAGGATTTCTAGGCAGGACTTCTCCATCCGCCTCAGGTGGAGGAGTTCAAGTATCTCGGGATCTTGTTCACGAGTGAGGGAACAATGGAGCGTGAGATTGACAGACGGATCGGTGCAGCGTCCGCAGTTATGCGGTCGATGTACCGGACCGTCGTGGTGAAGAGGGAGCTGAGTCGAAAGGCGAAGCTCTCGATTTACCGGTCAATCTACGCTCCTACCCTCACCTATGGTCATGAACTTTGGGTAGTGACCGAAAGGACAAGATCGCGGATACAAGCGGCCGAGATGAGTTTCCTCCGCAGGGTGGCTGGACGCTCCCTTAGAGATAGGATGAGGAGTTCGGTCACCCGGGAGGAGCTCGGAGTCGAGCCGCTACTCCTCCACATTGAGAGGAGTCAGCTGAGGTGGCTTGGGCATCTGTACCGGATGCCTCCTGGACGCCTCCCTAGGGAGGTGTTCCAGGCATGTCCCACCGGGAGGAGACCCCGGGGAAGACCCAGGACACGCTGGAGAGACTATGTCTCTCGGCTGGCCTGGGAACGCCTCGGACTCCCCCCGGAAGAGCTGGAGGAAGTGTCTGGGGTGAGGGAAGTCTGGGCATCCCTGCTGAGGCTGCTGCCCCCGCGACCCGGTAACGGATAAAGCGGGAGAAGATGACTGACTGACTGAAGATTTCTAGGCGCAGCCAGGGGCCGGAGGGGATCCGGTTTGGGAACCTCAGGATTTTGTCTCTGCTTTTTGCAGATGATGTTGTCCTGTTGGCTTCATCAGACCGGGACCTTCAGCATGTGCTGGGGGGGTTTGCGGCCGAGTGCGAGACGGCAGGGATGAGAATCAGCACCTCCAAATCCGAGGCCATGGTTCTCCATCGGGAAAGGGTGGCATGCCTTCTCCGGGTGGGTGGAGAAGTCCTGCCTCAGGTGGAGGAGTTCAAGTATCTCAGGATCTTGTTCACGAGTGAGGGAACGATGGAGCGGGAGATTGACAGACGGATCGGTGCGGCGTCCGCAGTTATGCGGTCGATGTACTGGACCGTCGTGGTGAAGAGGGAGCTGAGTCGAAAGGCGAAGCTCTCGATTTACCGGTCAATCTACGCCCCTACCCTCACCTATGGTCATGAACTTTGGGTAGTGACCGAAAGGACAAGATCGCGGATACAAGCGGCCGAGATGAGTTTCCTCCGCAGGGTGGCTGGACGCTCCCTTAGAGATAGGGTGAGGAGTTCGGTCACCCGGGAGGAGCTCGGAATCGAGCCGCTGCTCCTTCACATTGAGAGGAGTCAGCTGAGGTGGCTTGGGCATCTGTACCGGATGCCTCCTGGACGCCTCCCTAGGGAGGTGTTCCAGGCATGTCCCACCGGGAGGAGACCCCAGGGAAGACCCAGGACACGCTGGAGAGACTATGTCTCTCGGCTGGCCTGGGAACGCCACGGACTCCCCTCGGAAGAGCTGGAGGAAGTGTCTGAATTCAGGCAACTTTTGTATCAATACTTGACTACGGTGACATCTTATACATGCATGCAAATCTCTCCTCCCTGAAAATGCTGGATTCAGTGTATCATGCAGCTTTAAGATTTGTAACAGATTTAGGTTTTCGTACTCATCACTGTAGTCTTTACGAGAGTGTTGGCTGGTCTTCTTTGCACGATCGTAGATGGGAACACTGGTATTGTTTTCTTTATAAAGCCATCTTGTGTGACTTTCCCCCTTATTTGTGTTCTCTCTTGGTTCTTAAAGTCAACACCAAAAGCTGTAGTCTCAGGCACGATAGATGGATAATGTATACTATTCCTCGTACGCGGACTGTTTTTGGGGAAAGGGCCTTCAAAGCATTTGCACCCTCGTCCTGGTATAAATTACAGAGTCATCTTAAATTGGATCATCTCCCAAGTTTGCTAGATTTTAAAGCTAGGATCAAGGTCTATCTGACTACTGAATGCACATGTTCTTTTATCAAACATTGAGTGATTATACTGTAGTGATGTGATTGCCAAACTGTTTTAGCTGTTTTTTATGTCTCTTTTGTTGATGTTGTTCAATGTTGTTCAATGTGTAACTGATGTGGACCTATTGTGCTGCCTTCTTGGCCAGGACCCCCTTGCAAAAGAGATTTTAATCTCAATGGGATTATTCCTGGATAAATAAAGGTTAAATAAAAAAAATAAATAAAAAAATAAATAAAACTCAGCCTGGATAATTTCTCGTGTCCTCAGCTTTTTCCCCACATCCAAGTAATGATCTGACATGCTGACATGTTTTCTGCATTTAACACTGCACGCAGCTCACTCCACGCTGTATGCTGTTTGATTGCATCATCACACGCCATTATTATTCCACCGAACACCGAAAGTGTTTTTTTGCAATTTTCGGCCAAACAATTTCGGTTACCGAACATTCGGTGCATCAATAATGTATAATACCTGGGTGCACGTTACGATTCAGGCCATATTATCTGCCGAAGGAATGGCATAAATTGCGCCAAAATTACACGATTAATTCAAAATGGCTGACTTCCTGTTTGGTTTCGGCCATGGCGCCAAGAGACTTTTCTTTAAGTTGCGCCATGATACAGGTGTGTACCGATTTTCGTGCATGTACGTCAAACCGTATTGTGGGGCTTGAGGCACAAAGTTTTCTAGGGGGCGCTGTTGAGCCATTTTGCCACGCCCATTAATGCAAACCATTAAATATCAAATACCATAGGACCTTCGCACTGTAAGTGCTCGGGCCCTAATTATTAGTCCTGCCCTGTACTCTGTCCCACTGATTGTTACCCAGTTGCATGGATGTCTAGCGAAACAGACTCAACATGCAAAGCTCGTGCCAACATATCTCCATAGTCCTCATTGTCCACAGTAATAGATTCCATTGGTCCATGCTTAATACATTTGACTGTGATGTCTCCCACTGACATGCAACAGAAATAGTATTTTTTTGCAAGAGATTTTGTGATGTTTTTGAAGTTTTTAAGGGTGTTGTTCAGAATCCTGTGCTTTGCCTCGAATCACATGCTCCACATATGTATGAGTGGTCCAATATTTCAGATACAAGATGGATAATGGGTCATATAGTGATGTTTCGGGACCAGGTTTCTATCAGGACCTTTCTTGGCTGGTCTTTTCACTGTATTCCTGGATATGGTTTTGATATCTGTGAGGGAAGTTGATGTTGAATGATCTAAAGGAGAGGAGTCTAATGGCGCTTTTCCACTAGTACCTACTCAGCCCGACTCGCCTCGGAACGGCTCGTCACGCCTCGTCCAGGCTCCACCCGCTTTGTCCTTGTTTGTTTTTCCACAGCCAGGTGAGAAGTGGGCGGGTTGGGGTGAAGCTGCTGTGACGTACTCGATTGCGCAACCCCTTTGTTCGTGTCGGCGCTGGTCAGAAATCAGCTGGAGCCGCGAGCGGCTGAGAGTAAAACAGAGCTCCTGTGGATCTGAACGTTTCTTATCACCCATCTACATACCTTTTTTAATTCTCTCGTCAGCCACCAGGTTTATGAACATCTGCACCTCAGAGTTGGATCACCAAACAGACGTTTGTGCTGTATAATAAAATCACCACGAGCCGCCAGTCGTTCTCGCTTACTCCCGCTTCCTGATTCAAAGTCTGAGGGCCCCGCCCACCGACCAGTGGCGCGGAGGGTGGTGACGTCAGATATAGGGCCGACTCAGCACGCTTAGAACCTCGATAGAAAAGATACAGAAAAAGTATCTGCTTGGCACGGCTCCACCCGGCTCGGCCCGTAGAAGCGCGCTGAGTAGATACTAGTGGAAAAGGGCCATAAAAGAATATAACATAATGTGACAGGCCTGAAATGTAGCATTTAATGGTGGCCCAGACGCTGGTTAAAAATCTAACCCGAGCCCACATTTCCAAACTGTTTTTGCAATTAGATAGAGATCTTTCTTTTCAAAATAATTTTTGATAAATCTGTTCCAGTAGTCAAAGCAGAGACATGACATCTTAACTGATATTTGTGAAAAGGAAAAGCCCTGAACATTCATTACAACTGACCTGGGTAGTTAATAGATATAATAGGATCAGGATCAGGTTACAAAAGATAACAGTAATTGTTTAATATGGAGAAAACAATAAAGTTAGATTATAAAGCATGAAACACCAGTCTTAAAAACACAGCTATTGTCAAGAGATAAATATTATAATTATTGCCTTATGCCAGAGGGTTTTTTTCATAGCCTAAAATGATGATTATGTTCCAATGAATATCAAAGTACCGTATTTTCACGACCATACGACGCACCGTGTGGAAAGGCGCACCCTCAGTTTTGTGTGTCATTTTTGGTTTTAAAACACACATACGGCGCACCGACCAAAAAGATTTATGTGCGCCTTATGGTCGCGAAAATACGGTAAGTCACTCCTCACTTTTCATTGGTGTCTTAACCAGTATTAATGATTTAGCCTATGAATAACAGAGAAATGTACCTACCTGCATTAGGAATTCTGTCACGTACTGTCAGGCATAAATCTGGACTGGCCTCTATCAGTTCAGAAAAGATGTCTTCCTCAACTACTGTGTTAGTTTCATCAAAAGCATCAAGTTCGGTAGCAGCAGGAAGTTCAAACTTGCATTTGACTGTAAGATAACCATGTAAACAGATGTAAAATCGATGCCCAAATTGAATCTGAAATACATAAATCCTTGTGTTTATTTGTTGTAAAGGAAATATTAAGATGCCTACTCACCTTGAGCAATGAAATCCAAATATGTGAACCCTGACTCTAATCGGATGTACTTCTTGGTGTGCTGGTACTTCACCTTGAGCAACATTGTCATATCTTTAGACTGCACCTTGTAAAATAAATTGAGAAATGGGGCAGTTAATGTAAACAGACTTGATCAGGGGCAAGGGATTCATTTCTGACTGAGATGGACCCAGCGTGACCCCTGTGGGAAATTGATTCAATGATAGATGCTTCATCCATTCTTGTTTTGAAAATTACACCTGTCTGACATGACACCTGTAGAAATAATAGTCATTCTACACGCCCACACAGCTGATGTTTTGTTACACGGATAGCGTCTCCCGACTCCCCTCCCCTCAACTCGCCTTCAGGTACGAGGTGATAAATAACAGGCCTGCGTTTATATCAACCAACACACGTTGAACACGCGTTCATAGTGTAAAAGGTTCAAATGTTCTGTATAAAAAACTCATCAGCTTTCCTAGCTCTCACTTGACTCTCCTCACACTGACTGCAGTCAGATTTTATATGTTGGGTCCTCACAAACCCCTCCCAACGTCAAAGCAAAAGAAAAAGTAGGAGATCTTTGTTTTCTCTGAAACCACGTGGTTTACAAGAAAGCTGTAGTTCTGTAGTGAAAAAAATAAAAGCTTACACACACAGAAAAATGTGTTGTTTGTTACCCATCTATTACAGAAAGAACACATGAAATGACTTGAAAATGACAAAAGTTACAGTAATAATTTACTGAGTAGAAGCCACAAAGCTTGTGGAACAACATCATTTAGACATATGAGACACAACTGGAGCTTTTACTGTAATAGATGATATGTGAATGAAATGAAAATACATTGAATTGATTTCTGCAAAAGATTATACAACAAAATATTAAGTTGAACAATTTGTCAAGGCCATTTTCTTTTTTTTAAATTCTGTTGAACAATAATTCAAAAGTCTTGAGTTTTTGAAAGGAAAAAAGAAAACAATGGATACAGACAGTCAGGTTATAACCACATTACATTTAACTGTGTGTCGTTTTTTTAACTCTTTTTTTAACTCTTTTATAACCCACCCGTTTCTTTCTCAAATTCCCAAACCAAACCCAGGTCCCCACAAGAGGGGGAACACAGTGGAGCAGGAACTCTGTAGAGATGAATAAATCAAACAAACACAAAAAGCAGGAACACTGCAATCTGTAAAAACAATGGCAAGTGTATCTGAATATCAGAAAACTAATTAAAAAACACATATTCTCGTAAATAAATAATATATTTAAAAAAAAAGGAATGAGGAAGGGTGAGAGAGATCAGTCGGGGGGGAAGGTTTGGAGCGAATAGAAATAATCTATGAAGGACTGCGAACGCAGTTCAAACAGCAGGTGTATCCGCCCTTTTAATCTGATTGGTTGCAGATCCTTCCGTGTTAAAAAAAAACTATTTGTGGATCGAGTCACGTCAAGGGAGTCTCAAAACTCACACACAAATCCAGCGCAGCTCACAGACAAAAAAACATTTGTAAATCAGGTTATATTTGGGTGTGCATCGAAAATACATTTGTATATCTTGTCCTACGCACGTGTGAATTGTTCTGTGCATGTGTGAAACGGTGTGTGTATTTGTAAAACTTGTCCTGTGGACGTGTGAAACGGTGTGTGTATTTGCAAATCGGTCTGTGCATTTGTAAAACTTGTCCTGTGCATTTGTGAATGATGAGACTGTTCTAGCTCCATACACTCTCACATACTTCCTTGACACACACACACAGACACACACGCACGCACACATACGACTCTCAGCAGCAGCAAGTTGATGTGACAAAAACAGCCCTTTGAAAAGATTTGAGATGGAACTGTCAGAGCACTTTTTTTTTTTTTTAAGGGCGCATGCGCCCCACGTGGATTGCACCCTGGGCAGTCGCCCATATTGCCCATAGCAAAAACCGGCCCTGCCTCTCACAATACAAGGAAAACATTTTGATTTGCAAATTTAACTGAAAACCAGTTTATACATCCCATTTAGGAATATCAGAGAATTTAGAATAAATTGGAATGAAAACATTGGTGATGGAGTGCAAAAGAAGTGTGTTTCTATTTGTTACACTTTTGAGGTATTATACAGGAGTAAAAATATATTTTCCCCTAGAGTACAATTAAAGAAGATTGTCTTGCTTTTACTGTATTATGATTTTAAATAAAGTTGTCTTTCTTATTTGTCTATTAAATACATATATTTATATCAAGAGAATCAGATTACAAAATGAAGCCACACATAAAAAAGTATTTGCACAGAACAACTTCAACTGAACTCTAAACAGAAAGTAAAATGAGAGTAGTAAACTGGTTTTGTTCATGTTATGTAATAAAACACTGCAGGTGTTGTTCAAAGTCGCTTCAAAACCTGTCAGACATGTTTAATAGTCGACGGGATGCCAGTTGCTTCCGCCTCACAAACCCCTTCCAAGATAAAAGTAAAGTTTAAAGCAGGAGAGCTTTGTTTCACTGAAATCTTATGATGTAGAATAACATGACATTCGTTTCAAAGAAGTTCAATTTATTTATTTTTATTTTGAAGGGTGGGTGTTTTCCCTGGATGTATTTGGAATTAAATGGACATTTCATTATATTTACATCAAATGTACCTACCCTAAACTTAAACAGAAGCAATAGAGAAGCAAAGCAAGAGTGTATATGTCCAATCTTAAATACATAATTTAAATGGCAAAGTCAAAGGAGGAAGATGAATTGTTTAAAATATAATGTAATAAAAATTCACCTTGTGAGGTTTTTTGACTCTTGTCCAAACTCCCGTTGAACTCCGTCAGACTTCGATGACTTATCAGCTGCCTCTGTCTTTTGCCCCCATGGGAGCAAAGGGTTCGCTCCAGCAGATGTCCGTGACCCGGGATTGGAATAAGC
Source organism: Cololabis saira (assembly GCF_033807715.1). Lineage (NCBI taxonomy): Eukaryota > Metazoa > Chordata > Actinopteri > Beloniformes > Belonidae > Cololabis > Cololabis saira. Next base: position 28,088,617 of record NC_084607.1, on the reverse strand, counting down.
AGCTATAAATAATAGATGGATGTGTGGACTTGCCAGTTTTTATTTGCTTGCTCCTCTTAAACCCCTCCCATAATAAAAGTAAAAGTGAATGTAAGAGAGTTTTAATTCTCTGAAACTTGATGAGTCACAAGAAATGTCAGTAATCTAACCAGTTTACCCAGCCGATATAGCTGATATTTATTTCTCTTCTTCTCTTCAGGGAAAAAGCTGTCCTATTTGTTGTAGTCCGTATGTTTCTGTACCGCTTGCCTGATGGAGGCAGTTTACACAACCTGTTTAGCTAAGATGTATTTCTCTTCAGAATCTTTGGGGTTATTGTTTCTGTTCTCTTTGTTGTAATCTAAATTGAACAAATAAAAACAAAAAATAATCTTTTTACATACTGATAAAATGAATAAGTGCTGCTCTGTTCTATAATAATAATAATACATTTTATTTATAACTGCCTTTCATAAAACCCAAGGACAGTTTCCAACAAAGAGATAAAAAAACAATAAAATAACAATAGATACAATGGAGGATGAACTGCAGCAGGTGTACAAGGCACACCTGCAGATAAGCCGGTTCATCAACGTAACCATCTTGTGTTTCTCCACTGGAATTGTGGACCCACTCTTTGCACCCTCTTGGCTTCTGTTTGAACAACTGCAAACCATCTGCAGAGACATAGAGATAGATGTCTTTATTGTCACTGAACAAGTTCAGTGAAATTGGCATTGCAGCTCTCGTGTGCAGAGAAAAAGGGAAAAAGAACAACAGAAACAATACAATAAAACAATTTAAAAAAAAGAAGATTATATTCTAGCATGAAATGAAAATGTTTTGAGGGGGGAGGATGTATGTGTATTGCTGTCAGGAGGTGTCTGTGTGTGGGTGTCTGAAGGGTAGTGAGGAGTGTGAGGTAGGCTGTAGAGGGCTGAAGGCTCTGACAGCTCTGGGGAAAAAGCTGTCCCTCAGCCTATTTGTTGTAGTCCGTATGTTTCTTTACTGCTTGCCTGATGGAAGCAGTACAAACAGTCTGTGACCCGGGAGGCTGGGATCCATGGTGATGGATCTGGCCCTCTTGTGACTCGGCCTGCATATATAGAGTCCAGGGGCCTCATGTACAAAGAGTGCGGTGCACAAAAAACGTGCGTACACCACTTTCTACGCTCATGGCCGGATATACAAAGAATGATTTGAATGTAGAAAGTTGCGGTCTTTCACGCACACACCAAGGCTGGTGTACGCACTTTTCTGAGGTTTTGTCAGTTGGCGACACTCGTTGGTGATGCAGTGAAGTGCAGAATATGAGGAAACGCGACGTCAATAATATGTTCACGACCACGTGAAGGACACAACAGTCCCGACATCACCAGATAAATTACACACGAGTGGAGCTGCAACAATCTCACAATCAACCACATGATCTGAACAAACAACTAAAGGCAGGAGTTCAACGATGGAACCCACAAATCCCGATGGCAGCTTTGCAGGGTCGGAGCAGGGGTCCCAGCCTAGGGGGGGCGAAGCATTCTAGATGGGCCCTTGTGGCCTAAACATCTCCGTTAAAACATAATCGCTAAAAAAAGGCCACAGATCAGGCCTCTGACACACAACCACAGCACGCAGGTGACACGGTCAGAACCATCACATGAGGTTCTACCACCATGGATTTACCAGTCATTATGTCAAACCTAATTATAAGCCTAATGTAGACTTTAAGATATAAGTATCAAACTGGAGATAAAAATCAAATGACGATGTGATGTCTATGGAAGCCCATTTCCGCCAGTAAAAGAAAAAAATAAGATGAAATCTTAGCCTTAAAGGGGACATATTATGGCATTTAATGTATATTTTAAAAAGCTTGTTTTTTCTACATACATCAGAAATTCAGCCTGTGAGTCATGTCTATAGTTTTACCGCTTCTAACCCTTTTTTCTGTGCCTCATTTTTAGGGAAGGGGGGGTATGATAATGAGGCTCTGTGCTGATTGGCTCCCTGAATGACATGTAGCAGGGGAGGAGCATAAGCCTGGCATTCAGTTACATGGATCTTAAAGCCTGATTAAAGCCGGTATTTCAAAAATAGAGCGGGAGCAAAACTTAGTCTGATTGTGCTTTATTTAAGTTATTACATTAATCAAACCCATAGAAATCTCCATCCTCCGTTTCTTCATTCATCCGAGCCTGATCAATCAGACCGGGAGAACTGCAGCTCTGCGACGGGCAGAGCCGCGCTGGCCGCGCTCCTTCAACAGTAAACGACGGAGCCCGCTGCCCGAGCGGCAGTCGACGCTTGGCTCCCGCTCGGGCGGCGGTCCCTCCCGGAGGAACCACAGCCCGGTCTTCGGGCAGAGACGGGTCTTCAGGCCCGCCTCTGCACAGCAGCTCCACGGGAGCAGCGTCTCCTTCTCCGCTCCAGGCGCCCCGCCACGGAGCCTACCCCGTAGGCTCTGCGTTGGTGTAACGCGGAACCATAAATCAGCTTTTTGCTTGGAAGATCTGAAATGAACAGAAGAAAAAAATAAATAAAATGTCCGTTGTCCGCTAAATACTTAGCCCATGCAAAGATCATACTTGTAGACAAATATAAATAACATAAGAAAATAACGTTCTTACCGCTGACTCGTGTGCAGATGCCGGGTCCGTGCTGTTGGTACTGATCCTTTTATAAGGGTAAGTGTTGATGCAAAACCTCATCTTAACTGTCCCTCGCTGTGGAAACAGTCACCGCTGCTAAACACTGGCTGGAGCTCCAGCCGGCGTAGAGAGCTGGTTGTGGGCGTGGTTTCAGCAGCGGGGGCTGAACCTATGGAAATGAGCGCCTAGGGCAGACCTGGGCAATTATTTTTTCCATGGGGCCACATGAGAAACAGAAAATATTGTGGAGGGCCGGGCCAAAAGGCTTAACTCAATTCTGCATAATATTAATTGTATTTCTTTATAAAAAACAGTAAATAGTAGCAATTCATACAACACAAATGAGAGTTTGTACAGTGTACACACTGTTTGTACACCATAGAGTGGTGTACAAAAACACAGATTAAAATTTTGACCTTTAGTGAAATATTCAGTTGTTTTTAAAGCTTTTAATTCTGATTTTCTTTCAACTCTTTCTCAAACAAGAAGCCCTAAAGCCATTATGTCAAAAGTTAAACTCCAAATACGTTTTGTCAACAAAAGGATTTGATTTAACAATTTAAAAATAGCCTACATATGCAACACATGATGGCACCACTAACGCGATCAACACCCGCAACAAAATGCAACAAAACGCAAGATCAATTTTCTCAATTTTTCGAACTGTTGAGAAAAAAGTTGGACTCACTGACTGGATGAGAAGGTCCTCGCTGCAGCACCGCGGAAGGGGGCGGGGCGTCGGACATCACAGGGGCGGGGCGTCGGACATCACAGGGGCGGGGCGTAGGACATCACAGGGGATGGATGGATTGTTTTTTAAATGTTTTTTAAATGTTAAAACATTTTAAAAACTCTGTGGAAAGTGTGTGGGGAGCTTTTGGGCGGAAAAGTTGCAACTGAACCTAGTACCCCTCGCTGCAGCACCGCGGAAGGGGGCGGGGCGTCGGACATCACAGGGGCGGGGCGTAGGACATCACAGGGGCGGGGCGTCGGACATCACAGGGGCGGGGCGTCGGACATCACAGGGGCGGGGCGTGATATCAAAATGACACAGCACCATCTGGTGGCCATTTCCAAGAATTACAAATGCAAATTTATATTCAAAGTCATCATTATACAGATGAATCTCCGAAAATAAGAATACCATGCAAAAGTTAATTTGTTTCAGTAATTAAACTCAAAAGGTGACATTAATATATATACTCATAATATGCAAAGATAGATATTATATAAGATTATAAAACATACTTGTAATATAATTATTATGTTTAATATTACATAATTATAATAAAAATATATAGATTGTCATTGGGTATTGAGTGTGATGAGTAGGCTAGCACTAAAAATCATTGGTAGTAATGATTCCATATATACAAATTACATTTTTTCAACAAACAAAAGAGGGACAAGGACAACAAAAGCAGGTGTTTTGTGTTAATGTGTTTATTCATTCAGCGAGTCAGCAGTGAGGAGACGCTGCCCAGAGAGTAGGAAAACTCAAGAGATGACTCCATTTATACCAGTGGCTCACAGTGAATTCAGTAGCAGGACTTCAGTTCAGTTGCAACTTTTCCGCCCAAAAGCTCCCCACACACTTTGCACAGAGTTTTTAAAATGTTTTAACATTTAAAAAACATTTAAAAAACAATCCATCCATCCCCTGTGATGTCCGACGCCCCGCCCCTATGATGTCCGACGCCCCGCCCCTGTGATGTCCGACGCCCCGCCCCCTTCCGCGGTGCTGCAGCGAGGGGTACTAGGACTGGATGGATGTTATTTTGACTGCAGTTACTTCATTGCGCCGCTATGGGGCGCTGTATCAACGACACAGCACCAGCAGAAGAAGACGAAATCTCCAGAATTATTTTCCGTGTTTTTCCGCTATTTGTTGTATTAAAAATCGGCGTCCTGGTTTTCCCTGGCTGTTCAAACAGGTAAATATTGTTTCTTTTGCATCCAAGCATGTCTTGTTTATTCGTCTTATATTCGGTATATATACAGTACTTTAAAAAGCGACCTGGCGACGAGGAGAAGCAAGAGTGCCGGTGAAACAGTGCAGACTACGGAAGCCGAGAACGGCCATGCCCCTTTTTTATTTTTGCACTGTTTTTTTCTTTTTTTTGCACTGTTATCTCGTGATAACGAATTAATTATTTCGTTATCTCGATATAACAAAAATCGTTTTGTCGTGATAACGAATTAATTTAATTCATTATCTCGACATAACAAAAATCGTTTTGTCGTGATAACGAATTAATTCGTCATAACAGAAGACGTATTTGTCGTATAGTCGAGCACCGAGTGCTCGATCAAATAGGATCCAGTCGTGCTCTGGTTCGGATCATCCTCAGCTCAGCCTGACGAGCTGCCACGACTTCCACCGACTGCGTCAGCTCAGGTAAAGTAACGTTTATTTAGCCTCATCATGTAATGTGCATGTAACCACGTAATTCCTTTAATCGTGCTTTGATATGTGTCGTGTTTATTATTATTATTGTTTGTATTCTGCCCTCGCTATGTTCTGAATAACTAGACAGATAGTCAACAGCCAGATAATAATGATGAAGAATCCAAGAGTTGCGTTGAGGATAGTGTTTTGTTTTGCTTTCCTCAGTTTTATTTCTTAATTCTTCTATTACAATCTTTTCTGTAAAACTGAAATGACAAAAGGAAATAGACATTACAAAATGTAGTAATGTGTTGCTGTTTACAACAATAAAATCTGTTTCACAGACAAAAACATGTATAAATAAAACAGATGTAAATTCTATGGCATAGCGCCACTGCCCTCTACTGGACAAACGGAAAATAGCGTCGGCAGGACGACAGGTAAATTACCGCAACTTCTGCTCATAAACAAAACTCAGTTCCAAATGTAATAAACTGCCTTACCAAAGGTAAACAAATAAATAACACAAATATCTTAATGTTTGGCGAGAAAAAACACTTACAGACAAAGATTTCACCAGCGCTGTTATGAAGCAGACCCGTTAGACCCGTTAGTTAGGCTTTCTAACTGCCAGCTGTTGCCGTTATTTTGGTCCGTCACTAAACGGGTCCGGCTAGGAACTAAAACAAACGCCAGAGGGCGGAACACTCCTCGCCTGGTATATTATCATACCACAATAAACATCTCAGTTACTTAAATGCTAATCAACCAAACTGTCAGATTAAACATATCTGCATAGCATACAATCAATCAATATGTAAAAACACTTCTGTTACTCATCAAAATGTCTAACACTTTATGAGCTCTTAGACATAAGAAACACTAGCTCTGAGATGGGCCTGATGAAGGTTTTTGTTGTTCCTTGTCTCACAACTTTAACTTCAACCTTGCGGACCTTGTTGTCTTTGCTAGGGAATGTTTTCACCACAAGTCCAATTGGCCAGTCGTTCCTTTTAACCTGACCGTCCTTCATCAGAACCACATCATCCACTTGAATGTTTGGCTTGTCGTCAGTCCATTTGTGACGTTTCTGGAGTGTCACCAGATACTCCTGTCTCCATCTTTTCCAGAAGCTCTCTGCCAGAGACTGCACTTGTTTCCATTGAATTTTGTGAAGATCTTTTTGATCAAAGTCGCCTGGAGGAGCTGTAACAGGAATTATCTTTTGAGTGAGAATCATTGCAGGTGTCAATATTGTGGGATTGTCTGGGTCAGTTGACACTGGGGTCAACGGCCTGGCATTTAGAATGGCCATGACTTCTGCCATCAGTGTTACCAGAACTTCGTGTGTGAGTCGGTTGGTGTCAGATCGGAGCAACATTCCATCCAGAATACGACGTGCTACTCCTATCAGTCTTTCCCAACATCCTCCCATGTGGGATGAATGAGGGGCGTTGAAGGACCAGGTGCAGCCCTGGTTGTCAAGGTAACTTGACAGCTCTGGGTCACTGGTGTTGATTTTTAATTCTTTGCATGCTCCAATAAAGTTCGTGCCTCTGTCAGAGCGAAGCTGTTTTGAAGGCCCACGAATTGCAAAGAATCTCCGTAAAGCATTTATAAAACTTGAAGTGGACATGGATTCTATCACTTCAATGTGTGTTGCTCTTGTGCTCAAACATGTGAATAGCACTGCCCATCGCTTACTTTCAGCACTACCTCCACGAGTGCGACGAGTGACAATGCTCCATGGCCCGAAGACATCTAGTCCGACGTGGGAAAAAGGGGGTTCTGAGGAGAGCCTGTCAGCTGGTAACGGTGCCATTTTCTGCTCTGTTAACCTCCCTCTCAGTTTTTTGCAGGTCACACAGTTAAAGAGGATACTGGACACCAGCCGTTTTCCTCCTACGATCCACACTCCTGCTGACCGGACGGCACCTTCAGTAAGGTGACGACCTTGATGGAAGATGTCTTCATGGTAATGTCTCACTATGAGAGTGGTGATGTGGTGGGTTTTCGGCAGAATGACAGGGTGTTTCTCATCTCTTGGCAGATCAGCGTAGGTGAGGCGGCCTCCTATCCGAAGGAGTCCATCCTCGTCGATGAAAGGATTTAACTTTCTCAGCTGACTCTTTTTCGAGATCTGAATCCCATCTCTCAAACAGTTTAGCTCTTCTTCATAGGATTCTCGCTGGACACAACGAATTACGACTGTTTTGGCTTGCCACCGTGCATCAACAGCATCCTTTCTGAGAGTCTTAGTGAATGTTCTTGTCACATGAATCAGTTTTGTAATAGCTTGTAACAGTCTCTTCCAACTAGAAAATCTTTCAAAGCGTGCTGAGCTGAACTGACCTTCTGTGGCTTTGGTGCAGTTGACAGCAACTTGAGGCCTCACCTCAACATCCAGGTCTGGCTCGACGAGATCAAAGCTGCTGTTTTGAAGAGACTCACCGCTGTTTTTCAGGAATCTGGGACCCGAGAACCAGTTGGAGTTTCTGAGGCTCTCTACTGATGTGGGTCTGGTGGCGTGATCCGCTGGGTTCTGTTCAGTGGCAACATACTGCCACTGTTGAGGATTGCTTGATTTCCTGATGCGGTTGACTCGGTTGGCAACATACACGTGGAATCTTCTGGAGGTGTTGTGTATGTAACCGAGAACAATCCTGCTATCAGTGAAAAAACTCACCGCTTGAATGTCAACGTCCATCTCACTGCAGATTGTGTCTGCCATCTCAGCTGCCAGGACAGCGGCACACAATTCCAAACGTGGAACTGTATGAGCTGGATGCGGTGCCAACTTTGCTTTGCCCATGATGAATCCCACGTGGCACTGGTTTTCATCACTGGTCACACGCAGGTAGGCTACTGCGGCGATAGCTTGTGTGGAGGCGTCTGAAAATAAACAGAGTTCACAACTTTTAGATGAAGCGAGAGGGACAGACACATACCTCCTTTTGATGTGTAGCTTCTCTAGTTCTGAGAGAGATTCTTTCCACAACTTCCAAGTCTCTTGCTTATCTGATGGCAGCGGATCATCCCAATCATATTCTTTGGATGACAATTCTCTGATCAGAGCTTTTCCCTGAACTGTGATGGGAGCTGCGAAGCCCAGAGGGTCGTAGAGACTCTGAGCTGTTGATAAGATCCCTCTTTTTGTGAATGGTTTCTCCTCGTGAGATACTTGGAAACTGAAACTGTCACTCTCAAGATTCCATATCAGTCCGAGGCTCCGCTGAAGCGGGAGGGGATCTGCCCCTAAGTCGAGGTCCTTTAAGTCTTTTGCAAGTTCGTCAGGGGCGAATGCTGTCATCACTTTGCTGCTATTGGAAGCGATTTTGTGGAGCTTTAAGTTGGATGCTGCTAGCAGTTTTTGAGTCTTCTTTAACAGATCGACAGCCTCCTCTTCTGTTGGTACTGACGCCAACCCGTCGTCCACGTAGAAGTTCCTCATGATGAACTCCTTGCTGTCTGTGCCATATTCACCCTGATGTTCTTGTGCAGCTCTCTTTAGACCATATATGGCAACTGATGGTGAGGGGCTGTTACCAAATATGTGTACTTTCATTCTGTACTCTGTGATGTTGTTGTTCAGGTTGTTATCCTTGTACCAAAGGAAACGTAGATAGTCACGATGATCTTCTCGGACGACAAACGCGTAGAACATCTGCTGAATGTCAGCGGTGATTGCAATCTTCTCTCTCCTGAAGCGCATTAAGACACCTAACAGAGCGTTGTTTAAGTCTGGCCCGCTGAGCAGAACGTCATTCAGAGACACACCGTCATGTTTGGCGCTTGAGTCAAAAACCACTCTGATCTGATTTGGTTTTTGAGGATGATAGACTCCAAATAGAGGCAAGTACCACCTTTCTTGATGCTCTTCTAGTTCTGGGGCTAGTTCTGCTTGGTCGTTCTCAAATACTTTTTTCATGAACTGAAGAAAGTGTTCTTTCATGTCTGTGCGTCTGTCTAGTGTTCGTCGGAGGGATAAGAGTCTACGCAGAGCCATCTCCCTGTTGTTTGGCAGACGGCGGCGGGGCTTACAGAATGGCAGTGGTGCTACCCAGCTGTTTGCTTGATCCATATAAACCTCTTTGTCCATGATGTCCAAGAATGTTTGATCGTCGACTGACAGAGCTACTTTTTCATCATCAGGATGGCTGTCGAAGACTGTGGCTCCAAGTTCTCTTTTCTCCTCGCCTTGGAGTGAGCAGCCCACATGACTTGGTTGGTAAGTGTTTTTTGTCTGAAGTGTCTCTTTCACTTGTATTATGTTAGGACAGGGGCTTAACATGGATGTTCGTCCGTTAGGCAGAGTGTGTGTCTTGTACACTCTGACACTGTCTGGTTTGTGAGTGCGATCCAGACAAACATCTCCTACGATAACCCACCCTAGATCCAGACGCTGGGCGTAGGGGTCGTCATGGTTACCGTTATACTGCTGCCTCACTTTATGCACTCGCAAAATGTCTCTTCCCAGCAGAATGTAGATCTGGGCATTTTTATTGAGTGGTGGGATTTTATCTGCAACAGGTCGGAGATGTGGGAAATGGCGGGCTATTTCAGGTGTGGGGATTTCAGCCCTGTCGTCTGGAATCATTTCACACTCAATGAGAGTTGGAAGCTTGATCTTCATCTTTCCATCACAGGATTCAACCACAAAGTTTCTTGCTCTCCTTCCTGATGTTTCCATAACACCAGAGCAAGTCTTTAATGTGTAGGGAGCTGTTTTTTCACAGAGGCCAAAGTGATTGAAGAACTCAGGGCGAGCGAGTGAACGATTGCTCTGGTCGTCTAATACTGCATATGTTTGCATTACCTTTTCTGGTTGATCTTCAGGATAGACTTTGACCAAACATATTTTGCAGCAGGACTTGGCGTTGCTGTTTCCCCCACATACCTCTGTGCACTTTGATGTTACTGCAGGGAGAGCTGCTGGAGGACTCTCGCTTGTCTCCTCCTCCTCACCTTGATCTGCTGGGACTTCTGAGACCCAAGGTGCGCGGCCAGGATGTAAAGCTGATGTGTGACTCTTGCTGCCACATTCTCTGCAGATTATGTCTTTGTCACAGTCTTTTGCTCTGTGTTTGGTCGAGCTGCAACACCTGAAGCAGATTTGCTTTTCCTTGAGGTAGGTTTTGCGGTCTTCTATAGGTTTGTTGCGGAAAGTGCGGCACTTACTGAGTGGGTGAGGCTTGTTATGTAACGGGCATAGTCCGTCTGGATCTATAGCTCTATTTTCTCCTGTGGGATCAGGAAACACGCCAGTCTTTTTCACAGACACTGGTACTTGGTTGTGGTACTTATTTAGTCGCTCTGTCTTGGGGGGCCCTGAGTAGTTAGTTTGAGATATCATAAAGCTAGGGTCGTTTCTGGTTTTAGCTTCAGAGCGAACAAACTGTGAGAAGAAAGTGAAAGGGGGGTAGGAGACACGGTGATATTCTTTGTACCTTGACCCTTGGGAGATCCACTTTTCTTGAATACTGAATGGAAGCTTTTCTAGGATGGGGTTCACTCCACGTGACGTATCAAGATATGCGAGCCCAGGGAGGTATCCTCCTTCCTTTGCATATTCCAGTTCGAGCAAGAGATCTCCAAGCTCTCTTAGTCTCACATTGTCTTTGTTTGTGATTCTGGGAAACTCCTCGATCCTCTTCAGGAGTGAATGCTCAACTGCCTCAGGTGATCCATAGATCTCCTCTAGTCTTTGCCAGACCATGTTCAGTCCTGCAGCTGAGTTGTAGCTGTGTATGACTCGGATTCTTTTTGCTTGTTCTTTGGACGCTGGGCCGAGCCATTTAACCAAGAGGTCTAACTCTTCTCTTGGACTTAGTGCAAGTTCATCAATGACGCCTAGAAAAGAGGTTTTCCACGCCCAATAGTTCTCAGGATGGTCGTCGAACTCCATTAGACCAGATGTGACCACTTCTCTTCTCATGAGGAATTTTGCAACATCTGGTGTGGCTGCTGTCTGTTGTGGAGAATTGTCAGGGGCCCATCTCTGTTGTGTAGGCTGACTCAGGTAGGTTGAATTCGCCTGTGGGTCTAGATGTCTCTTTTTCTGTGTTTGCACAGGAGGCACGCTTGCAGGAATATGTTGTGTGGCATTAACAGCTGGATGGATGTTCATGTCTATCGGAGTTGGTTGCAGGTGAGTATCTTCATGTTTGATTTCAAGGTTGCTCATCTTTTGTCCAACTTTCACTATTTCTGGTGGTGAACATGTGTGCATCGATAGGTGTTCTGATGCTTCACGGCTGTGTTGCAAAACGTACTCACTTGTCCTTTGTGCAGCGTTGGATGGCGAGAGGGGTAAGTCAACGTCTTTACGAGAGTCTGTCTCTATATTTTCTGCAGCAGCCACGAACACGGCCTCTTCTGCGGTGGCAGCAGCTGCATCTTTTTCTGTCTTTAGAATGTGCATTTTTGCCTTTAATGCTGCCTCCTCAACCATCATCTCTGCTTCTCTCTTAGCATATGAAGCCTGTGTGCGAGCAGCTTCGGCTCTGGCTCGAGCCTTGAGTGCAGCAGAGCTTGTTGATGATCTGTAACTTGACTGTGCGATGGATCTAGTCACCAAGGACTGTTGTGTTTCTTCTTTGTTTTGTCGTTCAGCCATCTCGCTTGTTTGGATGACGATGGCAACGATGGAATAAGCGTAGAGTTGCTTCGTGAAGAGCTTGGTTTATTACTGTCTTTTTACTATTCTGCCCTCGCTATGTTCTGAATAACTAGACAGATAGTCAACAGCCAGATAATAATGATGAAGAATCCAAGAGTTGCGTTGAGGATAGTGTTTTGTTTTGCTTTCCTCAGTTTTATTTCTTAATTCTTCTATTACAATCTTTTCTGTAAAACTGAAATGACAAAAGGAAATAGACATTACAAAATGTAGTAATGTGTTGCTGTTTACAACAATAAAATCTGTTTCACAGACAAAAACATGTATAAATAAAACAGATGTAAATTCTATGGCATAGCGCCACTGCCCTCTACTGGACAAACGGAAAATAGCGTCGGCAGGACGACAGGTAAATTACCGCAACTTCTGCTCATAAACAAAACTCAGTTCCAAATGTAATAAACTGCCTTACCAAAGGTAAACAAATAAATAACACAAATATCTTAATGTTTGGCGAGAAAAAACACTTACAGACAAAGATTTCACCAGCGCTGTTATGAAGCAGACCCGTTAGACCCGTTAGTTAGGCTTTCTAACTGCCAGCTGTTGCCGTTATTTTGGTCCGTCACTAAACGGGTCCGGCTAGGAACTAAAACAAACGCCAGAGGGCGGAACAGTTTGTGTGGCACGTAGCATTAGTGATGGGCAGCAGCTACAAGTGTAGCATAGTTGTTAAACTAACGTTACATTTCTCAGTGGCCGCAGAGTCGCTGTTTTCTCAATCAATGATCTTTTCAGTAGCTCTTTCATTGATGGAGTTGTGCGAGCCTGCTGTTAGGTTGAACTGGTCACATCTTGTTCAGGCTACTGTTGCTTGTAATATTACGACTTAACTCTCATAATTTTACGACTTTATTCTCTTAATATTACGACTTTATTCTCATAATATTACGACTTTATTCTCATAATATTACGACCAGGGTGGTGTGATTTGCCGGTGGAGATGGCGGGGGTCTCCCCCCCCCCTCTCTGGTTTACACGTCGTACCCTCTGCTGAATTATTTTTATCCTCGGTGGGGACAAAATGTACCCCCCCCCCCCTAAAGTATTTTCACCATTACATCGTAATTATTAACAAGTAATAACAACCAAAATACACAGTCCGTGTTCATTCTGCTTGTGTGTGATTTTGATACCGGGAGCGAGTCGCGCCCACAGAAAGCAGTTTTATTTTGAAAACCAACCGTATTTTCTTGTATTCCAAAAGTCCGACTTCCGGCCCGCCAAAATAAAAGATACAGTCAGTCAAATGAATGAAAAAATTAAAAGAATCCAGAGAAGCATATCTTCATATTTTACAGGATCACAACCAAAAATCCAGAGAAAAAATGCGACAGAAGATGAAACAAGATCTGACATTGCTGATTGCAGCTCCCATGTTTTCTATTAAACTGATATTGAGAAATAATTTAAAAAAATATTAATTTTGTTTATTTATTTTTATTTGGCACATTTAAATATAATCATAAAGAAAAAATATATCAATGAAGTAAATTATGACTCAATATGGTCCTTTACACAAGCTGTTTCACAAGTAGAGGATAAATCAATCAGTTTATTTGTGTTTTTTACTGTTTATGTGTATTCATCAGTTATGAATCTGGCTTTGGTCTTTGTGGGTCTCTAGTACATTGGCAGGGTGACATCTCTTATCATTATCAATTGAAATCTTGTAAATGTTTGACTGTCTTGATTTATTGCCTACCAACCACCTAAATGTTCACTGAATAATCCTGATATCCTGGCACTTATTATTAAAGGCCACTCTTAAAATGCAACATAATTTTATTTCTAAATATAGCAGGGATCCTGCTCTGCTTCTCTATTAACAATGGGCTAGAAGATCCCTGACAGAAACATATGCTTTCATTATTGTTATTTTAACATATAACTACACTATGGTAACATAGAGTTTAATAGTGGGTTAACATAACAGACCTACATGGGTTATATTTTTGACACTACAGCATTTAATCCACAGAAATGATGTAACCCTGCTGAAGTGGAGCTTCCCATGGTTTGGATATAGACTAGACTATGGCTCAATCTAGGAAACTGGAGCACTGTAACTATTCTGCTGATAACTCCACCATAGCATAAAAAAATCATATTGAATCCTGCATTTCCCAATGATGGTGCTATGTACTCATTTTCAAAAGAACTCATCATATGTATTGAAATCTTCATGTTTTTGTGTTGCAGAACGAGCTGGACACCATTGTGACAATGTGGGACAACCATCGCATTCGACCAGGTGGAAACGGACTTGCTTTGTATCATTGAAAACCATGTCTGATGTACAATGTACCTGAGCTCTATCATGCACAAAATTATTTGCATCCACTAGCATATGAAAGAGTGGATATTGTTCTCCAAGAGGACATCTGTCTGTGGAAAACAGACATTCCCTGCGACCATGACCTCCATGAGCTCTGTTTGGTGGTTATGGAAGAGAACAACATAACATTAGCACAGTCTCCTAGTGCTGCAGAGGGTATAAGACTTTACAAAGACCTAAGGCCTTTAATAAGGGCACTCCTGCCAGAGCCTCATCATTGATGTCTTTAGGATAGACAGATGCTGTCCATCGTTCTAATAATGACAATGATAGCATCATGCTGTGTTGAAATGTTTTACCAAGATAATGTGATTTCTGTGTAATGGGCCAGGTTGTTTTTTATTGTTGTTAGTCTTGTGTATTTTGTTTTCATTATTGTGTCAGCCCAAATTATTCTCAGATGTGGGTCCAAGAGACAAGTTTACATCAAATTGGGTTCTGTGTCGCTAATATGTAATAAATGCTGGGTCCATGCTATGCAAATGTTGAAAAATGTTGAAAATCACTTTAGCGTAGTGCTGTCCTTGATTAAAGAAATTCTTAGTCAACTAGTAGACATAGAATTGGTCGACTAACTGATTAGTTTATTCCATCGACAAGTCTGTAAAGTTTGACTTTTCCACATGCAATAATGCAAAAGTATCCCATTGAATATCATATTTATCAGAGATGTCTTCCAGGAAATGGCTAATTCAGCAATAAAGCATTACAACTGACTAACTGACTACCAAAATCTTTGTTGACACCTTTACACTGTGAAAAAAAAGACAGTGAATATTACAAACAGTTAAAACATTTTAATTTATTAAACATTTTAATTGCAAACATTTCAAACCCATAAGCCAGGGCTTTCATTTAAAAAACATGAGGTTGGACCCAGGAAAGTACAGGGTCCTATTAGTGGGGCACTGCACTAGTCTAAATCAAATTAAAAAAAAACAAAATCAGTATAAAAACTGGTATATAAATGAAACACATATAGGCTAACATATTCCACTTCTCTTAAAGGGATATTTTGCTTTATTAGAACAAGTCAAAATCAGCTGCCTTACATCTATGTTAAGTAATCTACAAGACCACCACCACCACCTACTAACCACTACTCCTAGGTGTCAGGCTCCTCATTCACTCCTATTCATTTTCAAGGGCCTAGTCTAAATATCATACTTGTGAATTATAAACAAACAATACAGCAACATTCTGTGTCATTTTTTTCTGAGTCAAAGGAAAAGAATGAGGGGCCTGACACATGGGAGGAGTGGTGATGTTGACAGCAGAAAGGAACAGCAGTGGTCACTAGCTTATTTGTACTGGTAGATAACTTTAGATAGAGGTAAGACTGCTGAAACTTGACAAGTTACTCTAAAGTGAAATATTCCTTTGACAGTGACAACACAGAACAGTACTGACAATAGTAGGTCTTCCAGGTTTGAAGATCTGCATAGGATTTCAAACCTTTTAATTTATGAACTATGTTTAGGTTTAATTTTAACAACACTAAACAATGGAAAAACATCAACCACAAACAGTTGGCCATTTTCTTACATACAACTTTCTTTTCATGTAAATACAATGGCTTTATTGAAATATTAACTTATGTGTGACTTTTTTACCATTTTCCTTCAGCTGACTTATTCGAATTTTAAAGAAATCATACATTGAAAAGAAAAATCTACCTCCTTGTACTACAATGATGCATCTGCCCTCCACATGTACACTGGATATATCTATAAGAGGCTGACTTGATGTGTGAGAAGCAGGAGGAGCTTGGAGTGTTGAGGTAGTATTGGAATTGCTCCAAGAGAAAAGTCTACTGCCGTACCGAGATCTTTTGACAGGACTGGAGGAGAACAGTGACGGGCTGGATGAGGAGGACGATGCATGTGTAGCTGGCCCTAGCATGTTGGATGTGTCAGATGAAAGGGGCATGTCTGCTGTTGCATCACTATGATCAGAATCACCCCCATCTATTGGCTTTGTACAGAGGTATACTCTCAGCATCTTGTGATTAGTTTGCTGTAACAAACATCCGACTGTGACACTGACACTACCCTCAAGGGGCTCCTCAGAACCAATGACAGAAAGCATGCACTCAAAGTCTTCTAATTTGCCTTTTGGTGATGTACCATTGGGGAAAAATAGTGTTTTCCCTTTTTCCATAATGCTTGATACAGTATCATCTTTGCTTACAACTATCTCTCTTGTTCCACCCCCAGTTGGCCTTCTTACTTGTCTGTACATAGAATCTTGGTAGTTCAACCAGCCAAGTTCTATTTTCCTTGTATTGTCTTCTTTTCAGCATTCTTATTTCCAAGAAGTGCAGTCTTGGAGTTAAAGCTGCCGGATGCTGTGGCTGATGAGGTGGATGGCAGTCTCATCTTTTCTCTTATTCTATTTATTAATGTTTATTTTTTTTGCTCTGTATCTCCTTTACTTTCAGTTGAGGATAACTGCTTCCAATTCTTCGCAAAGACACGGTCACCATATCTTGGAATGTAGTTGGAGAGTTTCTCTTCTGTAAGAAGCTGTACAATGTCTTGATCGATCTAAAACACAAAAGCAGATATAATGTCATTATTCACCTATAGTATCCATCACACTCAAAAAAGAAGGTTCTAAAAGGGCTCTCAGAGAAATTGAGTTCTACCTATAATATTTGACTCTAGAGAACACATTTCTTTTGGCACTTTTCTCCCCCGTATCCAGAGGTGGGTAGAGTAGCCCAAAATTGGACTCAAGTAAGAGTATTGTTACTTTAAAACAATATTGCTAACAATATTAACCCTAGAACACCAATGTAATTTCATGAAACACCATCACTAACGTCGGGTATATTTTACCCGATATAATATACCACATAAAAAATACTTCTCATCAAAATATATCAAAGTACAACAATACATTGAGGTACTTTTCTTTCATGTTTCCTTATACAATGTCACAAAAAATGAAAAAAAAAAAGTATCATGGGGCGACCCTGTAAAAAAGCTGTAAAATTGGTGAAAAATTGGGGAATCGTTTAGGGCTTGGGAGTGGGTCCTATGCTTGGTTGTTTGTGCATGGATGGCAGGAGCAGGACAGGCTTCATTTTTGAAACTGTTTCAGGGAGGAAGGACACCAAAGTTAGTTCTTTGGTGAAAAGAAAAGCATTGGAGCCTGGTGTGCAATTTTTTCTTTCTTTCATCACCTGTGGGATTTCCCTTTTGTCTCCCAGAGTCACCAAGCCTGTGACAGGAAATAGCTGTGCATGATATGGGGCAATAAGTATGGTAATAACATCATCTGATATAATACACAAACACTAACGTCGGGTAATATCCACCCGAAAGTTGTATACTCTCAACCACTAACGTCGGGTGAAAATCACCCAATACTTTTACTTGAGTACAATTTTTGGCTCTACCAACCTCTATATCAAGAACCTTTCTATTTAAAAAACACTGAAGGAACTAAACCTTTGGAAGAAAAATACCAAATGTTATACTTGGATATGAGTCAATATTGCCACCTTGTGACCAAAATCAGCAACAACATGCTACTGTCTAAATCTGCTTCACTTTTTACTTATTTCACAACAATGTTACACTCGAATGAAAACAAGTAACACTTAGGCCAGCTTTGAGAACTATCTCACACCAGTGGAAAATTATATTTGAATTAATGCACTACACGGCTACATATATTTGAGTAATGAGTGTTTTGAGTTTCTGTTTATTGAGTGAGAAAACATAATTCTATTCACTTCTGTTGTAATTGTGAGTGTTTAATGATATTTTTTTGTTAATATTTTTGTAGAAATCCACACTCAGTGTAAGCTCCAACTGTCTGTGTGCTGCTTTAAAGGAAAGTAAACTGAAAGCATATCAACCTCTAAACTTTTCATTTCCCCACATACTCTGAATTGTGGCCTCAAGTGATGTTCTGGCCGACACCCCGGCGTGAGCCTTGTGATAAACCCTGAACAAGTGCCCAGTCTGAACTGTACTATCAGTTTCTCCACTACACCCAGAATGACATTAGCTGGTTTAAGCTGGACACCAAATGAGCCACCAGTTCAACCAGCTTGAAACCAATTACATTACAGATCACAAAACCTCTTACACTGGTCGTAGCTGTTTTTATTTGTTTTTAACAGCAAGTTCATACTATATGACCAGTATTAACTCATATAAATCATTTTATGTCCATCTTGTGCAGGTAAATACAGGTATTATGCCATTATTGATGACAAAATGGATCATATTTGATTATACTGACTTACAGCTACCAAATTGGACCAAAATAGTTCTTTGTTGGAATGATGTGCAGGCAATGCCTTTGAATATTGACTTAGATTATGTACTTCACCTTGTCTTCTGCCATTCTTCTGAGGTTCTCCTCAGGAACACCCCTTTCTCTCAAGGCAGAGAGAAACTGGTCCATGATCTGTAGGATTCAACAATAAATGTAGTCATACTTGTTAGCAGCTGCAACAAAGTTTGTCAACTCTTGACTGATGTCCCTTCATTACACAAAAGGGTTGTTATTGTTCTTCTGATTAGTTAATCAACATGTCAAGTCATGTTTATTTTGCATTAAAATAGGAGAATTAGGAAATTAGGAGAATAAAGTCGTAAAATTACGAAAATAAAGTCATAGCCTAATGTTGCAAGAATAAAGTCGTAATATTACGAGAATAAAGTCGTAAAATTACGAGAATAAAGTCGTAATATTATGAGAATAAAGTCGTAATCAGGGTGCGATTTGTGAAAAAACCAGAGGGGGGGATAATTTTGAGAAATATTTCTATTCAGAAAAATTACCACCCAACAGCGGTCCAACAGTATAGGCTATATGAAAACATGTTTCTTGTGTAAACATTACACTTAAACTACATAACGTAGGCAGTAGGCCTATTTTGAACATGAACTGAACCACTGTATTTGCAGAAATGTTTTCTCCTAATATTGTTTTTAAATGTGCCAAATAAAAATAAATAAACAAAATTAATATTTTTTTAAATTATTTCTCGATATCAGTTTAATAGAAAACATGGGAGCTGCAATCAGCAATGTCAGATCTTGTTTCATCTTCTGTCGCATTTTTTCTCTGGATTTTTGGTTGTGATCCTGTAAAATATGAAGATATGCTTCTCTGGATTCTTTTAATTTTTTCATTCATTTGACTGACTGTATCTTTTATTTTGGCGGGCCGGAAGTCGGACTTTTGGAATACAAGAAAATACGGTTGGTTTTCAAAATAAAACTGCTTTCTGTGGGCGCGACTCGCTCCCGGTATCAAAATCACACACAAGCAGAATGAACACGGACTGTGTATTTTGGTTGTTATTACTTGTTAATAATTACGATGTAATGGTGAAAATACTTTAGGGGGGGGGGGGTACATTTTGTCCCCACCGAGGATAAAAATAATTCAGCAGAGGGTACGACGTGTAAACCAGAGAGGGGGGGGGGGAGACCCCCGCCATCTCCACCGGCAAATCACACCACCCTGGTCGTAATATTATGAGAATAAAGTCGTAATATTATGAGAATAAAGTCGTAATATTAAGAGAATAAAGTCGTAAAATTATGAGAGTTAAGTCGTAATATTTTTTTTTTTTTTTTTTTTTTTTTACCTTGTCTGCACACATATTATTGATTGATACCATGACGGTAGAAACCAAAAGTGTATATATGTGCATTATTACTATATGTAATATATACATATATATACGCACACATATGCGTACACATACATAAATATACACATACAAACCCAGTGTTTTTTTTTTTTTTTTTTTTTTTTTTTGGGGGGGGGGGGGGGGAGGGGGTGGGGGGGGGGTGGTGACGACATCCACTGCCAATCCAGGAAGCAGGAACACACGGAGACACACGTCAAGCACTGGAAATCTGCAACAAAAAAAACCACAAACAAAGCACGAAACCGGCACGGAGCCATCCAAAACACGAACAGCAATCGACCTAAATCTTGAGATCTCATCGCAGTCTGAGCTAAGCTATCGCTACCGCTACCTAAACCCAAAAACTAGAGAGCCAGCATGCAGGTGAACAAGCCAGTGTGTATGTCTATGTGTGTGTGTGTGTGTGTATGTATATGATCATGCGTGTGTGTGTGTGTGTGTGTGTGTGTGTGTGTGTGTGTGTGTGTGTGCGTGTGACTAAATTACTATATGTGTGTGTGTGTGTGTGTGTGTGTGTGTGTGTGTGTGTGTGTGTGTGTGTGTGTGTGTGTGTGTGTAATAAACCAAACAAAGCTCCACCTGAAGTGTATCTATAGTGGGGGAGGGGGGGGAGCAACCCCGCCACCCGTGAGACCAGAGGCCGACAAGGAAGAGCCCGGAACCCAGGCCACCGGCAACCCCACAGAGGGGAGAAGTAGGAGGGAGGCAACCCACCGCCTGCGAGGCCCCCCCCCCCACCCGGCGGCGGCCGAGGGGGCCCGCGGGCGGGGCCCCCACGGCGCGGAAAGAAGCAGCCAGGGATCCCGCGGCGGCGGACCGCGACCCAGGCAATCCCCGGCCACCCGGTCCGGGCCGGACACGCGGCCAGGAGGCCCTCACCCTTCAGGCCAGCGACCCCCACCCGGCAGGGGGCCAGCCCGCCCGGAGAGACAGAGCCGCCCCGGCCGCCGACGCGGGCAGGCGCACCCGTCCCCCACGAAAGTGGCCCTCCAAGACCAGAGGGGCGCCCCGCCGTAGAGGCAGCGGGGGGGACCGGAGACGGGCCCGGAGAGAGGGAACCCCCCAACAAGGCGACACCCGCGCAGGCCCGACAACGGAGGGCCCCAGACCCAGGCATCCCATTCATTCATCCATTCACCTATCCGATACCTATACTAATAATAATATAATATACTATACATAATAATAATAATAATACTAATAATAATACTAATAATAATAATAATAATAATAATAATAATAATAATAATAATAATAACCATCTTTGTATAATATAATATTGATAAATTATTAAGTTTTTGATGTCCTGCCAATGGAGGCTCAAATCCTCCATGGCAGGACCCTTCCATACCGCATTCTCACCGACACAGACATACAATCACGCACCGTTTCCCCCTCCCCGGGGGGATCCAGCACCGCCAGAAGGCACCCCAGGCTGCACGGCGGGCCCCGCCAGGCCCGGGTAACCCGACCCACCCGTCCCAGGCCCAGGCCGGTGAGGGAACGCGGGTGATGTGGGACCCCCCTTTTTTCTCTGGATTTTTGGTTGTGATCCTGTAAAATATGAAGATATGCTTCTCTGGATTCTTTTAATTTTTTCATTCATTTGACTGACTGTATCTTTTATTTTGGCGGGCCGGAAGTCGGACTTTTGGAATACAAGAAAATACGGTTGGTTTTCAAAATAAAACTGCTTTCTGTGGGCGCGACTCGCTCCCGGTATCAAAATCACACACAAGCAGAATGAACACGGACTGTGTATTTTGGTTGTTATTACTTGTTAATAATTACGATGTAATGGTGAAAATACTTTAGGGGGGGGGGGGTACATTTTGTCCCCACCGAGGATAAAAATAATTCAGCAGAGGGTACGACGTGTAAACCAGAGAGGGGGGGGGGAGACCCCCGCCATCTCCACCGGCAAATCACACCACCCTGGTCGTAATATTATGAGAATAAAGTCGTAATATTATGAGAATAAAGTCGTAATATTAAGAGAATAAAGTCGTAAAATTATGAGAGTTAAGTCGTAATATTACAAGCAACAGTAGCCTGAACAAGATGTGACCAGTTCAACCTAACAGCAGGCTCGCACAACTCCATCAATGAAAGAGCTACTGAAAAGATCATTGATTGAGAAAACAGCGACTCTGCGGCCACTGAGAAATGTAACGTTAGTTTAACAACTATGCTACACTTGTAGCTGCTGCCCATCACTAATGCTATGTGCCACACAAACAATAATAATAATAAACACGACACATATCAAAGCACGATTAAAGGAATTACGTGGTTACATGCACATTACATGATGAGGCTAAATAAACGTTACTTTACCTGAGCTGACGCAGTCGGTGGAAGTCGTGGCAGCTCGTCAGGCTGAGCTGAGGATGATCCGAACCAGAGCACGACTGGATCCTATTTGATCGAGCACTCGGTGCTCGACTATACGACAAATACGTCTTCTGTTATGACGAATTAATTCGTTATCACGACAAAACGATTTTTGTTATGTCGAGATAATGAATTAAATTAATTCGTTATCACGACAAAACGATTTTTGTTATATCGAGATAACGAAATAATTAATTCGTTATCACGAGATAACAGTGCAAAAAAAAGAAAAAAACAGTGCAAAAATAAAAAAGGGGCATGGCCGTTCTCGGCTTCCGTAGCTCTTAGCTTAAGAATCTCTTTCATTACAGTTTTTCTCAATCGTTTTGGCCTATTTTTCCATTCACAGTTTACTTTTTCAAAACAGCTCACACAAAGCCCTTAACAGAAGCTGAAATAACCAAAACACTTTATGTTTGCAGAATGACACCACTTTCTCAAAACTTGTCACACATCCATCAAAACCAAACTTTTCCATCAAAACCTACAATTTTTTCTCAATTGAACATGTATGTTTTTTCTCATTTATTTAACAATGGATAACAAAATTGAAACTACAGCTATCAATATCAACTTTTGTTCAACACCCTCATAGTATAGACTATTTTACAACTGACAACATACTACAATTTGGGTTTTGTATTGAGCACTCTAACTTAGTTATATAACTTAGAAATATACTGTCACAGAGTATTTACAGTAAAATCAGAAAATGTGTATACAGTAAAATATTGTAGATCTGTTTTTGTATTGCTGAAGTACCTGTCAACACCATTGATTTACATTTGTTCTACTGTGTACAAAATGGCAAGATTCTGACAGAAAAATATTTACTGTATTGCAGTACTTGTCACATGCACATACTGTAAGCAATCAAAATGACAGGGTTCAATATGCAGTACAACAAAGGTCAATTCTCAAAGAAAGTACTGTAAATGAAACACAATTAAATGAAACCCTGTAAATATGAAAAAAATGAAAATACAGGAAAATTATGCATTGTCGACACGGGCCTGACGATCAGGCCACATGTTCTCATCCACGTCACAGAGTATGTCATCCATTGCAATACATTGAGGGAAAAAACGTCTTGAATGGCGAATCCACCCCTGGCAGTCTTCTGCGCGGATTGTCAAGCATGCAGCATTCATTGCATCGAGCAATGACATCTGGTCATGAGGCCTATGGTCATATACTGTCCAACGCCAGCAGGAGAAAAACTCCTCGATTGGATTTAGCATGGGAGAGTATGCAGGGAGAAACAATATCATCAGGCGTGGGTGAGCCGTGAACCAGTCATTCACTAACCTTGAATGATGGAAGGCCACATTGTCCCAAATTATGACAAGATGGGACATGTTTGCCCTGAACAGGCCTCTCTCCTGTGGCAGTACAAGCCGCTCATGCAATGCATTGATGAATGTGATTAGGCGATCACTGTTGTATGGGCCTATAGATGGGATATGGCAAAGGACTCCATTTGTGGAAATAGCAGCGCACATGGTGATGTTTGCTCCCCTCTGTCCAGGCATGGTTACTGTGGCCCTCTGACCAATTATGTTTCGGCCACGTCTCCTATCTTTGGAGAGGTTGAATCCAGCCTCATCGACGTAGATGAAGACATACTGCCTTTCGTCTGCTTTCAAATCCATTACTCTCTACATTCAAAAAGAAATTCAGAGTAAATCATACAGTAACATATACAGAAGATGCTGTTTTCTAATGTAATTGAATGTTACAGTATGCAGCAATACAAATCCAAATGCAGTGACATCCATACCTGTACATACTGTGCACGTGCTGCCTTGACGCGGTCGCTGTTTCTTTGAAATGGCACCTTATATAGCTGCTTGGTTGCCACCAGATTGCGTTTCAGGATGCGGTCTATTGTTGCCAGACTGACACTGTTTATGTTCATAAAAGTCACCTGGTCAGCTAAGACCGCTGCCTTTATCTCACGCAATCTGATGGCATTGTTACAGTTTTTTCTGAATGCTTAAGTAAATTTTTTGTAACATTGGCTATTTTTGCTAAACCCTACACACAAATGAGAAAACCTTTCACCAAATTATCAAAACGTTATAGTTCTCTTGTAAAAGCAAACACAGTTTGATTAACTCTACACACCTTAGTAAAAATGGTGTTTTCATATCAGACAGTAAACACATGCCATCATTTACTAAGCACATAATGTGCCAACTACACACTAATGGTATTACGTACTCTGCTACTAGGCATCACAGAATCCGCAAAATGAAAGGCAGGTTTTGCGAGCAAAGATGTGTTTTATTGTGACCAATGGTTTTGTTCAGGTTGAAAATGATGCAAGTGATTATTTACAACAGTAATGGAAAGCAGTTTACAAATTAAACCCAAAGAACTAAAGTTTATATAAAGAAAATGACTCCAACGTAACCCAAAGAAACAAGCATAAGAACTGGACCCTAACCTTAAAATAATAAATCCACTAACTAAACCTAACCTTTAACCAAAACAAAAGTACAACTAAATTAACTATACTAAACTGACTATTCTAAATCAATCCTCAACAAATTAGGCGTTTACATCAGTCAGGCATTGGAGCCATCTAATATTTACCTTACTGCTTCCATTCACAAGTGATACAACAAACAAGATTTAGCAGGAACCAAACTTAAGGGCAGAAAGGCTGAGGGAAACCAAACATTTGGCCCCAAAGCTCACACAACCTCCAGAACGGACAGCACGTCTTCACACATGGGTTTGAGTGAGACGACTGCCAACGAGCACTGCTCCAGCAGCAGCTTTGTAGGGGGAGAGGTTCCCTCTGGTTGGCTTCCGGTAGAGGTGGGCGTCGCTCTCCATCAGCACACCTGCAGCAGCTCCAACTCCTCCCACACCAGAGGACCTGAGCTCACAGGTGATTTAGTGGTGGCCACCTCCAACAGGGAATATACTCGTTCAACTAAACCTCTGCACCCCAGTAGCAGACACTCATAAACGAATAAAAATAGTAAACAAAAATAGTACATTTACAGGGACGTAACAAATGGTATGAATACAAAACACATCTGGCTTTTTTCTTTTTCTGTGCACAAGGTGGGCTAGGTCAGTTTGAGGTCATACTTTTGTCATAGTTCTGTAAACACACAGGGATCCAAACTTCAAGTATTGGTGTTTATTCACACTCGTCAAAACAAAGACACAGCACAGAACACAAAATAATAAATTCACAAAAAAAAGACAATCAGTTTACATCATGCCGTCTCTCTGGGTCCAGCCACAAAATCTCATCCACATCGCATGCAATGTCCTCCAGTCCAAGGCACCGGGGAAAATACCTCCTTGCATGCCGTATCCAGGCCTGACATGATGCCTGATGCCAATCGGATTTAAGAATGGAGAGTATGGGGGGAGGTTGAGTGCCATGAAGAGTGGGTGATCAGTAAACCAGTTGCGGACCAAAGCAGCCCTATGGAAACTAACATTGTCCCATATGATGACATATCGGGGTTGCTCTGGCCCTTCCTCTTCCCCCTCCTCGTCCTCCTCTTGCTCCTCCTTGTCCTCTTCCTTTAACTTCCTCTAAACCTCTCGCTTCTTCACCTCCACGTCCTCTTCCTCCAACTCCTTCACCTCCACGTCCTCTTCCTCTGCCTCCTCTGATTCTTACTCTTCTTGCTCCTTCCATTGTACTCCACACAGACAGCTTACCTGTGGCTTATTTATAGTGCTTAGGCTGATTGCAAAGTGAACTAATTCTCTTAAATTGTTTTCACATGTGAAAGTGTGCCAGACAGTTGGCAAAATAGTGTAAATAATAGCCATACATGTGTATAATTTTGCTAGGAGTGTTTTGGAAATTTGGCAATTGAGTGTAAGCAGCGAATTGTGCCTACAGTTTTGCAAAGTGTGTGTTACAAAATTACAAACTGAGTGCAAAGCAGTATTTGTGCTTTTAGTTTGGCTAACTCAGTGAGTGGTTTTGCTAGATGTATTAATAGTTTTAGAAATTGTGCTACAAGAACGTGATTAGCGCCTAAGCTTTCAGAAAAAACTGTAATAGCAACTACCATGTTCACAATGGCAGCCTCCTGTTCAGCAGAGAAAATTCTTCCCCTGCCACCAGTGTGGGCCAGTGTGTTGATTCTGTGAAAATAGTGGAAATGACTGTAAATACTGTAAATGTACAGTAATCAGAATTATACTGTATATTTTGAAGGTCAGTTACAGTACTCTATTGGAAATTACTCTAGTAAAACTACAGTAATGCATTGTATTACTGTATATTGTATTACTGTATGGCAACTGTTGCCTGTATGGCAACAGTTGCCAAGAGTGCAAATACAGTGAAACACAGTACAGTACGTAAATTGACCAGCAAAGTGACTTACCTATTCTCATTGCGGAAAGTACGAACTATTGATGCCACCGTATGCCTGCTCAGGTTTGGCTGCACCCTTAGTCCGGCCTCTCTCATGGATAGACCATGATTTACAACATGGTCAATGATTGTTGCCCTAATTTCATTGGAATTCCTAACACCAGGGCCACCTCCCCTGGCAGGGGCCTGTCTAGCTCTCCCACGACCTCTTCCTCTTCCTCTTCCTCTTCCTCTTCCTCTTCCTCTTCCTCTTCCTCTTCCTCTTCCTCTTCCTCTTCCTTGTCCTCGTCCACGTCCTCCTCGATCCATGCTTGGTGTCAACTTCAAGCTATTGACCTCTTTGATAGGTTGAGGACTACTTGCTTTGTTTTGCAAAGAGAGTTCACACAGGTGCTGATCATTTTTAGAATTGAGAGAGCAGTTCCAATTGGCTGCTACAAAGTGTCTGCAATGTGTTGCCATGGTAAATCACAAAATCAGTTATGTTTTGTGTGTCTTTGTGAGAAGTGTGTTAACTGTTTTGAAAAGTGTATTAAAAGTCGAAGAAAATTGTGTGAAAGCAATGAGAAATAGTTAACTGATTCGCCAGAGAGGACTCTTGCTGTGCAAAGAAGGTGTGAGCATTAGATAAAG
Source organism: Cololabis saira (assembly GCF_033807715.1). NCBI lineage: Eukaryota > Metazoa > Chordata > Actinopteri > Beloniformes > Belonidae > Cololabis > Cololabis saira. The sequence continues at coordinate 28,061,514 of NC_084607.1, read as the reverse complement.
TTGACCCATGATGTGCAAAATGTGTCAAAGCAATCGAGAAAAACTGTAAGAAGGAAATGAAAGATGCTGCTGACCCAGTCTTTACAACCATCTTAGTGAACAAAGACTCACAGATCCAGCCGCGTCAGGCAAATCAATATCACACCAAGCAATGAGATATTAAAACAATGCACCCCGCACAAATTTTTATCTATTTTATACTTTAGATTTATATTGTTTAGCATTCATTGGTGACAGCAAAGGGGAAAAAAAAGAAAAATAAGGAATAACAAATGTGTTCCTGTATATGATTTATGCATTACGAACAAATTAAACGATTATCATGAATATCATTTATTAGATAATTTGGCTGCTATACAGCATGTTCTCGTTGCAAATCAACCGCGTCGCCGTGCGCGAAGCACTGTTTTTATGAACGCATTCGTGCGTCAGCACTTCAATCCCCTGGACGTGCTGTCGGACCGGGCTGTCCAGGCAGCCGTGACACTGATCCTCCTGAGCCCGAGCACCTACATGTGTGATGACAGGGAATCAGTGGATTGAGGAGCAGCGCTGCGTGTCTCCACCAGTGTTGTGCTAGTTACTGAAAAATAGTAACTAGTTACCGTTACTAGTTACTTCATTAAAAAGTAACTCAGTAACTCAGCTACTTAGACCAAAAAGTAATGTGTTACTATGAAAAGTAACTTTTTAGTTACTTTAAATAAAAACATGATTTTAAATGCTAGCCTTCATTTCAGCAGGTACTGTATGGATTTGCATTGTGCATCGTGTTCTGCATTCTAAACAGTCTCCCCGCTTCTTCACTTCCTGTGTCAATAACGTTGGTTGCTTAGCAACAAGCTGAGGACGACCAATTAGCTTCAGCAGCAGCTGAAGAACAGGAGCCTTTGATGAATCGTTCATTACAGTCCTCAAATATAATAACCAATGGTGGCATGTCGGTTTATAAGAATCTTTTTGCCCAGAAGAAAAAAGAGCGAAGACAACGACCCCTAACTATTTTCTTCTCTTGAAAAAACACAGTTACACTGCGGGGTTTAGGATAAAAAGACGCTACAGAGCAAGTCGGGATGCAGCAGCATCAGAAGAGCAGTGGAATACGTGCGAGGCGGTGATCTCTGCAATTAGAAGCCCTCTATAATTGTAAAAAGAATTTCACTTATCACGGGTTCTTTTTGGAACATAACCTCTGCGAAAAAACAGGGATTGCTGTAATTCCACGTTGTGAAACTCGCCTTCTTCTGGCTCGCCGTGACCGTCATGTTTTTGAACGCACACACGCCCACTACGTTTCCTCTGGACTCCGCGTGTGGGGAAAAAAAGCTTCATTGTATCCAGAAATAAAGGAGTAACGCACCGTTTGGTAACGGTAATTGCGTGACTGAATTTAAAAAGTAATGCGTTAGAGTATTAGTTACCGCAAAACTAACGGCGTTACTGTAACCCGTTACTAAATAACGTTAGTCCCAACACTGGTCTCCACACCCGCTGCGTGTCTCCACACATCCGCAAATACAACGTTGATGAATGCAATAGTGAAAACGGTCAAGCAGCTAAATAAACTTCAGAATATTTTTTTGAGGTAAAGGATTCTGTTTTACTAGTCAGGAGGATACATTGTGGTCCTATATGCTGAATGATCGTTAAGTTAATTTCTCCTTTCGTCCATCTTTCACATTAAAAACAATACATTTCCTCATTAATCTCTTACCAAGACTACTTCTTATTTAGTTGCAGTCTTGTTTTCATCATGAAAAAGGGTCATTGAATTATATGTATCATCTTAATTTTTCATTATAATGCACAGGCAGCAGGGAATTGGTGCGTTAGGTAGCAGTGCTGCGTGTGAAAATGCGCTGATAGTGATCGGTGATCGATTTGCCTGGCATCGATTGATTTGGTTTCAGAACCGGACAGCTCCTCCAAAGAGCTTCTGAAAGAGCGAAACTAAAGGACGGTGTTAAGAAGTCATCTGGGAAACACCCGTATCTTAGGGTTCTCTCTTAGCTGAAACCTTCTTTGAACCTCTCTTAAATCCTAAAGAGAGGTTGGATCTGGGAAACCCGGCCAATATAGTTAATTAAAATGAAAAAATTATAAAAGTTCAAGGATTAAGGCTAAAAAATAATCAGTCCAAAGTAATACAATATAATAATAAAAAAATTACAAGAAATAGATAAATAAATAAAACAAATACCTTTAAAAAATGTTAAACAGAATAAAACTATAAAATTTGATGCTACATAAAAGCCAGACCAAAGAGATGAGTTTTTAGTCTACGTTTAAAAATGTCCTCATTTCCAGCTCCTCTCAGATCCTCCGGCAGGTAAGCATATTGATGTGCCGCATGTTACATTGAATATAATGTAACAAATTGCTAGTTATTTGATGCCATTTTTGACCAGCTTGGTGAGAAAATTCATGGGAATATTTCTCCTGCCAGCCTTATTGCTGACATCCTACTGAAGTACATCAAGTTCAAGGATCCCAGCCTACAGTTGCCAGACAAATAAGTCTTTCTTGGAGTAGCTGCACACAGCCTCTTGGGTGACAACATGGAGGAACTTTCCTCTTCTCTCCCCATGAGGATCAAGTACACATTATGATTACTGTGTTATCCAAATCATTTAACCTCCTAAGAGGTAGCTAACTGACATCCCATCCTACACTGCCTGTAATTTTTGATCTGGTCATAGGAAAGAGATGGAAGATTCCAGACTTTTGCATTTTATGAAGGCAGTCTTGTTTGTGCCACACAGCAATGTGTCATCAGAGAGGGTGTTCAGCTTGGTTAGAAAGACAGTGACAGAGAATAGAACGAGGATGGACAATTCAACCCTTAACTCATCTCTTTCCTGCAAATTAAATTTCACAGCACAGCAATACTTCATCGAACACAGCAAGTATTAGGCATACGGATGAGCTGAATGTAGAATTGGAAGAAAATGTATGGGATGAATGTTTGAAAAGTATACATGCACTGTCTTATACAGTTTAAGACGTTACATAGACTGTATAATTCTAGAGAAAAGCTGCACAGTTTCTTTCCCGACGTTTCACCCATTTGCAACAGATGCAAGTCTGCGACAGGTAATTTAGTACATTCTTTTTGATTATGCAGTAAACTTCATACATACTGGAAAGGTATTTTCCATTGCTTCTCTATGACTTATGGGAGATTTTGGGAGCCATTTGGTAGCCATTCTCGGGGCAACTACCCCTTTGTTTTTTGCCAAATAATATCAGAAAAAGGCTATTCTATTTGGAACTGTGACTGCAAAAAACTTATCCTCTGGACTTGGAGGGGCAGACACTGCACCCACATATGATTTGTAACTAAGAGAAATGTCAGATATGCTTCACCTGTGTGTACTACTTATTTTACTTTTTACTTTGTACAGTTTTCTTTAAATATCATTAGTTTATTGTAGTGATTGTGGCCTTTATTATTTTCTTACGAGATATGCTGAATTATGTTCAAGTTTTGTTTGTTTTGAGGGTGGGGGAGGGTTTTTCTTTTATCTTTTCTTTTTTCATTTGTTTGCTCTGTGTCTCTGAAATTCTGAAAAGCAATAAACATATTTATTTTTTTTAATTACATTTCACAAGTGCTGCGCATTACTATGCTCCTTAAAGGGATGTGCTACTGGCCCGGAAGCATTGCTCCTTCAAATACAGCCATGTACTAAGATAGGGCTTTACAACAATAGCAGTAGCAACTGCTAACAATTGCAGTTATATGCTGTAACAAGCACTTTCCACTTTATAATAATCATGTCTGCCTCACTCTGCTGCAGCTCTCACTTTTTTGTATAATTGTATATTTGTTATTTTATTCAGAGCTGTCATTTTTCTCTACCTGAAACTGCTGCACCTTAGTTTATTTGTATATATGCCAACAAGCACTTTTGTTTATTTACTGCCTAAAGAGCGAAATAACCGGAGTCAAATTCCTTGTTGGACAATGTTTGAACCTGGCCAATAAAGATGATTCTGATTCTTCTGATTTGTCATTGAGCCATTGTCCCGACACAACGAAAATACATGCCAGTACAGCCATCCAGAGAACAGAAAAAGACAAAACAGACAACATATGACGTGGGTATAGTGGTGCAAATAGTTAAGAAAGGACAACACATGGATAGCCTTATTGCTGACATCCTACTGCAACGGAGTGTTGTTGTGGCTGATATATGCAATGTATCCCCTTGTTATTTATCACCACCATTCTTTGCACGGCTATGTGGACAGTTAATTTGTCACCTTACGTTATTACTGTGGACTGTTATTTGGTCAAATAAATGCCCCGCCCCTTTCAATATCTCCCTCATTCTGAGGTCTCAAGGTTTGCAAGTATGCCTCCTAAGGTCAAGAGCAGTTTGCCTGCCTGCCTGCCTGGCTGGCTGGCTGTGCATTTGGGATGAAATACATAACTGATGCTACTATTTATACTGGACAGTTGGGTGGGCAGGAGTCAGCCAGGGGTGGCCACCCCTTGGTGGCACCATTGTTTCTGAAAACCTTGTTGTCGTCCTCCTCCAGAAATATACCAAAATGTCCTGTATCTGCACCGGAGTCTCCGTTTGACTGGACGTGTCAGGAGTCAAACTAACCAGATGTTCAAACCACCTCAACTGGCTCTTGTCAATGTGTTGCACTTTTTCCCAGAAATAATTTTCTAAGCCAGGATTGAATTACTTTTTTATAGTAATAACAACACATCATTTAAATGGGCACATTTTATATTATTTTGCACAACAAAACATTTTAAGAGAAGATACATTCCATTGATAACACAATTATCTTGATTAATCTTTCCTTCAATAACTGACCATGTTTCAGGTTTTATCTTCAACCAGGATATTCAACACTATTTGCTGCAGATGTCTCTCAGCAGATCTTGAAGCTCGTCAGTTTGAAGTCTCCTGCCACTCGGATGTAGCTGATGACGTCCATACCAACACGGTTAGGAAACTGGACTTCCTGTCCATCAGGAAGCTCCACCTCAAACACGTCTCCGGACAGTTTCAGCACAATCTAAAATAAAAAGCATGCTTTTTATTTTCTTTTAACAGAAAGATAAATGCATACATGGATAAAAAATCCAGGAGGTGAGTGACAAAGTGACTATGTACTGTATTTGGTTTGGTTGAACTCCCAATTACTGTATTTTGTCACAAAAATCCCAGTCAGGTTTGGACCAACTCACCTTCACATCGCTGCCCCTCTGCAGAGGGTTGTCTATTTCTCGTTTTTCATCTCCCCAACAACCAGCAATCTTTGAGTTGCACACTAGGACAGTTCCATCAGTGTCGTCATGGAAACGGGGGTTAAAGTGCAATGCCAGGTCGTCTGAGTCACAGCCGAGGTCTATCTGGAATCTGAGTGGATCACAGACCATCGGATCTTACAACAATACACACACGGGTGACATCACAAACATTAAGTCCATACGTCTCTATATTTTTAGTTTGATACTGCAAAATAACTACATATTGTTTTAATATTTGTTAAGAAACTATTATAATTTGTTGGGTTAACTAACCTCTCTGCATCATGAAGAATCTCCCCCTTCACCTTCAGTTTATCTCCTGATCTCAGATGCACGTTCTTCAGTTCAAGTTCCTGTGAAACACATTTGTGCAATTTCAGTTATCTGAAAATGCTGTTAGTTATATACGCATATACTGTAATTACTTCTCTCAGTCTTTTATCTTTCATTGAAAAGAAAAAACAACAAGGAAGTATAAACTTTTGCTTACCATGCTCATACTGGATGCTGCTGAACAGTCCTGGAAGATGCAGGATGATGGTCTTCAAACGCAGCTGCAGTCACACTTTCTGGGAGGAAACAAGGTAAGAGTTTCAGCTGTGACTGTTCACTATTATAATATTAGGCAGAATAGCAGACACGGGATAATGTAAATCAATCAGCCTCATTATCAATTTGACCATCACTGGACTTATCTCACTGAAAGGAGTGCTCTGTTGTTGAACTAGTCATCATGATTACAGTTTTTCACAATTGTTTAAACACATTTTCTGATAGACTACCTCACTTTCTCAAAACTCTAAACAAAAATCACACAAAAAATGCAAAATTCTACACTTCTCTTGCAAAAGCACACTCTACCCTCAAAACAGTGTTAACTCTTCACTAAATGGTATTTCCTTCTCAAATGCCAAATACATACATCATTTGAGTAGACATTTCTAAGCACCCACTGAACACTGATGTGCAAAATGGAAGACACTAAAGTATGAATGGAAAACACTATATAGAATCATGCATTTGTATGTTCAGTGTTACACCTTCAGCTGTTGGATGTAATATATCACCATATAGTATTCTTATGTATAGGCTACTCAAATAGAAAACAACACACAATTATTTACAGTAACAACAAATAATATTTTTACAGTACAGTATTTGGACTCAAAATGTGCAGTCCACTGGACATCACAGCAAGCTGTGGGTGAAAACTTGACAGAAAATAGAAACAGAACAAAAGTATTAGGCTGCATCCTGCCTTTCATCCCTGGCTGGCCACAGGACCTCGTCCACGTCGCAGGCGATGTTCTCCCTGGCCAAACAGCGGGGGAACAATCTCCTACAATGCCGCATGAAGCCTTGACAGGCCTCAGCAGTGACATCATCACATGCGTCCTCCATGGCCTGCAGCAGTGGGATCCGTGTCTGAGGATTTCTCTCGTATACCTTCCATCTCCAGGCAGAGAAAAACTCCTCAATTGAGTTGAGGAAGGGAGAGTATGGAGGGAGATATAGGACATCAACTTCTGGATGGACCCTGAACCACTCACGGACCAGAGCAGCCCGGTGGAAACTGACATTGTCCCAGATAACAAGGAACCTGACCACCTCTGTGTCCTCTATCTGGTCTGGCTGGACAATGATACTGTAGAGCTGGTCCAGGAATGCTTGAAGAAGTGTGGTCTTGTAGGGGCCAAGCGTGGCATGGTGATGGAGGACGCTGTGGTGATTGATGGCAGCACACATTGTTATGTTCCTCCATGTTGGCCAGGGACCTCTGTGACGGCACGCTGACCGATGATATTCTTCCCTCGGCGCCTTATTTTTACAAGGTTGAACCCCGCTTCATCAATGAATATGAATTAAATGGCAAATTGCTGATTGCATATTGCACAACAGCCTTTGGAGTTTAGAAATGTGATTGACTGTGTGTTCTGTGTGAACAGCAAGAGAGGGAATTCAGGAATAGTGTGCAGGGTATTGGGAATTGTGTGTAGTGTTGTGAGAAATGTGTGGTATGGAATGGGAATTTGAGTCTAGAGCAGTAAATGTGCTTGGAGTTCAGCAGGATTGGTTCAGCCACCTGAAATATGAGTTTCAAGTTGTGCACATTGTGTCTGATGTTCCAATAAATGTGTTTAAACAATTGTGAAAAACTGTAACAGCTCCTTGATCACTAAACTAGCTGTAAGTAGCAGTGACAACACCGTCAATGAAAAATGGCCAAAATAAGTGGATTATTAGTGATATTCAGGCTATTATTTTCAGATGTTCCAATAATCAATAAAAGATTTACTCAGTGTGGTATGACCAAGGGAGATGACAAATATAAGTGCTGATTCTTCCTCTGACCAGTGAAAAAAAACATTAAATCACACATACAACTATGTACAAGGACAAAGCTGATGACACAGAGGACGATAAGACATCCCTAAGAGAAATGAACATCACTAACCATGAACGTGTGACCGTTTCACATCTCCAAGTGTGTGTGCTGCAGGAGTGGGAAGTATTCAAGTAAGTATGTTTGGAGAAATGCTGCACTAAAGAACAGTTTATCATTCCACTCAACTACATCACAGAGAAAAATATTGTACTTTATGTTTCAGTTTTTTTTAGTGCTTTTATGTTTATTTTGCAGCTTTTCGTGTCAAATATTTTCATTGCCAGTCTACATTTCATTTTGGTTGTTTTATATCCTTTTGTGATTGCTTTGTACCACATTTTATTATTGATCTTTGCTGTTATTTTGTTTTCACTGTAGTGTCTTTTGTATTTTTAATTTTATGTATATGAACTTAAATACATTCAGCATCTCTTCTCTCTTGCTTTGTGTCTCTTTTGGGGATACATATTAATGTTCATGTATGTAAACTACCATCCATCCATCCATACAATACAATACATAGGCTACTGTACAATACAATACATACAATACATAGTATACATTTAACCTCTTGAGCCCCGAGTTGGGGTTTTACTTGCATTTTAGATTTCTATTCTATCTCGGGTCTAAAGGGACTAATATGTAATTTTGGCAGCAACTATAATTTATATTCATTATATGAAATATAGGTCAGCTATTTGGATACATGTATACATTAAAGTTGAATGAGTATGCATGCCCAAACTAATGACTGGTATGCTATTACACATATATCATTATGCATATAAATATAATTTTAAATAACATTGTTTCTCTTATGATACCACCAGATTGAGGTCTAAAGTGTCCACATTCGTGTACAACAGGTTCCAGTTTCATTGAATTATTAAGTATTATGCTACAAACAACCAAAACTATGATGTCCACCGATGTGCACGCCAGGTCTCAGGAGGACACACGCAGACAATTGATTTTCCATATAAAGAAAGTTGATGATCGTAGTCAAACAATCAAAGTAAACTCAGCTTTAACAGCTCTTGGGAAGATTCTGTCCTCACTAACAACTTCCGCTTCTTACCGGAAGTAGCAAGTTAAAGCAAACACAGCTGTCAGTTCTCTTATATACAAAAGTTCGTGTAACCTAAAATAAAAGGCTTGATTCAGAAAAATACTCGGACCTAACGCCAATAAGGTTAGACGTGTATGAGTACGTTTTTCTCCGCTTACTGAAGGTAAATGTTTCCGGCAGGATGTTAATAATGTCGTTTACACCTGCAGGGAGGCTACAGCAGCTAGCTGCTAATTAAACAGCCTCGGCACGACATTTACATCACTAACTTACTGCACTGGCGTAAAATACTAATATACCCGGATCTGCTGCAATATGTCATGTGTTTGGTTTGATTGTAGTCGTATTAATAGTTGTTTAGAGGGCTATCTGAGCGTGGTGCGAGTTACCAGCTGTGTGTCCAGCTAGCCTCCTCTCCTGCAGCAGAGCTGACACTGTTGCTGCTTAAATACACCCATCACCTGCTTTAGTCATTGTTGGGGTTTTACTGCACATTTATGCAGCCGACTCCACTGTACATGTCTGTTTGTGGCTCATTCTGAAGAAGCTTCTCAGATGATGTTTTGTTCCTGTTTATCCAGTATATTATCAGATATTTAACTGATGTTTTGATTACAGTTACATATAAAGCCTCGGAAGGACAGGGGCAACACCGTCCTGCAATGTTCACAGAGATGGACTATGAATTGGAAGAAGACAAACTGTGAGTCAGTCATGGTTTATTTTGTCATTTTCTGTCATTCAGTTAAAACCCACTCTATACTGCAATACCACATGTGACCACGTGGGGGCAGCACATCACTTCATGTCTCAGAGCCTGGCATTAGTACAGACCAGTGTTTACCTACCTCGGTCCTCGAGGCCCACTGTCCTGCATGTTTTAGATCAGGGGTGTCGGACTCCAGTCTTCGAAGGCCGGTGTCCCTGCAGGTTTTAGAGTTTTCTCTGCTTTAACACACCTGATTCTAATTAATCATCGTCATCAGCTTGTCATCCAGGTCTCCACAATTCTGTTAACGACACAGTCACTTTTATCATGGTGCAATGAAGCAGCGAAACATGTAAAACATGCAGGAAACCGGCCCTCTAGGACCAGGATTGGTGACCCCTGTTTTAGATGTTTCCCTTCATCATCACACCTGATTCTAATTAATGGTCCTAATTATCTTGTCATCAAGGCCTGCACAATTCTGTTGATGACACAGCCACTTGTATCACGGTGTGCTGAAAAGCAGGGTAACATTCTAAAAGATGCGGGACAGTGGGCCTTGAGGACCAGGGTTGCCTACCCCTGATCTAAAAGATGCAGGACAGTGGGCCTTGAGGACCGAGGTTGGGAAACACTGGTATAGACGGGTCAGACTGTCTCCATTCATTAGCACAATATTGTCAGCAGCTCTTTTTTCAATACAGCAGATGTATATGTCCATTAGGTTAGATGTGATAGTAGCTTCACAGAGTGGCTTTACACCTATGTTAAAGGAGACCTATTATGGCATCTAATACCTATTTTAAACAGGCCTTGAATGTCTTAAAAACAAGCTTTTGATTTTTTTTTTTGCTAAATAAATTAGAAATTCATCCTCTAAACCATGTCTTTATCTCCCCAGTCTCTAACCTCATTATCTATGCGGGATTCTGAGTGGGCGGGGAGGCTATGATAATAAGCCTCTGTGCTGATTGGCTGCCTGAATGACGCGTAGCAGGGGAGAGCACAAACCATCGCTCTGGGCAGAGCATCTTACTGAGCGCAGAGGAAAAATGGCGACCACGTCCGAAGAGCATGTCTAGCTCGAACAGACGCCATCACGATACACCGCTACGAAAAAAATGGCAGAAGTTCCGGCCGGCGGAGTTGTTGTTGTTCCGGCCAGAGTTAGTTGTGGTTTCACGCATCGGAGGCCAACCTCTGTAAATCACTCTCGTCATTACGTAACGACGGGCTCAGAATCTGAACGGCTCATAGAAGCCACATCAGACTGGAAGGCTCATCCGGGCGGCTGTACAGACACTGCAGAATTGGTTGCTTTCCTCCTTCTCTGAGTTGACAGGCTGAGGGGAGACCACTTTATATATGTTAAAGCAAGAAAAAACTCGTTTTTCATAATAGGTCTCCTTTAAGTTTTTCTCCCGAACATATAGTGACAATCTTTTATGAACACTAATAACATCATTATTGATTGCTCTGAATCAACCAAATCTCGTGTATTTTCTGTACAATAGGGGAATCCCAACAGTACCTGGCACTGTCACTTTGAAGAAAGATGCTAATAACCTTATTGGCATCAGTATTGGTGGCGGGGCACAGTACTGTCCATGTCTCTATATCGTCCAGGTCAGTACAGAACAATCACTTAAGACACAAATTATTAATGCCTTTGAGCAGATATTTCCACCATGTTTTAATTTTAATTATAAAAACACACTTTTTAAGATGCTTCAAAAACTGTTGTGTGGCTATTGTTGAGATTGAAACTGAAGCATTGAAACTCTATTTGAGTTTGGGTCTTGGAATAAAATGTAATTTCTCTGTCACCGGTACCTTTTAACGTGGCTGCTCTTTAATCTCAGGTCTTTGATAACACCCCGGCAGCTCTGGATGGGACTCTGGCAGCAGGCGATGAAATCACAGGTGTGAACGGGAAACCAGTGAAGGGAAAAACAAAAGTGGAGGTGGCCAAGATGATTCAAGCTGTCCAGGTACTCGGGGTCTGGCAAAATATTTACAATCTAATTATTACAAACTATAGTGCTTGTTATGCCTATTATTGCTTATAAAAGGAAAAAAGAGTAAAAAGATTACATCAAATTTACATGCAGTGTAATATTTCAGGAAGAAGATAAATAGATATGAATCCTTTGGGGAAATTGAAATCTCCATACTCAGCACTGTTATTTACAGAAATGTACAGATAAAAGAAATATACAGAAATTTGAAGGAGAAACAAAGGTGGAAAAACAGCCAACACTAGCACCCGTATAAAGAAAATAATTTCATATCACAATAATTATGATACATAATAATAATTATAATTCCTCTGTACACCATAAGTTACTGACTGCAGAGATGATTGCACCGTGTTGCATTGTTAGTCAGACAGACTGACTGTCACCCGTGTCCCTGTCACTGTCCCTCTGTCCTTCTGTGAAGGGTGAAGATACATCTTTAAAAATGACTGTAAATGAATAATGAATGAAACTCCCCTTTACTAAAACTGATCTGTGTCACAATAACATTTCTGATTGCATATTGCAACAAAATCCAGACATTTGTGAATGAAGATGTAATTGTGATTACGTTTATCCATTCAGATTACCGGTAAATGAGTATGGGTTTCTTAACAAAAAAATATAAAATATCTAATGTTTTAATCCCAGGATACAATGCTTATTATTTTCATTTCAAATTTGTGTTTACTATTCTAGAGCATATTCTCTTCTTTTCCTGTATATTTTGGATATATTTATCATAATTAAGCCTTCACGTACCCTTTCCGGGTCAGATATGTATTTATACAGTTTAGTGAAGTTGTGGAATTAGTTGAACATCAACAAGATGACAGTAGATCAGTATTTGTTTGGATAATCTATATATTTACAACATTTACAAGCAGATCATCAGTTTGACATTTTGAAGGTATAATAAATGGAACAGTTTAAATTTAAATTTTACTGAAGTAAAAATAAAAAGGGTTCAGTTTTACTTACCTTTTCCATGCGATGCAGCATTTAAATGTGTATCACACATGAAGCAAACAGAATTGCAAAGAGAGGTGGTTGATAACTTACGTTATATGTGGTTCTGGGTCTTCAGCTCTATTATTGAACAGTCCAGAGGTTAACAGCCGAACGCACACCGTCAGACAAATGGAGAGTACTGAAGGTGTTTTACTCTCGTCAGGCTGTGCTGAAGAGGTCAGGACAACAGTCTTTCACGTGTGGCGTTACATCAGCGATGCAAAGCGGCCGTGTTGCTTTTACACTTTTGTTCAGAGGCAGAAAAATTCCATGACTTCCTGCATGGCGGGATAAAGACTGAGTTCAGTGTGGGAATTAAGGGATTAGACTGTGTTGTTGTTTCTCTTTCAAGGCCAGTGCTGCCTGTGAATGTCACTCATGGCACCATGAAGTTGGAAAAGTTTTTACATTATTTACTGTCCTGCATTTAAAAAGATGAACTTTGCCTTAACCCAAAAATATCCAGAATAAATGTAGTTTCTTATTTAATTGTTCTCTCTTGGATTTGTGTTCACAGGGAGAATCAGTAATCCATTACAACAAACTGCAGGCCGACCCAAAACAGGGGAAGTCCCTGGATATCGGTATCTGCTCCACGACTCAAATATTGACACATGCTTTACATTTTAAGTCTTGTTGGTTTAAAGACATTTATGCACGTTATAACTGTTATACACTGTATTATTACATTATCACAAGAACTAATTTACACATTCACCATTATTTTGCTGTTTCAGTCCTGAAAAAAGTCAAACATCGCCTCGTGGAGAACATGAGCTCAGGCACAGCGGACGCTCTCGGACTCAGTAGAGCCATTCTGTGCAACGGTAAGATTAATATACACAAGACTGTTAGCATGATTACTGTTAGTTGATTCTGTAAATGGTTTAAAGAGAAGCTGCTGTGATCCTGTGTAAATGATTTATTGTTTATAGATGGGCTCGTCAAAAGACTGGAGGAGTTGGAGAAAACAGCAGAGCTTTACAAAGGTAAAGAATGAAACCAAAATTGTTTTTCAATAACCTCACCTTAGTACACAAATAACGTTTAGTACCATGATTTAAATGTGGTCACTAAATATGAAGCATGTGTTGCTTCTTCCTAATGAGAGTTAGGGTTACTGGGGGCCAACCAGAGGCTGATGATGATGAGATCATTCAAGCTATTTCTGATTTCATGGAGCATCATACAATATCCACATACAGCTCACTAGATACATGAAGAACTAAAGAAAAAAGCTCAGTTTTAAGTTTATGAAGACTAATTTCACCTGAACAAAACACAATTTCAGTGCTAAGTGAGTATATCATATGAAACAGAAGAATGTATCAGGTCAATGAAGATTTGCACTGGTGACCTTTTGTTCCTGTAATCAGCTGGGAGCCGAGGATAAACAAATTCCAGCGATAAAGTAATTAGTAGTCTTTTACAAAAATTCAGTCATCCAACAGATTGAAAAGAACAAGGAAACAACTTCACTTTTTTACAGCCCAACTCTGAATTAGGTTTACCTTAGTTGTATCATCTTCATAAATCATACTCACTTCCTGTAATCCCTAATCTGCAACAAATCAAAATAATTTGTGATCTGTGTAGTGAGCCGGCATCATGGAAACATGTGATTGTTCCTTTGTTTTAATTGGATAATGCTTGAACTGATGACGTGGATTTTATGGGGAACTGCCTACATGTAGGCTCTGAAGAGACGTTATTGATCCCAACCAATCAAGCGGTTGCTGAGATTATCACCCTGTCACGACTTCTCCCCCTGGTTGGATATAGCACACATACAGACTAAAATTCCCCCTATGAGTCATATTGTAAAATAATTCATACATTTAGTGAAATTAAAAAAAAAAAAAAAAAAAAAAAACAGGCAGTAAGTAGTGTAGTTTCAGTTGGGTTAATTAGTATAATTTGGTACATTAAAAGCCTCATAGGGACAGGTATGTCTAAACATGCCTAAACATGCTAAAAATGCTATAATTTGCCTAAATTGCCAATTTGGAAAGTCCAGCTAAACATTTCTATTTAAAAATCTCTAGTTTGTTTTCACTACATTAATGCACTGTCAAGCTAATATTTTATCTATTTTATTTGTATTTTTTAATATTTTGGAAGAGTTTTTTTGCCGTATTTCATAATATTCAGGTTTAATGTAACTTTTTGATGTCATCGCTGATCTTTATTTTGTCTTTTCTCTCATAATTGGTCTCTGCTTGCAGGACTGATGGAGCACACTAAGAGGTTGCTCAGAGCTTTCTTTGAGCTTTCTCAAACTCACAGAGGTACAGTTTCCATATTCAAAACAAATCATGAATTACTACTATGAAATATCAACAAATGCTACTTTTCTTTTAACCCTTGACTTCGAATACCTAAGACAAGAAATGTAAGACTTTGTTTCAGTGTTTCATGAAAAGTCAGATACAGTATGTTCTTCTATTTAACATCTGTCTTTGATAATGTGCCTTTTCAGCATTTGGGGATGTTTTTTCTGTCATTGGGGTACGGGAGCCCCAGGCTGCAGCCAGTGAGGCGTTTGTAAAGTTTGCTGATGCTCACCGCAACATTGAGAAGTACGGGATTCAGCTCCTAAAGACCATCAAGCCTGTAAGTACAGATTGTGTGTCAGCTTTGAATCTTGTGCTACACTGAAATCAAGGTGGCTTCTCAAAGACAAAGAAATGGCCGTCCCATCTACATTCTCCAAAATCACCTCGAAAAAGCATATTTTGGATTTGAGTATTGTATATCTGGTTTTATTAGGGTGAAGTGGCAGAAGCATTTTTCCTCAGTATTTTTAAATGAGTGTCTGAAATATTTGGATATATATTTGTCTATTTTCTATCAGTCTACTTCAGTCCTAATCAAATGAGCAAATAATAAATCTTTGTAATTATTTAACCATTTAAATTCCAATTTGATTACGTGACCTCTTAGTTTTTATATTAAAAACAACAACAACATAAAATTAGTTATTTTCCATTTATTACATGTGGGGGGCCTCGGAATTATCTTTTGTTTTTTTTTAAGATCTGTCTGAAAAATACCAAACATTAGTACCAACATTTATTCTGATGTATTGTTTTTTTTTTATATATATTTATTTAATTATTTAGAAATCAAAGTTTTTCCTACCGTGGCCTGTTATGTAAAAATAATACAAACTCATAATAAATAACAGATTTTTCTTCAAAATGAAACCCTATCATGTAAGAATTTATGTTTATATTGTGTAAAAGCTGTCTGATAAAAAAAAAGTTTGTTTTAATAACAGTTAGTCGTTCAGTCACCCGAAAGAGTTGAAACTTTTTAAATATGATACTTAAAAACAAAAAATGCATACAAATATAATTTTCACTAATCTATGGTATTGTTGAGCTTTATCTTAAATCAATTAAAAAGTTCCCCCGCAGGATGAATTATATGGACAATAGCTAATTTTATGTGCTTTTTTTTTGTCTTTCATAAAAAGCTGTGATGTAATGTAATCAAATTGGAGCTTAAACTGTAGAAATAATTGAAAAAAATCTGTAAAATATGTGGAAAAAAATATTTATCTCCAATGTTTTTAAAGCTTATGAGAGTAAAGCTTGAAGTTTATGAGAGCAGACAAGAAATGTTCACTAAGGACCTGAAAGAGAAATAAAATTAAGTGACCTACAAGGGGTAAAAGCAATATGAACACTTAAATTTGAGTCTGCTGTTGTGAGAAGCTTTCTGTAGCACCTTGGACAGCGGTCAGAAATGCTGTCCTTCCAAATGCTGACGAGTATTGCTGAACGCTTAACAAACATCACACTCTGATGTTTGAATGGTATCCATAAACACCCCCAACAAAGTCTATTAACGAAGATGTAAATTATATGTTTAACTTCAGTTTAAACCAGCTGTTGTGAATGCAGTTTTCAGCAGTGTATCGGGATATTCGGGAACAACAAATGCAAATGTTTAAACACTAAAAGTTGTTGTTCTACTGCTGCTGCCATGTAGTAGAAGCAGCCAGTCTCCCCCATCCGTCACTGCTCTGAAGATCACATTTTTCAGTTACCTATATTTCATTTGACCGCGTAAATTCAAAATCAAAACTTTGTGTTTTGTTGTGCAGATGCTCCATGACCTGAACACGTACCTTCACAAGGCCATACCTGACACCAAGCTCACCATCCGCAAGTACCTGGATGTAAAATTTGAATATCTGGTAAGGCCACAGCACTCTCTTCTGGTTTGATTCATAGGAGAGCATCCAGTTTACTGCCAGTCAGCACGGCGAGTAACAGCATGACTTCATTTTTTCTTTAGTCGTACTGCCTGAAGGTGAAGGAAATGGACGATGAAGAATACAGCAGTATTGTGAGTAGCCACTTGAATCAGTGTGTTTTAGGTTTCTAATGGAAACATGATGCATTTTTACATCTTCTTGTTTGATACTTGGCATCAACCTTGCAATTATTGACTTTATGTAGTTTCATTTTTGTCTATTATGCCTTTAAAAGCTACATTTAATTTTTCTGACAACAAGAAAATGTGTACGTACATAGTGTTGACATCTGGAAACTAAGACCAGCTGCAGTAGCTTTGACGGTGAAATGTTTTTTTTTTTTCATGGATTCTTGGATCCTTAGATTTCCTATCCTATATTAAATCTTGCATGATTTAAGGTCTCCTCTGCTCGATTGTTCTGGGCCAACGTTGTTGAATCTTTTACGTCACAGTCAGCCATATATTTTCAGACCTACAGTGCTTCAACTTCTCTGCACTGGTGCTTTGCAAACATGCATCCCCGTCTCCGTTGGGGCTGACTCAGAAATACAGTCCTGCTCACCATTATTGGCACCCATGAAGTTTAAGTATATTGTGGAATATCTACTGAAGGAAATGTATCAAGTGAAACAATATTTTACTACAGATAGAATTTACTACATAATGCTTGCTATGTCAATGGTATTGGCACCCTTTTCTGCAAATCAGTATGGAAACCCAGTTTGGCTCACCTGTTGCAAATCACGAATGAGGATCACCTGTGATGAATTGCCTCCGACCATGTGACATGATCATTTTGGTGTTTTTAAAAAGACACCTGTTATTCCCTCTTCATGTGTGTCAATGATAAAGACAAAGGAGCTGTCTGAAGATGCCAAAATGCTATTATTTGCAAGCACAAGACCTCCAAAGGGTATAAGACCATCTCCAAAAACATGGTGTCCCTGTTTCAACGGTGCATAATGCTTTTAAGATGTTTTCCAGGCATGGAACTGTCAAGAACCTCCCTGGACATGGGGTGAAAAGAAACATTGATGACAGAATTTGGGTACGAATAGTGGAAAGAAACACCACGTCAAACATCTACAGACCTGAAGACCAACCTGGAGCTGTCTGGTGTAATTGTTTCAACAAGTACCATATTCCACACACTAAACTAATCAGGGCTTTACAGGCAGAGGCCAAGGAAGACCCCATTGCTGAAGAAAAGACAAAGGCAAAGAAAACCTGTACAAGCCTCCTGAGACAATGTTATATGGACATATGAAACAAAAGTGGAGCTTTTTCGTAATGCACCTAAACAGTATGTTTACCGACGGTGCAATGGAGCCTTTTCGGAAAAGAACACCATATCTACAGTCAAGCATGATGGAGGATCCATAATGCTGTGGGGCTGCTTTGCTGCATCTGTTAATGGAGACCTTGACCGTATCACAGGCATCATGAAAGCAGAAGATTGTCAAGCAATTCTAAAGCGAAACGTCTTGGCCAGTGTAAGGAAACTTGGTTTGAGACGAAGATCACGGATCCTCCAGCAAGAAAAAGACACCAAGAACACCTCCAGAAGCATGCAGGAATGGTTGAAAGGGGAAACAATGGCCAGCAATTAGTCCCGATCTCAACCCAATTCAAAATCTTTGGAGGGAGCTGAAATCTTCCTTTTGGAGAAAGGAACCCTGCAAATGTTCAAAAGTTTGAGAATATTGCAAAGGAAGGATGGGTGTGAGAAATGTTTGGAGGCTGCCATCGCTGCCAAAGGGTGTGGAACCAAATATTAAGGAGGGCCAATATTGGTGCACCTCCTGGTTTTCAATTTTTATCCTTTGGAATAACAATATGTATGTTGAAATAACAATTGTTTTTGTTAAATTACTTTGGACCTCCAATTAAAAGATTCTGCTTATTTTCACTTAGTTATGCAACACAAGGCGTGCCATTAATGGTGAGCAGGACTGTAAATGCAGCAGTCCAAAGCAGCATCGTCCAAGCGAGGGCCGCTTCCTTGCCTGTTTTAAATGGCTCTGAAATAAGCTCCTCGCCGAGATGCGGCTTATTTCTGACCTCAGTGTTTATTAAATCTAGGTTAAAAACCCGCCTATTTAAGATGGCTTTCAACACAAAGTAGTGTGATCGATGACATTTTTATCTTATTAGATGTTGTATTTTATTGTTATTTATCCTCCTTATTATCACTTGCTCTAAAGCACTTTGGAACACCGAAAGGTGTTGTAAAGTACTATATAAATAAAGTACATTACATTACATAGATCCCCAACTACTTAACAATAATATTATTTAAAACAAAAAAGACATTAATCTTAAATTGCTGAACTATTTAATGGCACAGTCTCAATGAAGTTTAACCACTTTGCATTTTTCCTTAATATTCCTTATATTCTGTAAAACTGGGAGCTCATTTAATGGTATTTCACTTACTTTGTTACCTTTCTTTGTTTTTGAGGCAGCAGCTCTTCTGTTGTCACTGTGGCAGCTTTCTGACAAACGGGTTGTCGGCATCCAGCAAAAAATAGGCATATACAAAACAACAGTCTTGTTTCAGTATGCAATTTATTGTCAGTACATCTTTTATTAAATCAATGAAGGTTAATGTGTACAATAATACTTTGATACTAATTAATACACTCAGGATATAAAATATTTCCTCTGTGTCTCATCTGTTTTTAATTCACTGGTTTTATTCAAACATGTGAACACTGTGTTTCCTCCACAGGCGATGGGAGAACCTCTGTACCGCGTCAGCACCGGTAACTACGAGTACCGCTTGGTGCTGCGGTGTCGGCAGGAGGCTCGTTCCCGCTTTGCTAAAATGAGGAAGGACGTTCTGGAGAAGATCGAGCTGCTGGATCAGAAACACGGTTTGTTCTTGTTAAACTTCTCAGCTATTTTCTCCTGTTGCTCATTCCAGCAATAGTGACTTTGTCAAATGTTCACCACAATGTGTCAGTCGGTTCCTTTGAATTGATTGATCAGAGGGCCTCAGGTCCTTAAAAAGTGTTACCGTATTTTCTGGACTATAAGCCGCTACTTTTTTCATAGGTTTTGAACCATGCGGCTTATACAAAGGTGCGGCTATTCTGTGGATTTTTCTTCCACCGCTCGGGGCGCTCTAACCGGAATTAGAATCAAAACTAAGACAAAATAAATGCAAAGAAGAATACGCTACTTCTACTTTAGATAGAAGTAGGTAGAAGCAGATTTCAAACAAATAAATAGATAAATAAATACCGGTTATTTTCTCTTGGGCTGTCCCGTTTTAATCAGCAAAGTTGCTGCCGTGTTAAAGACACTGTTAGGAAAGGATCTATTTAGGTACAAACATGTACATCATTTACAGTTCAAAATACTTCTGTACATGTAGTAAATATCTAATCTAACAACATAAATACCTGCGGCTTGCATATCTTTTTTTTTAACTAGAGCGGATGCGGCTTGTATGCAGGTATATCTTTGTATATTGTATATCTTTTTTTTGTTATGTTTTTAAAAATAGAGCGGATGCGGCTTATAGTCCAGAAAATACGGTAAGTTTCCTAATAAATGCGCTTGAAAATGTTATTAAATGTGTTAAATTAAGGTTGAAATGACTTTTACACATTTTCATTAAATTACCACCAAATCACCAAATAAAATGTAAATTGCTCTGACGGACATGCCTAGGACTACAGTCATTGGACAGACCAAAGTTGGTTTTTTTTTTGTGTTTTTTTTTGCCTTGTGGTAGTTGGAGAGGTATCAGACTAGTTAAGGATTGGCACTTGTTCTGTGCGGGCTGGTACTCGGGGCTGGGACTGGATATCAGACCCATTGAGGTGAAACGCAGCTCAACATGTTTCATGATGCGTGGCTTCCAGCAGTGCTGTTGCTTCGACAGTTGCACATTGGATGTAGTGATCACAGTCACCTTCTCTGGACGTTGCCAGCTTTGCAGTTTGGTTTGTGTTCACTGAAAAACAACAGGAACATGTGTTTCTGTACGGGTAATCATTTTGCACAAAGTCCTGTCCTCTGATTACATTAGCCCATAGCTCGGGAGATAAGCTGATATTGATTCACTCAAGTCGTTCTACTGCAGAGAACCAGTCATGTTGGTTTGGAGCAGCGGTGTTAACTCACTCGCTGCCTCGTTCACTACTTCATTCACCTGGATAAACAGCTATCAGCACTGACGTGTATGTTTGTATTTTCAGCCAAATTTGATCTTGAATTTCATATGAAGCAGAATTGAAAGACTTTAATTTGACTTGTACATTTCTACATCAGATTTAAAATAATGTTCATAACTGAAGTGGGGGGATACAAAGACAGACAGGGACAGCAGAGAGTTCTGATGACACCATTATCACCATCGTGTCACCGCGCAGTGACAGTAACTCGTGTGACTCTTCACCTGCAGTTCAGGACATCGTGTTCCAGCTCCAGCGCTTCGTCTCTGGCATGTCTCATTACTACGACGAGTGCTACTCCGTTCTGAAGGAGGCGGACGTCTTCCCCATCGAGGTGGACCTCTCCCACACCATGATCAACTACAGCAGTCAGTCGGTCGCCTACACCGAAGACGAGGACGAAGAGGATGGAGGAGGCGGGGAGGACGGAGGAAACACACAAGCAGAGAACGGCGCAGAGAAGCTGATAGATGATGAATGAGAGTTTGTTTGAGTGTGTTTGTCCAACCCGCACACACACACACACACACACACCAAAGCAATGGTTTTTGTAATGGAGTTTAGCTGCTGAAACGGTTAAAGTTGTTGTCACAAGCTGAATATTACTTTTAGTTGCTGCTATGATGATGTAAGTTGTTTTTTGTGGTGTTTTTCTTTTCTTGAATGTTGTTAAACATGCAGCTTTTACTGTGTCACTTCATCCAATCTGCATCTCCTCACAAATGTCTGTCATTGTCCTGCAGACGGGACTTTGTTTTAGTGAGAGCTGTGGATGGGTTTTCATGCTTTAGGGGAAGGATCTTTAAGCATCTAAAGCATTTCTCTGTTCTGTCTACAAGAAACACTAAAATGTTAAGTCTTGAATGTTGAATCATTTATATATTTTCTTTAAATTATTGTATTGTCTTTTCTGCTTGCATTGCTCATAGCTACCTAAAATGTTTCACTCACATATCAGGTGTCACTATAGAGAAAATGTATCAATGCAGTAAAGGACAAAAAAAAAGATCTATAATTACTGAAAAGGTCAAAGTCTTGATGAAAACTGTAACGGAAGAAATTCCTCTCATATATTAAGTGTTTGTTACATGTAAGAGTTACCAATGGCTTTTTTTTTTGTTTTATCTCTTTTCAACTTGGTGGATTTGAAGTTCTATTTCAGAGAGGCCAAACTTTTAGCAAAGGCTATTTTTTTTTTTTCCTTTTTTTGTTTTCTGTTATTAACTCTGTTTTGGGGAAAGTTGTGCTGTGGTGGCATCACTGTCAAAAAGGTTTCTTATCTGGGATGTTTCTGTGTGGATTTTGCATATTAATTCTGTACCTGTGTGGGTTTCTTCGGGTCACCTGATTTCCTCAGAGTCCAAAAACATCCATGTGTCCACTCTGAGTTGACCTGGTGGAAGCTGAGAAAGGCTCGGCTTCTAGACCTGAACATGATAAAAAGTTGGAAGGAAATGAATGGAGTAAGTCAGGTTTACCTACTCATACTACATAGTTTATTGCCACTTAATGTATGAATACTACATTCCACATGTGCCCTAAAGATGAAGGGTTTGTAAAACCTACTATGGTAGACGCTGAATGGGAAAAATATTGTGTGCAATGTGTGGTAAGATAAGTAATATTCTTTGCCATTGTCAATTTATTTATTCTGTAATTTCTATTCTATTTAAACTTTATAAAGAGTAAAAATTCTTCTTAAAAATAATTATTTAATCAATCTTATATGCTGTATTCTCAAGTGACCACTGGGGGGCAATGTTGCCTCAAACTTTACTGTATTTCAGAGGCATCTAAGTAAATGAAGGGTTATTTTTGTCTTTTTTTCGAAATGTAATAAAAAGTAAACGTTTTATTTTCTGCTGTCGTACTTTTTGAAACGTATTTAGAGTTGTTAGTGGCCGTGATTTCTCTATGTCGCGGTATATATTCACAATGTCCCTGCAGCCTAGTACGTAGCCCCAGTGGCCTAATGGATAAGGCACTGGCCTCCTAAGCCAGGGATTGTGGGTTCGAGTCCCATCTGGGGTGAAACTTTATTTTTCTTTTCCGCCAATGTTTTTTCTTCCAAAGTCTGTTAACACCTTAAGTAACTCCCATTTTTCACGTAACAGCTAGGTATTGACGTACCCGAAAGTGTACTCGGTATTTCCTTAATTCTCTCTGTGTTGTTTCTTTTCCACAACCCACAGCCAATCAGGAGCCGCTGCGCTCCCGTGACTCAGCCGCGGTCTTTCCCTCTGCACACAGCGTTTGGCTTCTTCCTCGTTTCCATTTACATTAGTTAACTGCACTGGTCTTTGCTGCACCATTCGCAGCTTTGCACTAAACTCTCGCAGATATGTTTTTAGGAACGAGGTGGTTTGTCTTTATTTTACTCCATGTGACCTTCGCCTCTGCTGAGAGTAAGTAGGACGAGTGAGTGAAATGTCTCGGTGGTTGTGTAAGGATCTATGTCTAGTCTCACATTTCAGCATTTAAATAGTATTATGCTGTTTCAAAGCCTGCATGTGATGTTTTACTCGGGCTTATGTGATTTACGATGTCTTGGAGATACATTACTTAAATATTTTATGTAGTAGTTGATGTCACTAAAAGGTTCTTTAAACTTTAAATTCCGTTGATATCCATTCATATGTTTAAAGTGTTCACATTAGTTATAGGCCTACATAAAATAAGCTGCAGGAGAAGTGGATGTACTTGGAAACAATTTCAGAAAAAAACATAACATACGGATTATCAAACAAATCAAAATCACAGAGTACAGCAGAGAAATAATAATGAACCTGAAATATTTAATTTCTCCGTTGTTAATTGGATAGCAGCAACGCATCTAAAAACACAAACAAAAATAGGATGCGACATGGAAAATAAAAGGCTGGAAAAGGTGGTACCAGAATAAAAAAAACCTGGTGGAACATGTATAACTATTTAGGTTGCGACATGTCTCTAACAAAAGAGCGTCTCGGGGAGACAGTATTTCTCCGGTTTACAGGTTGCTGAAAGAAAAAAAGTCTACAAATTGTGAAACGTTTTCAGAATAATCTTCGTCAGCATAAAATTGTCTTTTAGACTTTAAATATCTGTTTACATTATTTTATTTCTTCCAAAGAAATGTCAAGAATCTGGAGGAATCTCTGTATTCTTGGGACAAGACTGACATTTATTATATGGCTGGGGTAATGGGGCCCTCAAGCACTGCATTAAAAAAAACAACATGATTTTGCGTTGAAACCACTGTAATGACAGACTAACACTTCCTGAATCCACTGCCTAAGAACATGGTTAACCATGTCATCCACAAATCCAAGTTAAAGCACTTATGCACAGGAGAAGTCATGTGTGAACATTTGCAGAAATTGACTCTTTTGCGAGGCAACACTAAACCACATATTGCACTGATTTAAAAAAAAGTATGGCTCTGTTGTAGAAGACTCTGGATGCTAAACTTTATTAGATTTAAAAACTGGTACATTCTGATTTTTTTATTATACAATTCACTGTGTCCCAACTTTTCTGGGACACAGTTATGCTTGATGAAATCATTTGAAATTATATGCATGATAAAGAGGCTTATTTTATCGT
Organism: Cololabis saira; assembly: GCF_033807715.1. Classification (NCBI taxonomy): domain Eukaryota; kingdom Metazoa; phylum Chordata; class Actinopteri; order Beloniformes; family Belonidae; genus Cololabis; species Cololabis saira. Next base: position 28,037,011 of record NC_084607.1, on the reverse strand, counting down.
CATATAATTAGTGTGAGCCTGTTTCCATCTGAAAACGCACTTTCTGCAACAGTTACAGTAGATTTAATGCCCAGCCTTGTATCTCTTGGAGTGAATGAAGTGACTTTGTTGTCTTTAACAACCATCAGTCTGCATGTTTTCCAGCTGTTTTGTGCATGATGATTCACTTAATGTCTTCCCAACACTTTTCTCTGTAGAGACGACAGCAGCCACGGTGTACTGGGACGCACAGCACAAGCTAGTCACACTGAAGGAGGGCGTTCTGGAGACGGAGGGCGATGCATACGGGTACCTGAACGACACCCTGGCCGGTACGGGCTGGAGCATCCTGGAGATCCGTGCCGGATACGGACAGACTCCTGAAACCGACGAGATCACCTTCTTCCTGGCCGGCTACCTGGAAGGTTTCCTCACTGCCCAGTAAGCGTCACAGATATCCCTGTAGTCCTTTTGGTCCCTTTTTTTTTCTATTTCAAACGTGTACTCACAGGTAATAGTTACTTGATTCAAACGTCACCTGACAATGGCTGAAAAGTCAATGTAACATTACCAATTCTGAACACATGAGAGCATAAAGAGAATAGAATAGAATAGAATACTTTATTGTCATTATACATGGGTACAGTGAGATTAAAAGCAGCGTTGCGTGGGGCTGATCCGTGAACTTTCTTGTGATACGCCGCCTTCATATGCTCAGAAGTGGGATTTAAGACTTAGAAATCTGAATATCTTTCATGTCTGAGTACATGTATCTTGTCTTTACTTTTACTCTTCCTCCTGAGGCAGATGATGGACCACTACACCAACATGTATCCGCAGCTGATCCGTGACCCAAAGGTCCTCGAACCAGTTAAAACGTTCATGATGTGAGTCTGTTTTCTTTTTGTTTTTTTAAAGATGAGACCTGCATCTTTCATGTCCTCTTCTCTCCTCTTCAGCTCATGCTGCATCCATTTTTCTCTGCGCTGACATTCAGCGGCCCACAAACACACCGCAGCTGAATAAAATTCAGTCATGACTGTTTCACAGCTACTGAACGGATCCAGTCAATTAGTTTGATAAGTTAATTGGCTTCATGCGATCATGTTTCTTTCATACGTCCTCCCCCGTCAGTGTAATTCTTTTAGTCTGAATCGTGACATTCTGCAGCTTTCATTATTGACCAGTATTTGATTTAGTTCTCCTGTTTATGACAGTGAACAACTCATAAAAAGGAAGTGACTCTTGCGCTTGTAGGAAGCAGGACGCGTGGGTCAGAGAGCAGGTGAAGCTGAACAAGAGCTCCGATCCTCTGTGGAAACACGCCGGCTTCCTTGTGGCCCAGATGGACGGCCTGCAGGCAGGAGTGGCAGACTGGGCCAAGAGAGAAGGCAAGAAGGTAGAAAAAACGACAACTATTTAAAGACAAAACCATCATGATCAGGAAACACAAGGAACAATTATAAGTGCCCGCAAAAATAGTGTAAAACAAGATTTCCCACTCAAGACAGAAGTGGCTGAATATATTTGGAAAATAAAATCTCTGATGCACACTTGGTCTGACTGGAGCAGACTATTTATGTAACAAACACTCATGTTCTTATTGAGAATGAGGAAGCTCCAACGCCAACCTAAGTTGTCTCTTTGACATTTTAATAACAAAACACGGCTGCAGAATCATTGCATGACTGTGTAGTTAGTGCTTTAAATGCAGTTTGATTTGCTTGGCTTTTGAGCAAGAATACATTTTTTTTTTTGGATCTTTTTAGAAAAAACAACATATAATGATAACATGGATACATATAGTCAAATATACACATTATACATTATACATTGTCCCTTTTTTTTCTTTTTGCTAACACACAAAACCTAACCAGGCCCTCACAAGAGAGGCCTGACTAAGGAACAGAGTCTCTGTACAGTTAAATAATAAATAAACAGATGAGTAACAAATGATCAATGGAGAAAAATAATGGATGAGCAAAAGTGGCAGGCAGAAAACAAAAATAGTGGCAAATGCAAATGCCTATCATTGATATCCCATTAAATGGAAATAATAAATAAAACATAAAATGCAACAAAAATGAAAAGTATAATAAAAATAAAGAAATGAAAAGAAAATTAAGGTAAGGGGGGATCAGACTGTGGGTAGAGTCTTCAACGAGTTAAAATAATCTATGAAGGACTGCCATTTATGAACAGATTTAGCTGAGTTGCCTTTTACTGAATATCTCAACTTTTCCAATTTGAGAAAAAACATAACATCACTAAGCCAAAGAGCAATAGATGGAGACTTGGGGGATTTCCATGAAAGTAGGATACGACGTCTTGTTAAAAGAGATGTGAAAGCCAATACATCTGACTGTGTGGGGCTGATATGTGAGGAGTCAACAGAGAGGCCAAATATTGCTATGAGAGGGGCCATAATAACAGCATTTTTCACCAGAACTTTAGACATGATCATAGAATAGTCACTCCAACATTTCTGTAACCTAGGACAGGAGAAAAACATCTGACTTAAATTGCAGGGAGAGCCCTGGCGTCTGTCACATAGGTCTGCAACATTCCGATATAATTCAGATAATCGAGATTTTGGGCAAGAATAAATCTATCTTTTCATATTTTAGTCTCCTTAGGTGTTTTTTTAGTTTAGTAGCTTCTGGTTCTCGTTTTCTGTTTCTGGCCAGCTGCTTATCTGGTGTGTTTCCCACAGCCGCTGTCGGCGTTTTCCATCCAGTTCCTGAACGCGGTGGGAGACCTGCTGGACCTGATCCCAGCCTTGGTCCCCGACTCCAACCCTCCACTCAGGGACTTCAAACTTCCAGGGATGGGCCACTGCTCGGCCCTCATCAAGGTGAGATGTGTGAGCGTGCTGGATGTAGACCGTAAGGCCTGCTGACCAGCACTGTGTGAGGAATGCACACAGCTACATGACACGCCGCCGGCTGTAAGAGCTTCTTCAAAGATCCGAAGTAAATTAGTGATGCATAGCTGCCGTCAGCTGTGACCAGGTGATTTTACAGTGTAATCTAATGTCCTGCTACTGTGGTGAAATGAAAGATTATTTTCATGGGACAAGAATGTATACCTGCATATTTAAGAAGTGCCGTGTCTTAACTCTCTTGTGTGTGATTACTCTGCTGAGGCGCCATGGCAATTATATTGAATTTCTTTTATAGGGAGTATATTACATATTACTTTCTCTACTTAAGAGTTCATGCGGTTCGTATTTGGACAGTGATTGGGTTTTTATCATTTTGCTTTTAAACAGCACCTCCATGCAACAAATAGAGGATCAAAGTGTGGATTTCCAGTTTCAGTCCAAGGGAATTCCCCAAAATATGGGAGCTGTTTAGATATAACAGTGTTAGAGAGAAAAATACTCAGTGATCTGAAGAAAGAGGCTGAGACTTAACTAATTTCTAACAAGGGTAGCACACTAGTTCTGAACCACAACCTGTCTGCACCCAGCAGAGTTTATCTAAAGACACAGAATGTGGGTGTTGAATTACAGTTTAGTACAATCAGGAAGTAGGTGTGGTGAGGGTGTGGTGTGGGTGTGGTGTGGGTGTGGTGTGGACCACAACATCATTCAGTATCATATCACAAGCACATAGTTGATTAATAAATGGTTATACAAAATAACTTTAAGAGTAGTCATATACCGGTAATAGATGGCTCATATGCCATAGTAAAATGAAGTAAAAATAAAATGAATAAAGTGAGGCCTTCACATGAGCATATCTTCCTTCTAACAAACAGCCATTTTAAACAAACTACCTTGAGTTCCAGGGGCTCCAAGGTGTTTGGACAAAGGGACGTAGTTGTAAATATTTGGGTGAACATGCTTAGGGTCTGCAGGCCATGAACGTCACAAAAAGTCCGGACTTAATTGGATTTGGGCGTCTGAAGTCGTTCAGTCCTGGAGTCTGAAATTCAGTCCCTCGTGAGCTGTTGAGATCTGAAGTTCACACTGATTTTAAAGGACACCCCACGCCCCACGGCGGAGAGGCGGAGAGTCACGTTGAGTGGCTGTCTCTGCATCCTGAAACAGAAATGTGAAAACGGAGCCGCTCTGGTATTTTGACCAAAAGAATATATAAGATATAAGAATATCTACTGTCAATAACACTAGCAGAAAATGAAGACGGCCTTAAATGCTACGACTGCGGAAAAGGACCAGTACTTCCCCACATCTGACTGACCTAAAGTGCAGCACACCTTTGGTGGTTTTTGTTGTCAAGCTAATACTGTCACTCGGCTCAAGTCTGACAAATATTAAACTGAAGCTGTTTTTTTTTCAAGTTTAAATATCACTTTCAGCTTCATTTGAGTATCAGGAAGCGATATATTAGCTCCTGCGGTGTCCCGTCCCTGTTAACGGCATAAACCAGTCAAAGTAGCTCTAGACTCTGGACTTGTCTCATCAACAAAGAGGAAACCGTCTCTCAGAGCTGCAGCAGAGGTTGTGGCAGAGATGACCAACAGATTTAAGAAAATAATGACGGAACAGAAAACGAGAGAGCGAACAAGGATAAACCCAAAACGTGTTATTTATCGTTGCTTTCTGAAGCAGCTGCTAGCTGGAGGTCGTGGATATTGTGATAAGTCTAAGGCCAATCCACGAGCTTCTGTGATGTGCTGTGTGTTTTAAAGTGTTTTGTCTACGCAAGGTCAAATCTTTTTTTTTTTCAATCGCATAAATGACACTACCAAAATATTGGGTATTGTGTGCAAGAATGTTGGACAAGACAGTAACAGTAAAATGAGAAAACTCCTGGATCAGCATCTACATGCTGCTATAGTTGCTGTACCTGTGAAGTGTGTACCTGTTGTTTCTGTATCTCTGTGGTATTTTGATCAAAGCCAGACACAAATGTTTCACCATGGAAATCATATAAATGTCTTAAAAAAATAGAGTCGTATATCACCTTTAGCACCCTTTAACCTTTTTTTTCTGTCCTGCTCCTCAGATGCTGCCAGGCTTTGAGAACCTGCTGTTCGCTCACTCCAGTTGGTACACTTACGCTGCCACCATGCGCATCTACAAACACTGGGATTTTCAGATTTCTGAACCCCACACTGCCACTGGGAGAATGTCCTTCAGCAGCTACCCTGGTACGTTTGCCCCCGGAGTTATTCTGAGGATTCATCTGTGTGGTAGAAATGTGCAATCATTACCACAGTTGAGTTTTTATCTGAGTTAGAATCAATAATGTCCGTTATCGAGACAACACAAGATCAGGCGTTTTTTCTGTCTGCTGATCGCGTGACTCTTGACATCAGAATCATCTGAAGCCTGGATTGTGTCTCCAGGTTTCCTGGTGTCTCTGGATGACTTTTACCTCCTGGGCAGCGGTCTGATGATGACCCAGACCACCAACAACGTGTTCAACTCCTCCCTGTTTGACACCATCACTCCAAACAGCCTGCTGGCGTGGCAGCGGGTCCGGCTGGCTCACAGTTTGGCTCGCACAGGAGAAGAGTGGGGTAAAACCTTCTCCATGCACAATTCTGGTCAGTATAGCAGCTTCCTTGGCGTTTCCTTGGCATCACAGCACACTGACAACTCTATATTGTTATTGATTTTATGAATTTGAAAGGAGACATAACATTTATATATTGTTTTTCTTCACGTCATTTCTTTGTTACTCTGTTTTAAGCTGCTAGTTTAAGGGGGTGGAGTCAACGCCCACCTCCCTAGTCTGAGTGAAATAACGGTTGTGGATGCTCCACCGTTTTTGACCTGGGTCTGTGATGTCATAGTACCCTGCAGACCTAAACATTGCAGTCAATGAGACAATGCTTAGTTCTATATTTCTGTTATTAATGTATTAAAGCCACTAATAGTCTATTAATTGCCACTCTTAACTAAGTGGCAGGTTTGTGTTAAATCACTGTTTTTGAGGTGACAGTGACTGTAAACAAGCACCTGTCTTATGACACAGGAGTTTTTAAGTTTGTTGCAAACTTAAAAGAGAGAGACATTAGTAATATAAATGTCAAAATTGTAATATCATGATATTCCAACAAACTAAAATAATAATTTTAGAAAAATTGATAATTTTGAAGATTTTAACACCCTGATTGCATAAATCTGCACAACTTTTAATAATAGTGGATTCTGTCGATAGAATCAACCAGTCACCTTCGAAAGGACGCCTGTGGGTAAATGGCATACAGTTACAATCGATTGAAGTGACTTGATGATGAAAACCAGATGAAAGTCAGCCGTTTCTGTAATATTTGCTTGAATATGTGGAATGCACTTTTTTGTGAGAGCCATGAACTGCAGTAAGTAGCAAAAATAAACTTCCAAACCAACAGTAGCGCAAAGGGAACTGCAGGGATTTCTGGAAGCGACTGCCTTCGAGTTCCTGTATCCCGTAAAGGTCTGGGCTCTGGGGTATGTTGGCAAGCAGAAAGCTTTCATACAAAAAGATTATCCAAATTATGTGGGAAAAAATAATTCAGTTTCTCCAAACAACACAGAAATCTGTGTTATGGTCTGAGACAAAGTTCAACTTTTTTGGCCTTGATTCTAAAAGATGTGTTTGATGTAAAGCAGATAGAGAGCATCATCCCAGAATACCATACTGAGAGTGAAGCATGGTGGGGATATCATTATGGTTTGGGGTTGGGGTTGCTTTTCTCTGGCTGGGCACGGAGCACAAGATAGAAGAAGATAGGAAAATGGTCAAATGAATAGATCCAGATACCACAACATTATGGTGCAAAACCTTCTGCCTTCTGTCAAAAAGAAAGAATTTCATATTCCAACATGACAATGACCCAAAGTGGAGATGAAAAACAAGACTGGGCTTCAGAAAAGGAAAATGGATGTCCAGACTTCAATCTCATGAAAAAAAAATTACCTAAAAAAAATAGCCGAACACCAGAGGTCACTTCAGTTTGAAGGAACCTCCAGCGACGGACTGGACACGTGTCCTGGATGTGCTCCTGTCTCCCTCCTGAACAGAGCCAGGATCGGCTCCAACGGATGTAGCTGGAGGATGGATGAAAGATAGACATTTGCTGTTGAAGATTATTGGTGATTGTAACATTTCTTTCTTGTCCATCACTCGCGTACTGTAGGTACCTACAACAACCAGTACATGGTGTTGGACAGGAGCAAGGTGAAGTTGGGCCACAGCATTGACGACGGTGCTCTGACGGTGGTGGAGCAGATCCCCGGCTTGGTGGAGTACTCGGACCAGACGCAGGCTCTGCGCAGGGGTAACCTCCCAGTTGATGCGGTTTTATTTTAGCAGTGCTTGTTTCATTTGGATATTTGCTCAGTATCTTCTTCTCTCTTCTTCTTTCAACACAGGTTACTGGCCGTCCTACAACGTTCCCTTCCACCAGAAAATCTACACGCTTAGTGGATATGGAGAAATGTGGAGGGAGTATGGCGAGGACTTCTCCTACGATCTGTGTCCCAGAGCCAAGATCTTCCGGCGCGACCAGGCCGATGTCAAGGACCTGGACTCCTTGAAACACATCATGAGATTTAATGGTGCGTTTTTCCCCTTTTCCGCAGGATGACCGGACGTGTTGCTGTGGATGTTTAGTAAGTGCTGATAAGGGGAGAGAAAACATCTGGTTTTATTTTTCAAAATTGTTTTCAGATTACAAGAAGGACCCTTACTCCATGGGCGACCCCTGCAAGACCATCTGCTGCCGTAACGACCTAAAAGCTGAGGGGGCTTCCCCGGGTGGTTGCTATGACACTAAGGTACAGTATCCCCCCGATGGGCCACTATGCAGATAGTTTAAGGTTCTGTGCAGCCAAATCAGATTCTCACTTGTCTGTGCGTTGCTCTCCGTCCAGGTGACGGATTTCCACATGGCGGGGGATTTCGTCGCCGAGGCGGTGAACGGGCCGACGACGCAGGATGGACTGCCGCCGTTCCGCTGGGATGAATTCAGCGGCATCAGCCACCAGGGCCTGCCGCTGTCATACAACTTCACCTTCGTCAGGATGAAGCCCCTCCTCTATAAGCCATGAGAGAGTGTGTGCGTGTGTGTGCGTGTGTGTGTGTGTGTGTGCGTGTGTGGGTGTGTGTGTGTGTGTGAGAGCGAGAGAGAGAAAATATATCCAGGAGCACAGATACAATCTAATCATTTCATTTGATTTTTACCTCTTTGTTGTCTGTGAATTTTATTCAGGATTTCCTGCGACATGATTTAAAAACACCCTATGAAACTTGACAGATTTTAAATAAGAATTTAAACAGGTATTTCACTCAGGGTCTCTTTATCTACAATGAGAGGAGAATGCAGCCATTTGTGCCTTGAACAAGCCAGTAGCATTATGAACTGATAAAAATGCACTAATCATTATAAATGGTGGATTTATTCCCCTTTTTTGATGCTTTGATGTCTTCATGTACTGAGACACTGATCTTTAATCAGAAATAAATGTTCTTAATTTTCTCCGGTGATTTTATTTTCATTTACCCCTAATGTTAAACAGAAGTATATTTATGAACCTGCATTTTTCTCTAATACAACACACGCAAATTGGTAAAATCATTTCACATCAGCTGTTTATTAAACTTTTACATTTGTGCTGGCATAGGTCCTTTTTAATTTTAATCCATCGCTTGTAGAAATGTCTCATTTTAAAGGGGACATATTACGGAAAATTCCTTCATTTTTATTCTGAAAGTCTGGTATCCGGGACGCTTCACGGACCACAAATGTCTGATTAACCCTTTATAGGGCTTTATAGGGTTTTTGTAATAATCCATGTATGTACTTTACCTCATATTAGTTACATAATATGATCAATTGCCCTGTAAAAGGTTAAACTAGTGAGTCTGTGCTGCCTCAAGTGTGGAAGAATCTGAGCTCTCCAGAGGACAGCGGATATCCCCCAAAATATCACGTGAAGCGGGTTGCAGACCTGGGAATTTGTGGTCTCACCTTCACAATGGCCCGTCCTCATTTGGTGGTCTTACTGCACGGAGATAAAATACTCCAAAGATCTGTCATATTATTGTCTTCGTGAGCAGCAGCTAAAAGACTTTTCATGGGTTTTCATGGACGGCGTTCAGCTTTAGATGTTTTGGCCAATACGGCTCACATTCGTTTAAAATCCTAGGGTTGTGGTCATTTTGTTTAGAAAGGTATAACAGTTCCTCTTTAAATGTTTTGGCAGCAATCCGTATTTTTAACTAAGTTGTGTCCACGCCAGTTTAAAGAAAACTTGGTCTCCACTTTACAAAGTCAACGTGTCATTGTTATCCAGGTTTGTTCAGGCATCTTTTTGCGTCCCTGGTGTCTTGTTATAAGTCCATACAATTCGATGGAGAAAACAAGACGTCTCTTGTGTGGTTACATGCACATCTAAATCAAGCTTTTGGCAACAGTCTAGCTAAGGATTAAAGTGGAGGTTCAGAGAAATCCAAATATACATTTGCGAGAAGACAATCGATTATTGAGTGCGGTGCGTTCGACTCCGTGATGCTGTTGTTGGATGCTGGATGTTCTTCCAGTTCCTTATTTGTTGTTCGTCCTCTTCTCCGACTGTGTTGATATTCTGGCTTTTGCTGTGTCGTCACTTCCAGAGGAGGGAGTCCCGGGGCAGTCAGTAGCTCGGCTAAGCCTGGGTTGTGTTTACATGCTGGAATTAATAACTCGAATTAGGACCGAATTATCTGGTCCTAATAGCTCGATCCCAAGAGCTTCAGTTCGGTTTGACTACGGCGAAGGTGTAAACATGGCTTTTAAAAATTTTATATTGTTCAGATATGGTCATGTTCTGGGTCTCTGGGAAGCGCCTAGAGACAACTTCTGTTGTAATAGACGCTATATAAATAAAATTGAATTGGATTAAGGCAACAATTCGACTTTCTTTTTCCAATTTTATTATAAACTTAAGAGTAAGTTCTAAGGAGGCAGAAGCCCCTAACTCTTCCCTTTTTGACTTCGTTTTTTAACATACAGTTAAAATTACTTCAGTTTATCTGTAGCCACCCTACTCAAACTATCACTTAAAGTGAAATTAAATTTTTGAATCCGTTAGGTTTAAAATAACAATTTAGCCTCATGTAGGTCAATTGCCCCAAACGCTAACATTAATCGACGTTTTACTAAAATCACATGCTCTGTTCTAACTCAAAGCTGCTTTGTTTTGAGGGCAGACTGCCTTCGCTGTTAATTGCAAAGCAAAGCAGGAAATGCTGGTCAGAGTCTCAGTCGGGGGTTTTCTGGTTGGTATAATCTCATTTCACCAGAGGTAGCCACTATTTACATTTACAGAATATTGTGAACAAACTGGAGGAGAATTGTTGATTTGGTTTTCTTCTTCTTTTTCTCGCATGTTATGTTGCTATTTGTACATGTAAAAACTCTGAAAAGTCCACATTAAAGGGAGTGAATCTCACCCACAAAAGATAGTGCTCTTGATCCTCCTAAATCAAATCATTGGGAGACAAGACTTTCTTTTGTTTGCTTATGACATCACCATAAACCATGTCTGCAAAATACCTCTAGAGGGGATAGTTTGGTTTACCTCAAAGAATGAGCAGCCGTCTCAATCTGCAATCAAAACATGGAGTTTTGCAGCTGTACCATATTGGCAGCCACCACCTTTTAGTCAGACATAAAGATACAGCATCTATAAGCTGATATTTTCAGGCCAACTTTATGTCATTAGTAAATATACACAGCGTTTGCCACGCTTTAATGTCCTCGTTCCCTCTCACAATGCTTAAAAAGGATCTCAGGTCTTGTTTTGTCCCAGTCTTTCTGAACACTGGTGCAGAAGCACAGGCTTGTTTTCACTTCTTCATTTCAGAATCAGAATTCTCTGCACATGGTCTTTTTGTCACAGGTCAAGACTACGGAGAGGGAGTCCGGCCTCCCATCACTCCTTCATCCAGAGCTACACTCCCTCTCCACGGCTACAGAGCAGCACAGGTGAGAAACAGAAACACCACAGCACAGGGGGGAAGGAAAAAACAAACCAACAAACAGGAATACCGAGGCGTGGTAACGCTGCCGTACATAAGAGGACTCACAGAACGCATCCCAAGGACAATGGAAAAATACAACACTTACACACCCGTCAAAACAAACACAACACTTCGCCAGATACTGGTTCATCCCAAGGACAAAATACACCCAGAAAACACCATTTACGAAATACCATGCCAATCATGCAATAAAACACACACCGGGGAGACGGGGAGGAGCTTTATTACAAGGAAGAAGGAACATAAAAAGGAGTGTGAGAAGGAGACAGCAAGACAAACAGGAACACTACAAGTTAGCCATCACCGATCACTGCAAAAGGGAAAACCACATCATGGGAAAAGGCCACGGCACCGACGACAACAAACACCAGCGCTGGATCAGGGAGGACACAGTGATCAGGAAGCGGAGCCCGAGGGCCATCAGCAGGGACGAGGAGCCTTCATGCTCTCCCTCCTGGAGCAGCAGAGGGCGGGACTCACCTGTCAAATCAGCTGATAAATGGCATCTTGTGACTGATGAAAGCAAAAGGAATCACCGAAACATGTCAGGTAATTAAAAACCTAAACATTTCTTGTCCGAAAAAAAGAATTAGCAAATTAAATTGTAAATCCATGGACAAAATTAACTTTATTAAATCACAAACAATGTTTATTTTATTTCATTGACTGAGCACTTAAGCCATGGTCCCTAACTGTACTTGTTGTTCTTCACTAGTGTTGTGGAATTTATCAAAAACCAGTTCAGAAGTCCGCTCGTGGTATAGAGAGGTTTTAATCAGTTCAGCCGGCGGTCGACATGACCATCGCAGATCGAGTCTGTATTTGGTGTGTCGACACAAATTGGTTTGTCCAAAGGATTTTTATACAAAAGTTACAGGAATAAACCAGCCCAGTGAGAGAGGTGGGACTTTTAGCTTTGGGACCACCCCTGAGTGATCAGGAAGTCCGTATATGTTCTTTGTCTCTGTGGGGGCTGGAAGTCTCGGCAGGGATGCAGAACGCCGGACCTTGCGTGACAATGTCCCGGCAGGGGTCCCCAGGAACTGGAACCCGCATGTCTATGAGCATAAGGGGGGGCTTGAGCAATCTGCAAGGCGTCGTTGTGTCCCTGCAGGGGGGCCAAATGGTCAAAATGCTTCATCAATTCACAATTTTTTTTTTTTTTTTTTTTTTTTTTTACAGTGGAGTACATCATTTTAGTAATAGTTTGAGTGATACATGTGTTTGCAAGTAAACCTTAGACATGTGGTCGGAAACCAAATAACAACAAGCCAACAAAGCAAATTCAAATATCAAGTAACCAACATGTCCTAACTGTTCTTTAAACCAATGAAACAAACTACTTATGACAGGTGTATGTAACATTTTGGCAATATCTTTCAAGTGATGCGTTATTTCTTGGACTGTGGCATTGCGGGTATAAATGTACAACATTCAGTTTTAATGACAGCACAAGTTCCCCTTGAGAAGCTAGTAAGTAGTCCAATGCAGCACGATTCCGCAAGGCCATCATCCCTAGAGCAGCCATCTCCCGTGAGAGCATCGGCATGCCCCCTGTTGCGGTCCTTGCCGAATCCTCAATGGAATCGGGCAGTGGTTTTTGGCTTGTTTTAGGCTTAACAAGCGGTTCTTCAGAAGGAGAGTATGTGGAGTCACATCTCGATGCTACACCATAATTGTCTCGCTTGTGGGGGTCTGCGGGGCCTGTGCTGCTCCTCTGCTCCTCCGCTCCTCAGCTCCTCCACCAGTCGTGGAGGTCCTGGGTGTTGGAGCTGGGCTTTCCTGCCCGCGTTGCTCCCCTCAATGGCTCCGACGGGGTACCACAGAAAGAAGAAGGAATCGGCCGGTCTCCGGTGCAAGGTCGAGGAGCTGTGCTCCCGCAGTGGGACGCGTGGAACCAGGCCAGCGCCCCCCACCCTTGAGTGTCGGTGGTGCAGGACGTGCTGAGCCCTGGACCACCGAGGCCCTCTCCGACACAAACCCAGTCTCCGGGTTGTGGCATGGTTTGCCACTAGGAGGAGACTGGACAGCTTTTACTTTTCTGTGGATTGACTGAACAACAGAAGTTTAGAGTACAACAGAATGATATCATGGATTCATCCATGGCATGGAAGTCCATCTTCTTCATATATACAGAACTGAATTGCTTGGTATGGTCATAGGTCTACCCATAATCCTTTCATGAGGCGTGAGTTTTGTGCCTCCTAATGGGTGTTAACAGGTGTCAACATTGTCCATTTAAGTCCAGTTTAAAATTCTCTGCACATACAAAAACATTTTCATACATGAACATTTTCATACAAGAATAATTTCATATCCCTCACATAATGTCTATTTGCAGAGCTTCAAAAAAAATCACGGTGGGGGGAAGTGTTGATAATGTTTGCAATATTTTTATAGGATGCAAATCTTGGAGCTTATCAGTCTTTCAACACTATCTGACACATTCCCCCTTTTGCTCATCTGTGATTGCCAACTGTGATCAGCTATCACGGGTACAAGGATGTGGGTGCAACAACGCGGCCGTCGTTGTTGACCCACAAATTATTTACATTTTTACAACCATGGGAATGCTACAATCCGTTTTTTCTTCACCTCAGTAGTCTTCTTGTAGGAGAGCTACATCATTAGGAGAAACCAGGTCGTTAGCGGGTATAGAAGGGCAAAGTTTTACATAGACAGGTAAGCCAAATTTGGCAGTTTCTTTTGCTGCATGGTCAGCGGAAGCATTGCCTAGTGAAAACAGGGTTGGACTGGGTGTGGGCTTCACATTTAACAAAGCAATAGATGAAGGTAGTTGACAGGCTTGTAACAGTTCACCAATCAATTAACCACATTTATCTCCGAGGATGAGATAAATGCTCGGTTCGCCCACAATATATAAAATCTATAAAATACAATATACACAACCAAAAGCATCTCTGGAATCTGTATAGATTGTAACAGTATTACCTTTTGATCAGTATATAGTTTCATCTACTTGGGTGGAGCTGGAGGAGGAGGGCGCTTTCAACAATTAAGAATTATCACAAATTGTATAACCTGCGTATGGTATTCCATTTTTATAAGCAGAGCCGTCAGTGAGGAAAACAGGAAAGGTCAGGACGAGTGTTAAAGACAGAGGTGTCAAAAGTATTCACATTCATTACTCAGGTAGAAGTATAGATATTAGAGTTCAAAAATACTCCTGTAGAAGTTGAAGTATTGTAGAAGTTGAAGTATCAACTCAAAATGTATTTATTTATTTTTTTAATTTTTTTTTTTTTTCAAGTAAAAGTATAAAGTACTGGTTTCAAAAGTACTTAAAGTATAAAAGTAAAAGTAATATAAGCGGAGAAAAACCATTAAGGCTAAAAGCCATTGAAAATGAATGCATCTTAGTATAATGCAAATATATTAAAGAACCATATATGTGCATTATTGAGCATTAACATGTGTTTCAGAGACCAGACACGTACAAACCAAATATGTTTATACTTCTCATCCAACCACAACCAAATTCACTCTATCCGGATGGCACAATTTAACTGGATAGTTTTTTAAAGGCCGAAATGAAATAGAGTAAGGCTGTTTTTAAAACGTAAGGAGTAAAAAGTAAAGATAATTGCGTGAAAATGTAAGGAGTAAAAGTAAAAAAAAAAAAACGTCTGAAAAATAATTACTCCAGTGAAGCATACACAACCAAAGGTTCTACTTAAGTAAGGTAATGAGGTATTTGTACTTCGTTACTTGACACCTCTAGTTAGAGATTAGTTATACATGCATTCAGAGACGTTATAGTAGGCCACAGACAGATTTCCATGCAATTAAATTATGAAGGTACCATAGGCAGGATAAGATTATGTAAATTGGGATGCTCTGATTTGCCTCACCACAATGGGAGCCGTTCCCATTTTCTTAGTTTGAGACGTGTGTGACATGTGGATTGGTGTGAATAATCATTGGCTGGCTCCTCTCCACCTCCTCTCAGCGCTCAACCTGTGTAGACAACACTTTTGAAAAAGACATTAGTATTTTCATACATTTCAGATTCTTTTTTTGCGTTATCCAGCCCTACCCTTTGTTTGAGGGCAATTAGCAAATATATATTTTGCATGTAGCCTGGAGGGAATCCATCAATCTGATCTCGTGACATAAAAGGTCTGAGCTTGCTCGGTGTGATTTTGGCAACAGCTGTGGGATTAAAGGGAATTCTACAAGCATCAAGTACTTTGCGCATCAAGTACTTTGCCTTTCAAATCATGTGACAAAGTTATTAGTTTAACAGCTGTTTCCTCTAGTCATTTTTGTGTATTTATTTAAATTCTCTTACTATTATTTTAGTTCTCTTTCGGCTCCAAATTTTGTAGACAACAGATTTTTGTAAAATCTAGTCGTCATCAGAAGTGTCATCGTCACTTGATTCTTTAATCTGTTTCATCGGATAAAGGTTTTGATTTTATCATTTAACTGGTTCTCTAATTTCATTTTTGTCTGCGTTGTGTTTTTAAATCCTTCTAGCCATCAGCTTTTTATTTTGATCAGTAAGCGAAGCTATTTGAGATTCTGCATTACGGCGTCTACCTTCATCCCTCCAAAAATCTGAGGGAGTTTGAAGTGCTTTTTAGTTATTTTAACAATATTTAATACTTACTAAGTAACAAACAAAACTAACAAATAAAACTATCGGTACCGTGATTACCATACATGTATTTAAAGAACTGAAAAACTTCCCAAAAACTTTCCAACTATCAGTCTACCTGAGCATATAAATCATTCCTGTTGATGCAAAGAAGAGCGAGTCGATTCTTGCAGAAATGAAATATACTCCATTTGGGAGAGCGTGTCATCCCACTTATAAAATAAAAGGGCAGTTCTTCTACATACAGTATGTCTATTTCTCACAAATATATCAGTGTTCCAACACTTACGGACCCCACGTCCTGCATATGCATAAGAATAGTCCCCCTGGACAATTTTTTTATTGGTACCAGACCAACCATGGCGCCATTTCTCTCTTTAATGTTACCCGAGATATTAAACCTTTTTTTTAGAAGAGCGAGTCAATTCTAAGGCAGGAGAAGCAGAACATTCTCACAACACAATCAAATTCAAGTGTTATGAAATTGTCAGCATTCCTAAAACATCTCTACAATAACCTTCCCAATAACACAAAATAATAATAAAAAATATAACCTTCACAACCACACAGCGGACTTACCTAAATTTAAGGATAACGTCAACTTTCTCTGGCACTCCAGTTCACAGACTTTCGACAACAGCCCAGAAACAATAATTTGGGATTTAAATGGATCCCTTACCTTTGAAAATTTAGATAGAGTCGCTGGTTGTGCCGTTGGTCTGGAAAAGGAGTTTCCGTCGAAGGTTTATTGTCAATCCGGGTCACCTGCACCAAATTGTTGTGGAATTTATCAAAAACCAGTTCAGAAGTCCGCTCGTGGTATAGAGAGGTTTTAATCAGTTCAGCCGGCGGTCGACATGACCATCGCAGATCGAGTCTGTATTTGGTGTGTCGACACAAATTGGTTTGTCCAAAGGATTTTTATACAAAAGTTACAGGAATAAACCAGCCCAGTGAGAGAGGTGGGACTTTTAGCTTTGGGACCACCCCTGAGTGATCAGGAAGTCCGTATATGTTCTTTGTCTCTGTGGGGGCTGGAAGTCTCGGCAGGGATGCAGAACGCCGGACCTTGCGTGACAATGTCCCGGCAGGGGTCCCCAGGAACTGGAACCCGCATGTCTATGAGCATAAGGGGGGGCTTGAGCAATCTGCAAGGCGTCGTTGTGTCCCTGCAGGGGGGCCAAATGGTCAAAATGCTTCATCACTAGTAAGTCACTTTGTATAAAAGAGTCTTCTAAATGCATGAGTGTAACTCCACGTAGACACAAATAAATGTTTGTCTTTAGGTTTTCTAAACACAAACTCACAGCATTATGACGCCATCAAAAGGGCTTCAGATGATATAAAACGTGTCGTGTCTTCAACAACCCCAGAGAAGCGGAGGATTTCCTCAACTCTCAGCCGAGAACGACGCAGGAGAGGTCCCCTCGGGCTCTGGCTGGCGGGGCTGTGAGCCGACACACGCGGGCCGGCGCCGCGCAGGCGGCGGCGGCGGAGGATCCATTGCGTCCCCGTCACATCGCCTGGATGGATGTGGGACTCATCAGCTGATAATATTCCTGAACGATGTATGCCGCAACGGATCACGGTGAATGGACATCTCTTTTTCTTTCACGCTTCATATTCCATTTAACTTTATGCACTTGCTCTAGTGGTGGAACAAGGTAATTCGCATATAAGACTTTATTTCTGCATTTTGAACATTCTTAAAGTGACTGTTTAGTTTAAAGACTGGATTTCTCCAGATGCGGGTTTAATCCCTCTTATATATATTTTTTTTCTACTGCTCTTATTGACAGTCTGAGTTGCTCTAATATTTTAATTTATTTTATTTATTTATTTATTTTTAATTGATTGATTTATTTATTTTTTCTTTCTAAAGTGTCAGTCACTGCTGTCATAGTTATAAGTTGGCGACGTATATGCTCAGCATTTTGAACTTTCTTGAAGGGACTGTTTAGCTTCAAGGCTGGACATTTTTTATTTATTTTTATTTTATTTATTTTTTTTAAATTGATTTATTTATTTATTTTTTTTTTTTAATTGATTTATTTATTTTTTCTTTCTAAAATGTCAGTCACTGCTGTCATAGTTATAAGTTGGCGACGTATATGCTCAACATTTTGAACATTCTTAAAGTGACTGTTTAGTTTAAAGATTGGATTTCTCCAGATGCGGGTTTAATCCCTTTTATAAGGCGAAAATCCCCCTTTTTTTATTTCTACTGCTCTTATTAACAGTCTGAGTTGTTCTAATATTTTAATTTATTTTATTTATTTATTTATTTTTAATTGATTTATTTATTTATTTTTTCTTTCTAAAGTGTCAGTCACTGCTGTCATAGTTATAAGTTGGCGTCGTATATGCTCAGCATTTTGAACTTTCTTGAAGGGACTGTTTAGCTTCAAGGCTGGACATTTTTTTTTTTTTTTTTTTTTTTTTTTTTTAATTGATTTATTTATTTATTTATTTATTTATTTATTTTTTTAATTGATTTATTAATTTTTTCTTTCTAAAATGTCACTCACTGCTGTCATAGTTATAAGTTGGCGACGTATATGCTCAGCATTTTGAACTTTCTTGAAGGGACTGTTTAGCTTCAAGGCTGGACATTTTTTATTTATTTTAATTTTATTTTATTTAATTTTTTTTAAATTGATTGATTTATTTATTTATTTTTTATTTTTTTTAATTTATTTATTTATTTTTTCTTTCTAAAATGTCAGTCACTGCTGTCATAGTTATAAGTTGGCGACGTATATGCTCAACATTTTGAACATTCTTAAAGTGACTGTTTAGTTTAAAGATTGGATTTCTCCAGATGCGGGTTTAATCCCTTTTATAAGGCGAAAATCCCCCTTTTTTATTTCTACTGCTCTTATTAACAGTCTGAGTTGTTCTAATATTTTATTTTATTTATTTATTTATTTTTAATTGATTTATTAATTTTTTCTTTCTAAAATGTCACTCACTGCTGTCATAGTTATAAGTTGGCGACGTATATGCTCAACATTTTGAACTTCTTAAAGTGACTGTTTAGCTTCAAGACTGGATAGATTTTTTTTTTTTTTTTTTTTTTTTTCTCTCTCTTCTAATAATATCAGTCACTGCTGTCATGGTTATGTGCAATGTCAACAACTTTGATCTTCATGAGTGTTATAAGTTACCGTTGTCACCACAGAATTCCTGCTGGATTTGATTTATCTTTAGTTTTATGGTATATTGCAGCCTTAGCAGAGGGGCATTTCTGTTTTTACACGCTCAAGAGATTTTCTCACATCAGGGGGTAGATCTCAGTTTTGCCCTTGGTGTAGCCAACACTTTAATGGTAAGGCAGCTACCTCAGTCTTATAGTTTTAATTATGGCTATTGTGTTGTATCTCATGCATCATAAATAGGTCGGTACATTTTTACACGCAGCTCCTTGTGCACGGTTCATGCATGTAGTTCTAAGTATTGAAGGGATGACTTCTTTGACATGTTTTTCGTTATTGATACAGTCTGGGAGGGGAGGGGCTGGCTGCTGCTGCCCTACTGCTGCCCTATTTCCGACTATGGTCACGGAATCAAGTATTAGGGAAGGTTTGTTAGTTAGGGCATATTTCTGGCCCTTTCGGGGGGTGGGTTGGGTGGGGGGTGGGTTTAAACGTTTATTTTATTTTTTCACTATTTGTTTTGATGTGGAGCGGCTCACATCGTGGATTTTGTGTTCACATTCTGTTTGTGTGGTGGGAGAGAGGCTTGACTGTTTTAAGTTATACTCACATCTGCTTGGGTTCATCATTTCAGAGGGTCGCAGGGGCTGTTTTCATGTCTCTGTCCGCATCCGCTATAGAGGCTTCATTCTAAATTATGCCTGAACTTAATATTTTGAGCTGGAACGCGGGCGGCCTGAATAGCCCTCACAAGAGGATTAGCACCTTGAGTTTATTTCGCAGAAGGAGAATAGATGTTGCATTGGTACAGGAGACGCATCTCTTGGCTGCTGATGTCAGACGCCTGGCAGATAAACATTATCATGTGATAGCTTCCTCCTCGTCTGGTACGAAGACCAAGGGTGTGGCGGTTGTTGCCAGACGTAACTTTAAAGTTAAAATCCATGACACATGCTCCGACAAGGAGGGCAGGCTGGCAATTGTGAAGACAGAAATTAGCAGCAGGAAAGTTGCCTTCATATCGGTGTATGCACCAAACTGTTTTGATAGGGTCTTTTACGAAAACTTGACAAATAGTATGCTGGAACTGAATGATTATTCGTTAGTGGTGGGGGGAGACTTTAACGCTGTTTGGAGTGCAGCCAATGACAGGTCAAGTAAATCCGAGACAAGGGATCAGAAACTAGCGTCCACAGCTTTACAGACGTGGGCTAGCAGCTTGGGGCTCACAGATCTGTGGCGTTCGACTAATCCATCAATCAAAGACTACTCCTTTTTCTCTGCTCGACACAAATCTTGCTCAAGAATTGACTACATATTTGCGTCCCCTAAACTCTTCTCTAATATTCACAGTGTTTCTCTGCTTCCCATGGCCCTCTCCGATCATAAAGGTGTGCTTTGTTCATCGGTGCTCATTAACGCTTCCCCTCGTGCACCAAAATGGCGCCTTAACACGACCCTGTTAAGACAAGAAGAGTTTGGGGCACAATTTACAGAAAAACTTAAGGAATTCTTGGAGTTCAATGTTGGTTCAGTCGACGATCCTAGAATACTTTGGGACTCAATTAAAGGTTTTATCAGGGGTAATGCCACATGGTTTTCCTCCAACCAGCGCAAGATGCAAATTTCTAAATTACATGAATTGGAAAACAAACTTGCAAAACTAGAATCCGCGTTGTCTGCTAATTACTCAGAACAGATAGTCTTGCAGCGTGAGGTGATCAAAAAAGAAATCAATGCCATCCTCAGACGCCGATCAGAATTCTTAATCCACAGGACTAGGCAGCGTTATTATTTTCATGGGTCAAGGCCCAGCCACCTTTTGGCGATGAAGATTAGGTCAAATGAGCAGTTTTCAGATATCTCCTCTATCAAATTACAGTCAGGAGCTATTACCACCGACCCAATGCAGATTAATGACTCTTTTCGCAGTTTTTACTCTGACCTGTATGAATCAGACATACTTTTCGACAAAGATAAATGTGACGATTATTTGGCCCAATTAAAGTTACCTCGTCTTGCGGTGGAGGCGGCAAATGAGTTGGCAAAACCATTTTCTCTTGAAGAACTTAAGAGGGCTGTGCTCAGTATGCAAAGGGGCAAATCACCGGGTCTCGATGGCATTCCGCCAGAATTTTACGCGGCCTTCTGGGACCTTCTTGGCCCGCTGCTTCTCAGTATGATCCATTTTTCGATGGAGAAGGGCTCTTTTTCTAGGGATGTGAATACAGCTGTAATCACCTTACTACTGAAAAAGGATAAAAACCCGACGGAATGTGGTAATTACAGGCCCCTTAGTCTGTTGAACGCCGACGTAAAAATTTATGCCAAGGCTCTCTCTCGACGTCTGCAACCGCATATCTCGTCACTGGTTCACTGTGACCAGACAGGCTTTATGAAATCGCGTCTAGCCTCTGACAATGTCCGCCGACTGTTGCACGTAATCGACGCCGCAACAGACATCAAACATCCGGCAGCTGTTTTATCCCTTGACGCGATGAAGGCGTTCGATCGCCTTGAGTGGTCCTTTTTGTGGTCGGTGTTGGGGGCGATGGGTTTTGGAGACGATTTTGTGAAAATGGTACAGCTATTATACTCAAACCCCTCTGCAATGGTTCTTACAGGTAACATTTGCTCCACTCTGTTCCCAGTAACTAGATCATCTCGTCAGGGCTGTCCTTTGAGCCCGACGCTGTTTGCTCTGTCTCTTGAACCCCTAGCGCAGATGATCCGATTATCACCGGTTATTAAGCCCATAACTGTTCATAACACACTCCACCACCTGGCGCTTTACGCTGACGATATTTTAATCTTTCTTGGCGACCCGTTACAGTCTGCCCCCCACCTCTTATCAATGTTGGATGAATTTGGCTCGCTATCAGGGTTCAAAATTAATTGGTCGAAGTCGGCTCTGCTGCCATTGAACAAAGTGACTAGGGACTCTGTTTTACCTCCTAATATTCCCTCGGTTCCACATTTCAAATATTTGGGCATTGAGATATTTCCCTCTTTACACCTTATTGTGAAGCACAATTATACTGAGGTACTGAATAAGGTCTTGAGTGATTTGGAGAGATGGTCCAGCCTGCCCAACTCACTTCAGGCTCGCTTTTCTATTGTCAAAATGAATGTATTGCCCAGAATAAACTTTGTTAGCTCTATGGTCCCCCTCCCTCCCCCTACTGGATACTGGGGTAAACTGCAGGCGGCTGTTTCAAGATTTATCTGGAATGGCAAGAGACCCCGCCTCAGATCTGCCACTGTCCAGCGCAAGAGATTAGATGGAGGTTTAGCAGTTCCCAACTTCAAATTTTATCATTGGTCTTTCTCTCTCAGACCCCTGGTCACATGGTTTGACTCTCAGACGTCGGTTTCCTGGCGCACGATGGAAGAAAGAATGGTGCACCCTTGGTCTTTGGCAGATGTTTTATTTGCGAATATCTCTGTGAGGCAGTGTCAGCTGCGCTGCGGCCCCATTGTGTCCCATCTGATTCGGGTTTGGCGCTCTGTAGAAAGGATTTGTAATATATCTTGTAGATGGCACCTACAATCACCAATTTTCAATAATAAGGACTTGCTGATCGGGGGGAGACCTATCACCTATTCTCAGTGGGAAAGGGGAGGTGTACAGTTTTTGGGTGATATATTCAGCTTAGATGGTTTACGCTCTTTTCAGGACATTAAGAATAACTTCAATTTACCAGGCACTTCCTTTTTTTTTTATTTGCAGCTGAGAGCTTCTCTTAAAGCACACGGTGTACCTTGGCAGCACCCGCTACCTACACATCCACTTCACGAGTTGATCATTACTAATAGACCCTCGAGGGGAATGGTATCCACTTTGTATTTGTACATGCTTGAGGCCTCCTACAAAACGCTTCCAGTAGACAGGTTGTGGAGGGGTGATGTCCCCGGACTGGTTCAGGATTTTGACTGGGACGAGGTGTGGGCCAATATCAAACTTGCCTCTCGAAATCCTGACCATCAACAGATCCATCATAATTTTGTGCATAGGACCTACCTGACCCCTCGTAGGCTACATTTTATGAAAGTTATCAGTGATCCCTCATGCACCCTGTGTACATTAAAAACTCCTGGCACTTTTCTCCACATGGTGTGGGAGTGCCCCCCCGTCGCTCGTTTTTGGCAGGGCGTGGCCGCTGAGCTGACGACACTCATATCAGAGACATTACCTGTGACCATACCAGTGTTATTACTGAATGATCTTTACGCACTTCCAGTCCCTGAACGTCAGAAACGGGTCATATTAGCAGGTCTAACAGCTGCTAAGAAAATGATAGCAGTACGTTGGAAGCCCCCTCATACTTTGTCCATCAAACAATGGATCTTGACTTTTCTTGATGTTACTTACATGGAGTTATCGACAGCCCGTATAAATGGGGCCAAAGAGGCGAATGTGAATATGTGGCTCACCACAGCTGAAGCACTGAAGCGCTTGCTTTGATCCTCGTGTCTTTTTTTTTTGTTGTGTATTTGACTTAACTTGCTTAGCACCGTGAGGTTCTATATTCACTGTTTCACAAATCCGCGACTCTCTCTCTCTCTTTTTTTTTTTTTTTTTTTTTGTTGCTTGCTTTAGCCGCCCTGTCTCGATTTTATTTTGATTTTATATACAGACGTCAGATAATTGTCCTGGTCTGTAATAGTTTATTTCATTTTATGTGTGTCCGGGTGGGTAGGGTGGGGGTGGGGGGATTGATGTAACATATTCAGTGCCTGTACATCATTGATTGTTGGTTTTCTGTTTGAGTGAAAATAAAATAAAAATTTGATCAAAAAAAAAATAAAACGTGGACATTTGGGGATTTCCTTTTGTTTCAATCACTTGTTTTCTTCTTCTTTTCTTCTTTCTTTTTTTTACTCAAAGCAAGGAACACCTTTCCAGAAGTTAAATTAAAGTGATATTGTAATCTCAGCTGTTTTTCTCACGGTTTTTCTTTTAACCATCTTCTTTTATTCTAATTTCACCTTTTTTGTTTTTTTTTGTGAGGTTTCACCATACAAAATCCAAATTCTATCCATTTACATGACAGGTCATGAATCAAAATAGGAAAGATTTCAAAACTTTTGCAAGGCACTGTACGTCTGTACTTGTCCCACTATGACTTATCAAATTGAAACGGTTCTACTTAAATGAAACAGTTTAAAAGTCAGGAACTCTTGTTGAAACAGAAACATGCCTCCTGTGTCGGCGACTCTGCCCCCCATGGGGCACATGTAGTGATTCACTCTTTCCTTCTAAATGGAGGAACTGAAACATCTGTTAGGCTTCCTGCATTCATTTCACAAATGCTCCTATCACATCCCTCCTCTGCATGTGCGTGTGTCTGTCTCTTGGTTGTTTTTTTTTTAGTCCCGGGTTTGCGTGACGGACATACATTCAGAGGAGAGTAACAGCAGATCCCCTCGTCTCTAACCCTGCTCCAGCCATGACTGAGAAGCAGCAGTGTCCTGAGGGCCAGGCCTGGGATATCCTGCTCAGACGCTGCTACGGCCGCCAGATAGCACCCAGACGGAAGCCTCTTCCAACTACAGGTGACTTTCACTCAGCTTACCTTCTTGTTCACCTTTATTTAAAGGGGGAGGGGAGTTATTAACCTGACTCATTAAAAGCCTGTTGGGACACATCTTAGTTCTTTACCTGATTTTACTTTTACAGTTTTTTTGTTGTTTCTGTTTTTTTTTGTTGTGTTTTGACTTTTCTCCTCCCTCAGAACAAACCCTGATAGTCGTGGACCAGGTCAGGACCAAGACCACCGCTGCCAAAGCTGACGCCCTGCTGGTGCTGAGTCCAACTCTCTGGATCTGCGTGACCTTGATCACGCTGGGCTCCTTCTTGGCTCTGACTTTTTGGTTTCTGATTTGTAGACGCCAGACTGGAGCCAGTGCCAACTCGGGTAGGGGCTGGTTTTAATGCTTTATGCTTCTTCCTTATTCATTTTTAAAATACAATATAACCTTCAGCTGTTTTGAAGATGGAAAAAAAGTTCTCAGGAGTAACTTTTATCTTCACTACATAACGAGTCCTAGTGTCCTGTGGTTTAAATGTTGTCCAAAGACCAGCTAATACTAGAAACCACTGTTGAAGTGGACAGAAAAACACACTGTGTTTGGTAAACAACTGATTTAAGCAGAAATAGAAGCATTTACATGATCTTATAAATCATGGCAAATTTAACAGATAAAACACGTATTCAACACTACAGCACTTCTTTTTTTTTTTAAGTATTCACCCAGGGGAGAAGGTGTTTTATTCAGAGCGGAGGGGATCTGGCAGGCAGAGCGAGCATCTTTTGCGGCGTGTGGAGGAAATGGGGTGGCAGGCAGGCAGGTGATGAAGTGTGACGTTCATCTCAGCAGAAACTCCACAGTTTCTGTTCTCTTCTTCACGCGTGTCCCATGGGTCGACGCCGCTCTCTCACCAGCTATTCTGGTTTCAGCACACATCCGCCGGTCGTGCACAACAAATAAGGTCCCCGCAGAAGCTTGAAAAGGCATGAACTAACTCTTCCTTAGTAAAGCATGCAATTGAGCAGAAGTTAGCTGAAGTTAACTTGAATCTGTGAAGCTGTAGGCATTTGAAAGATGCACATTTGCTTTG
Organism: Cololabis saira; assembly: GCF_033807715.1. Lineage (NCBI taxonomy): Eukaryota > Metazoa > Chordata > Actinopteri > Beloniformes > Belonidae > Cololabis > Cololabis saira. The sequence goes on along the minus strand of NC_084607.1, from coordinate 28,011,652 downwards.
TAAACAAAGCCAAATGAGAGATAATCTTGCAGTAGTTGCTGTTAATGAGCCCGAAGGCTTGAATCAGACATAGATCTGTGCTTCATGTGTTGAACAGTGATGGATTGTTGATGTTACTTTCAAATTTGAATAATTCATTAATCATAAAGATAAAATAGATTGTTGCAGTTTATATTATTGAACTGTTAAAAAAAACAACTAAAACTAAACAAGTGAAATTGTTGCAGGTTAGATGAAGATGAAGGTTGGAATGACCTCTGAATGACTTGTTTAAATATGTGTAGTGTACGTGCTGCAGGCTGAGCCACATCCCTCTACCCCCAACGTTTGTATCTGAGATATAAATAGACTAAAACTGGGTCTCGTGTAGTGTTGTCCATCAGTTCCATGTTTGCCCCGGGAGAATTTCTTCCATTGTACATGAGAGATGAATGAGCATGAGCCAGAAATGGGAATCTTCTTTGGGTCTCACCCAGGTTAAACCACATACAGAACCAATAGAGAACCTTGAGACAATCCTCCTGGGACCAGGTTTTTCAGCTCATTTATGTCTCAGATGGACTCCACATACAAATGTTGGCTGGGTTTTTGACCAGGTTTTTCAGCTCATTTATGTCTCAGATGGACTCCACATACAAATGTTGGCTGGGTTTTTGCACAGTCAGCTCCAAAGCAGTCCCCAGCACACAGCTAGTCCACATGAACAGTTTTCAGCTTTTTTTCTTTTCTGTGCAAGATGTCGGGCATCGTATCTCTTCAATCCCTTGTGTTGCATGTCCGTATACATACCGTCTTTTGTCCAGGTGAACACAGGTACCTGTAGTCCTCCACCACCTCCACCTCTTCTCCCATGATGAAGTTAGTGTCCCGGTTATTCCTGGTCCAGCTAAAGTCTAAAGTCGTTCAAGATGCCAACATGACCGTGACTTAGTTTAAATCTTAGTCTCGCATGCAACACGTTCAGTTTTGGCCCAGTTGCAAGAAACATAAAAATCTTTAGGCAGAGAAGATTCGCTTTCACAACAGCATCCATTTGTCCTCGCTGAACAAAAGGTCCATTTACAGCTCTGTCCACAGCATCGCCAGGAATGTGAAAAACTATATTAGCCCAATTGGTTGCTATGAAACACCTTTGTGTTCTACTAATGTCGATCTAATGAGGTGAAGAGGGTAGAGGGTTGTATTTGGCTGGGAATTCCCTTTCTGCATTGTAAAGCACGAAAAGGGGTTGAATAAATGTGCCCATGGTATCAAACTGTATAAGGTCATAATACTTCAGGGTCTGTTATTTGTGTTGCAGAGGCTGCAGAGCCGGAACTGGAGCATCTCCAGAAACCCCAACCACCGCCCATATTCAATCCACCACTGTCAGAGAGAAATGGTCAGCCAGCAATGTTTCAGAGAGCAAACGAGGCCTCTTTCCCCTGCCATCAGTCGCACCCGGGTGTCCAAACAGGCTCTACGATGGGGAACGGCTTCAGCGTTTGTAGGGGCCCCATAGGTCATGGCAGCAAAGACGGGGGTGAAGCTCTGCATGCATGCAGCACCACGGCGGACCACAAAGTCCCACTTCCTGCCACAGAGTTGGGTGGCACTGCATTAGTTACAACTAAAACTGTATAGGAATATGTGCGTGCATGCATGTGTGTGTGTGTGTGTGTGTGTGTGTGGTTCTTCCTTTTGTGAGGAGCTTTGTTGTTGGCACCAGCAGTTCTTATTAGGGAGTGAATCATTGCTCTAATGAAGCAGAACATCATATTTTGAGTCAGGGCCTGGACGTGTTTCCAAACAAATGTCTAATTTGCGGTTGCAGTTCTGGTTTGCACCCCGGAGATCTCTTTATGGACTCCACAGGTCCCTCCACACCTGCGATGGATTCCTCTTGGTCAAAGCGAGAGGTTTCTTGTGTCGTTTCAGGTAATTCTGTTTACAAACTTGATTCCTGCCTAGTTGAGTCAGCCTGTCAAAGGACAGGCTGACTCAACTAATGAGTTCACAAGCTCATAATTAGTCATTTTTTGCACTATCACACCCACATGTACAGCCACCTTGACTTAACTTAGAGTTGCTGCATGCTATGGATAAAAAACCCTGGCAGCAGCAGTGAATTCTCCTGTGCTGCTGTCATATTTCCACGCTTTTCTAGTGAAATACCTAAGCCATAACTCTGGGCCAAGATGTTCTTCTACGTGGGTAGGAGGGTTGGTAATGTCGTGAGTCACATTGATTCCAGAGAACAGACATCAACTTAAGGAGCAGAATTTCCTGAGAGGGTTCACATGCCCTCCAGCAGTGACAAGGAAGAACCTCTTCAGAGACCCTGGACATGCAAAACAAGCTGTGTTTTCTTCTCGGGTTGCTTAATTCTGCACCTGCAAGTACTGAATTTGTCTGCTAACGCGATGCTGCTTGCTCATGGACATGTTTCATTGCACTCCACATATGGCACGAGTGTGGCTCCTTGTGTTACAACATCCTACTAAAGATAGCTATACATATATATGTGTGTATGTGTGTGCGTGCATGGGTGTGTGTGACAAATCCTATGTCTCTATTTGGTACAAATAGTATTCTAGAAGTAAATCATTACATATTAGACTTGTTTGGGGGTTTGTTTGGGAAGGTTTTGTTTAGGAGATGTTCTCTGGACTTAACTAGTCGCTGTATTCTGTTCCTCGTTGCACGCTCTGAACTCAGTATTCACTCATTTTGGTGAAATTTCTTATCTACTATGGTTTTTATGTTTTTTATACCCATAATATCTATTTTATCTGCAATCCTTAAAACTATGTAAGTTACTCTATGATGATGGCATTGACGGTTGTATATACTGTGTTTTATCTTGTTTTTTTTTTCAATATTTTTTACCACTAGGTGTTATTAAAATATAATACAAAAAAACGGTCTTGATACCTGTCATCATATTTCAAACATTATTTAATAAAACACAAAAAATAAATCATCAGAGATATTTTCAGATGCTCTGAAAACAAGGTAGCATTGTTGAGCTACAACACAGATCTACACCCACTGGACAAGTTATTAGATTCACCTGGCTGGAGTAAAGACTATGAAAGTGGTGCTGAGTTACTCCAGTGGTACTTTAGACTCTGTCTGGAGATGTCCAACTGCATATACACTCGCGATACTTTAGATTCATTATAGGAAAAATGTCTATAAAAGGTGCCCCATAAAAGTTTTGCGGGTGAATGTAGTTCACGTGTCTTTGCAGCAGAAAAAGCTTATTTACATGGTAAATAATTTTCAAACTTTTCAATCAATGAGCTTCCAACAGAAACATTGAAACATACACAGAAAATGTGTTTTCAAAGTAAAGAAGAGTACATTCAGTATTTCCACTCCTCATCTGGATATCTTTTTGCGTAAAAAGTACCCTCTTGTTTAATCAAAGCTCAAGATCTATCTAGTTATACAAGCAAATTATTACCGTCACTTCATGTTACAAATTATTTTGGGGTAAAATATATGAGTCATTTAAATCTATACCACTTTTATTTGAAACTTTTAAAAAGATAAATCTTCCTAAATATTTTCAGTTTGGTGGAAATTGAAAATGTCTCAGATTAACAACCCCAAACACAGTTAACACCACAGCCCGTTTAAACTAACAAACATCTCCTAAACGTCTCCTGTGTTGTGAAAAGGTGTGTCACTCAAGAAACAGTGAAGTGTTGAGTCAAAATATATCAGTCCCACACAATATTCTTCTGCCCGAACGGTGTCATTTTCGAGGAAAAGAAGGGAGCGGCTTCTCTGCTGCTCATAAAATACATCCATCTGGTCAAAGAGTCATCCCTCCAGTGCAGCGAGAGCAGAGACCAGGGCGTCCCCAACATAAAGGATTACAAATCTCAGTATAAAGGGGCTTTTCCTACTGATGATCAGTGAAACACATTACTGTAAAGAATCTGTTTCATTTTAGATGGTAAACATCAGCACATTAGTCTCACCTGCATTCTCCCTTGCTGCTCCTGCGTTTTCTTTACAAAAAGACCCACTGATTCAGTCTGTGACAAACCTCTTCAACAAGTCCTATTTTACAGATATCTTCACTGCAGTCACATGTTGGTACTGGGGTTCTCAGTGACGGCCAGGTGGAAGTACTCTGGAGGGCTTTCCGTCTGCAGGCTGTTGTTGGTTTCTCTGCAATGGATTTTGGTGGACAGGGTCTTCCTTTTTTTAAAGCTGTCTCTTCCTCCTCCACGTTTCTTCAGACTGGACACGATCATGTCTGCAAGATCCTGCTGGAGCCGCTGGAAGTTCTCCCTGAGACAGCAATAGTGAAATTGTTTTTATTATGGCTAGAGATGTACCAACCGGCCATACCCATTCACTTCAGGTATATTCTCTCTCATGGCACGGGTCTGGACCATTTCCCCTGGTACAAAACGTACCGAACCAATCGCAATGGGGGAGGCCTTATGCGATGACCAAGATGGCCGCAGAGTTGCTAATGAAAGCTGGGACCAATACGTTTTTGCTTTAAAACTGACAAGCAGTGAACGGCTGTTGACGGTTTGGTGCTCCTACTTCACTCTACGCTATTTTGGATGTGTTTTGTTAGTCTAGTTGTTTGTCTGCCTGCATCACGTTTTGTTTCTCAAATTGGTTGCACGTTTGTCCGAAAGGCTTCCAGGGGCAGTTTCTTCTGTTTCTGATGGAAACCAAAGTCTTATCCAGAGGAACAAGACTAGTTTTATTGATCGAAAAAGAAATGAACCTGGATGGCTGCAAAGCTGATCTTTACCAATTACATCTACCAATTATTTTAAATTAAATTTGGGCAATGCCAGTGTCTAGTAATTTGTATTTTCTACAACACACTATACATGTTCCTCCATGAGTTTTTTTTTTTTTTAATGTACGGGTTGTAGAAATTTGCTTTTTCTGCTGTTTTGTAATCACACCGAAAAACTTGAACACTCTTTTCCATGACTGCATAATCACAATATGCTTACTAATATTATACTACATTATAATCATCAGCTTCTGAGCTGGAGCATGTCCTATCAGTATCATCGAGTATTGACTCAAATATTCTCAGATACGGAGTTGAGACCAGTCATCTGGGACAATAATAATAATAATAATAATAATAATAATAATAATAATAATAATAATAATAATAATAATAATAATAATAATAATAATAATAATAATAATAATAATAATTCTTTCCATTTCCATTTCCATTTCTTTCCATTCGGTGAATCTCAAAGTGCTACAAGAAAAAGGTAAAAAAGTCATAAGATAAAAAAATTAATACATTTGGCAGATCATTGATCATAGCTGGCGTATGATTTGCTGAAAAGGTGGGTTTTAAGTCCTCTCTTAAAAGAGTCAATTGACTGTGGTTCTCTCAGGTGGGCGGGGAGGGCGTTCCACAGTTTAGGGGCAACGGAGCAGAAGGCCCGGCGGTCTCCCATAGTGACCAGTTTAGTCTTGATGGGTTTGAGGAGGTTGTTGTTTGCTGAACGGGTGCGGGTGGGGGGCTGAGTATGGATCAGCTCCTTGAGGTAAGGGGGTGCGTTGCCGTGGACGCATTGGTAGGTGAGTAGGGAGATTTTGTATTCTGTCCGGGAGGAGATGGGGAGCCAGTGCAGTGAGTGGAAGATGGGAGTGATCTGGTCGTATTTGTGCACTCTCATCAGGATCCTAGCAGCACTGTTCTGTATGTATTGAAGCTTTTGAAGGCACAAACAGATACAAACATTTTGTGTATCTGTAATCATGGCATATGAAGGAAAATCTTACATTTGAACAGCAAATATGCTAAGTCCAATAAATCGTTAAGAATTTCTGGTTTAAATATTTTCTAAATCCTGTGAAATGTTTGAAAATAGATGACACTTTACTCACGCTGTTGGTGGTGTCTGCAGGTTGTATTTCCCTCCAGTCGTTCCAGTTAACCAGTACGTCATCTCTTTTCCTTTTCCCTGTGAGTCAGACGTATATTGACAAACCCACAGGAAATTTAGTGTCCTATTGATGCTGGGACTGCCTAGCATAGAAAAAAAAAAATCAAATCTCACCTTTAGGTACGTCTCTCCTCTTTTTTCAAACTCAAACTCGCACTCTGTCCTCTCCAGGATGTTGATGGTGGACTGGCTCACATGAATTCTCAGGGCTGGAAGGGCATCAAGAATATCCGCCCATCAGACTCAAATTCAAACCAGAAGCTGCAGCTAAACAGTGTCAAATTAGTTAAAAACGTGCACGAATCACTTACGCTGGCTTGTAGACTCCATGCGTGAGGCTGTGTTGACCGTGTCTCCAAAGAGACAGTAACGAGGCATCTTGTTTCCAACCACTCCTGCTGCACACGGACCTTGACACAAATACACAAAAGCAGTTTACATCCTGTTTTTCATCAATAAACACGCATCGATAAAACAGAAAGGCAGAGGTGGATATATTTGTTTTAATATATTCTCTTATTCATCTATTTAAAGAAGAGACAATGCCATAAATTGGACAGTCTAGCTAAAAAGTTTATCATCGTCATTTCTTCTATCAAAAGTTCCCTCTCAGAGGAGGTTTTCCTCTTTTTCTCACATTTCTACAATTACATACAAAATTCACGGATGCTTTAGTATTTTGTTACAATATTCTGCCCAGAAATTGAGTTGGAAGATATTGACAGGGAAATTTTCTTTATTATGTCGGGACGTTTTTTTCAATAGTTGATGTACTTCTTGCATTCTGCATAGTTGTGACAAAGTGGTTTAAAAGCCCAAAACTCTGAGACAAATTCTCTCTTTTTTAACGCATTTATATCCACTCTGTGATATAGTACAATAACTGTATGATGGATGATGATTTATAAAATGCAATATTTGTTTTTTCAGTTGTTTTGGTTTTTGTTTAAGAATCCTCAGTTGAGATGGTCCATGGTTATGTTTTGTTCATGTTTTATGTAAAACATCCACTAGATGTCATCAGCTAAGAAGAAATGAGTCATGTCCACGGACTTGATAAAACATTGTTCTACTTAACATTTAATGTTGAAAATAGAAGAAGAAAATGCAGACAGTCAGGAAGGAGAAATGGATGAAATGTGTTTGAAAGAACAAATACATGAAGATTTAGCAACATTTATTTTTAAAATATATTTATATTTACTATATAAACTATATTTGAGTATTAATATTGTACATTTTTCTCATAGTATTCACATTACCTCCAAGACCATCCCTTATATACATTTTTCAACACTTAAAGACTTACAGGAGCTCTTGCAGGCAAGAACAAAGATCAATCTTTAACAGTAAATTCATTATTTTGTACCTGAATGCACTCCAATACGGATCCAGAGAGGGATTCCAGGTAGATGTTGCAACTCAAAAGTCCCCAAAAATGACAAGATGTCCAGGGCCATGTGGGCAATGTCCACGGCATGCTTGTCACCATTTCTTTTAGGTAATCCTGATGCAACCATGTACGCATCTCCTATCGTCTCTACCTGAAACACAGAGGAAAGGCAAGGCACATTTACTTATAAAGCACATTTCACATGACGAGCATGGACTCAATGTGATCAAATACATAAACAAACAAACAAAATTACAGGTTTACAATAACAGAAACAGACAAAAGTATGTACAATAATTCCATTTTAACAAAAGTGCGATCACTCAGCCAACCATGTAGAGTTTACTCAAACGCCTGTGCAAAAAGGTAAGTTTTTAGTCTGCTTTTGAAAGTGGGCACTGTTGGAGCAGACCTTAGTTCCTGCAGAGAGTGTAGTAGTGACTGAAAGCACCGTGAGCAGATCTAGTGTGGATTCTAGGTATGATGAGAAGACTTATTTGATGATCTAAGGGATCTGTCCAGTATGTATTCAGTCAGCATGTCAACCATGTAGGAGGGAGCTAAGCCATTCATAGATTTAAAGACAATAAGAAGTACTTTAAAATCTACTCGTTGTTTAACAGGGAGCCAGTGAAGAGAGGATAAAACAGAAGTGATGTGTTCATACCTCCTGGTTTTTGTTAGAATTCTGGCTGCAGCATTTTGAATAAGCTGGAGTTTATGTAACACTTGCTTTGTTAGTCCTGCAAAAAGTGCATTGCAATAATCGAATCTAGAGAGATAATCTGGAGATAAAAGCACGAACCAACTTTTCAGAGTCTGATTGTGACAGAAAGCATCTTACTTTAGATATATTTCTATAATGATAGAAGGCAGTCCTGGAGACATTAGCTATGTGTTTCTGGAAGTTAAGATCAGCATCTACAATAACACCCAGGTTTTTGACAAGCTCACAAGGTTTTACTGACAGAGGATTTAACAAAGGGAGAATATAGGAGAATAAGGGAGGTCCTCTTGTGTCAAAGTGTAAGAAACATCATTATTCATATAGTTATGCAATGATGTATCTCAAATAAACTTGAACTTGAATTTGATATGTTGCCTCAGAGCACTTGGACCAACTAAAAGAATCTCTGTTTTTTCCTCACTCAGCTGTAAAACGTTTGTTGCCAATACTTGATATCTGCAATGCATTGAATGAGGTCATTGACTGGGCTCAAATGATTGTCAGAGAAAATAAAGTTTCATCAATGAAAACAAATCAATTAATCATTAATAACATGAAAACCCCCAACCTCTTCAATTAACTCATTGCATTAAATCTGAGTCGGCACTATTCCACAAAACTACCTTGTAGACGTCATGATGGTCCAAGATGCTGTCAAAGTTCTTGTAGATCTCGTTGAGCATGTCGACCACCTCCATGGGCGTGCTGTAGTGGCAGAGCGTGGTGAATCCCACAATGTCGCTGAAGTAGATGGTCACCTCCTCAAACAGCTCCGGCTCCACTCTGCCCGTCTCCTTCAGGGACCGCACCACTGGGCTGCAGACGGAGAGAGACAGAGAAACAGAGAAATGTGGTTCTAATGAACAGCTTTTAAAGACGTTCCATTTGCAACATAAACCATGACCACAATTATTCAGATGTAGGTTTTGTGCAATCTCAGAGTGCCAGGTGCGGTTAATAAAACGACATCAGTGACACCATTCAATCGTACACAATCAAATTCAGGTAAAAGTTTGTGTGGTGGTTTCCAGTCAGGGTCGCGAAGGGGTGCGCGAACCGTGCGACCGGTGTTGTGCCAAAAAGTGATTGCCTGCCAGAATCTGATTTCTCCCCTGAAAATGGGTCTTTTTACCTGCCAAAAATTGATTGAAGGCCAAATACAATTAATGAAAGGTTGTTTCTACCTAAATATGATTTGATCTCATTCTTGAGCTTCAAAATATAAACACTAGAGCTCACATGATTGCTTTTAACTCTTTTAAAGGACAATTACAACACAAAATAGGCATTTTCACCTGCCAAAAATTTATGGAAGGCCAAATACAGTTACGGTAATGAAAAGTTGTTTCTGCCTAAATATGACTTGATCTCATTCTTGAGCTTCATAAACTGAAAATCTGACGTTTTAGCGCTATCGTTCAACGGAGTGTCTGTGCGCGCTCCGCGGCCAGAAATCAGAAGAAATCAGATTCTGGCAGGCAATCACTTTTTGGCACAACACCGGGACCTCGCGCTATGGGCCGTTTTTTTATAATTTTTTTTTTCAAATTAAAAAAAAAAAAAAAAATCGTTTTTTTTTCCTTTTTTCCCTTATAAATATCAACAGTCACATTCCATTACAGACCTAAATGTGTACTAGTCTGTGCATATCAATAAATATATGTGCAATGATGCGCGTGTCTGTTGTTCCATACAACTGCGTCAGACCAAGCGCAGACACAAGCTGCTCTGATCCAGACGGTGGAGTTGGAACAAACTGTCACACAATGACGAGAGAACGAGACAGATTCAGGAAATTTCCATCAGGGGATGAAAAAAGAAAAAAAACTAAAGAAAATGGAAGAGTTCAATGCCTCTCTGAAAGGCTTGTTTGATACATTTGTTACAAAAATCACCGATCCGACCGGGTCTCAAGCAGCCGTGGGGCCCCGCGTCGAGGCAAGCCCAGATGATGATGAGGCAGGGGAAGGTATCCAGTATTTTGCTAATTGGAGAGTTAAAATTGCACATATAGACACCCGATCCAACCCGAAAAACCCCAAAATTTTGCAGGGCCCCCCCCCGGCCATTTCGCACAGGACCTCGCAAGTCTCCCAGACGGCTCTGTTTTCCAGTGCACAGTTTCCCCTGATCTTTCCTGAAACTAAATCTGATTAGGGCAGATTTAAACTTGAGGCTGCTCTGTCCCCAGCGGATAAAACATACCGGGGCAGCAGCATGAAGTTCAGGTGATCCGCTCGGTCCCTCTCAGCTTTGTACAGAGCCGTCCTGTCCTCCACCAGGTGCTCCAGAGTTTTGGAGTACATCTGCAGACGGCGGATCAGGTTGTCCATGTACGTCTCAGTGGCTTGGTTGTGCAGGTTACTGCAACACAGTAAAAGTGAATATCGCCATTTCAGGGATTCTTGTAATGTGGGATTGAACCTGCATGAATGAGAATGTGTTGGCATACCTGAAAATCTTTCCCAGCGTTAATTCTATTTTTTTGAAATCTGGTCTCCGTTCAGGGTCTTCATCCCAGCAGTTCTTGATCAGTATGTATAGCTGTATACATACAGAGAGAGAGTACTGTGTTTTATTTAACTGACTGTTACCACTATTATTAGCTTTATATGACTCTTCAATGTCCGGGGGCATTTTTCTTTTTTTCTTTTTTTACCTCAATCTCTCTGTCTGATGCACCTTCGAGGGTGAAGTCAGGTCTGAAGAAGTTGTTACCTCTGGGATACTGCACCCTGTCCATTTTCTCTGAGGGATTTGACAACATTGAGTGAATCGTGGAGAAAATTCCTTAAATACAAAAAGACAAGCTTCCCACATTAGGCTTACCGGCATTGGAAGAGCACGAATGTGTGTAGAAGGGCGGTGCCCTCAAAATGATCTCATGGGCGATGATGCTGTAGCTGTAAACGTCACCTTTCTGGGACACCCCGTCTTTGCGAAGGTGTTCTGGGGCTGTCCACACATCTGTAGGGAGACGACAGGCTGAGCCTCCTTGTTAACAAAAGGGATTAACATCAGAGATGATTACAAACCCAGTCCCACCTCTGCCCGGCTCCAGGATGGTGTTGCAGCCAAAGTCTGTGATCTTCACCACCATGCGGTTGTCCACAACGCAGGTGGTGGATTTCAGGCGACCATGGACCTGAATATTACTTGAGTGAAGATACGACATGCCCTGTGGGAACACATACATCAATCAGAGGCTACATAGTGGTTGTTGATTGACATGGTTCAGGGATTTGGGCTCTCTTGTGTTCTTTTCTGTGGTATTTTTGCTCTGGAAAGTACTCTGATTTCCTTTCCTGCAGTTTCTTTCTCACTCTGCCTTCCTTGATTATTCACTCCTCCGGCCTGTGTTTACATGTTGGCCTTTTTTTCTTTACTTTTGGTATATCCTGCCTTTGGAGTGATTTTTCTTGTTTTTGCACTGTTTGATTATGTTTGTCTCCTGGTATACTGTATTTGGGTCCCACTCCCTTGTTCCTGACATTTATTGTATAATCATATTCAATCAGGTGAACTATCAGCTGTTTATTCCAAAAAGATCCCAAAAAACTGATGAGTATTGTTGTGCTGTATACACGCTTAAAAACAAGATATTAAAAGGCAGTGAAGCTGCTTTTATCATACAGTGTTTGTTCTGAAAACATATTAGAAAAACAGTTAAACGAAGTTAGATAGAGATGCAAATAGATTTGGTCACAATCAAACCTTTGCAATGTCATACATGACAGATATCTTGAATTCCATGTCCAGGAAGGTTTCATCAGGGTACGATATCCTGTCATTAAGAATGTACTAGAAAAGAAATGTAAAAGATAAAATTAATGTTTTATCGCTTTAATTGCTCTGCTTACAGACGGTATTTAGTTGTTTGCGTGAGTGTGTATTTGTGCAAGCATGAGACGAGGTGCATTTACGCACACGCACCATTAATGATCTCTAAACTGCATGTCATAAATCATGAGGTGGACAGGAAAGTGATTGTGAGTGTGTGCAGTGTTGAAACAAGTCCACAGAGCTCTGCCATAAATAATCTGGTTGTCAAGCGGCTTGAAGTTCAGAGAAAAGGTGCACCCGAAACTCTCAGTCTATATGTATGTTAAAACAAGAAGCAAATATTGTAGTATTTAGTACTAAATGTGAAAGTCATTTAATACACATTAATGACTTTAGTAGAAAAGCAAGGATTTGGATAATCAGAAGAGTAAATGCAAAACATCAACTACTAATTTGTTCCTGTGCACTAAGATGAATCCCGATTTCATTAGCTTCCCAAGTTAACCTTCACATGTCATTGAACAATCGTACAGGACAACAAGCCAAGGAATGTGAAAAGACTGATAATCCCCCCCGACAAGGAAAACTGGCCACGGCTGAATGTGACATGCTGTGTGGCGTCCTCTTACCCTGAGGGAGCCTCTCTGACACAACTCAAACACGCCGAACAAGCCATACTCGAAACTCACGGTGCCATAAAACTTGGTGAGGTTGTAGTAGTCAATGTGCATCAACTGGAACATGGAAAGAAAGATATATATAAAATGAGAGACAAACGTATTACATATATATATATATATATATATATATATATATATATATATATATATATATATATATATATATATATATATATATATATACATATATATATATATATATATATTTATCTCACCATATTAAGATCAATTTTCTGCTTCTTGTTGAAGTTCCCATCTGGGTGTTTGAGCTCTTTCAAGATTACTGGCTGGAAAATACAGAAAGTTATCACAGTGAGAAAATGTGTTTTTCATAATCAATCGCTTCTTATTAGTCATAAATAAACCCAAATTTGTTTTTGGATGGTTATAACACTGATACCTTCTTGTCGTAAAGGCCTCGATGAGTGTAATACGTACTGTCCCTCCTCTTGTCTCCATCAATCTGCACCACAAACAAACAAAGCAAATCTGGATTAGAAACCAGTAGGATCCAACACACGACACGTGACTCCACTATAGAGGCCAATTGCATTATGGGATATAGTAGCACATTATCATCCTTTTTTTTCCACATACTGCAAACTGTGCGATTGTTTGCATTCTTACGCAAAATTCGTACATACCAGCGATGTGCTGATCTGATATAAATATCTGATATGGGGCTTGATGCTGCGCTTTAAATATGAATGATTATAATACATTATTTATGAAACACACCCATCATACATTAATGGTGCAGGTGGAAATAGTACAACAACTCATAAACTAATCTAATGCTAAAAAGGGTATGTAAGAAATAAAATAATAAATAACAATTTCATACATTAATGGCAAATGATCAGTTTCTTCCAGGTATCAATGGTATCGGTAGGGAATCGGAAATACTGATCTAATACAGATCCAGCTGTGCTGATATTGCAAAAAATCTAGTATTGGTGCATCTGTATTTTATTGTAGTAGTAAATGATGTGGTTTCACATCATCTACCATTACTAATGCCCTGTTAGGGTAGGACCAGGGGTCCATTTGTTGTTTGGACCTTTAACCCTACATGAATATCAGTTGGACCCATCCTTCAATGACGTGTATTTTCTGCAGATCTGTTTGCTGTGATAAAGCATTGCATTTAAAAAAAAAAGTGTCAATTTCAGATGAGATTTATGGCTTAATTTCTTGGATTTAACTAATCAATTCAACACAGCCTTGTCTCTCGTGTCAGATCGCTTGATCTTTTATCAGCCCGTAGTGATATCTTGGAGTTCCAGTGATGATCCTCACCTTGAGATTTATCTCCTTCTCATCCAGAGGACCAATCAGGTGCGGATCAATGTGGGACCACTTCTTCTGCATAAGACGCTCTTTTCTGTTCTGTCTATAATAATTTGCAAACATTAAACACATACATGATGATTAGATTGAACACATTTACTTGAAGAACATGCAACTATTAACTATAATAATATTCCTCTGTGTTTGAAGGATCTTAATCACTGATGCCCTGCTCTTCTGTTGGCTAAATGCTGCAGGGTCTGCTGCATCCTGTCAGATTTTTTATGATGTAAAAATGCTGTGTTGTGCTTGGAGTAATGTAGGTGTTAAGAGGGTCTACTGTTTACCTGTAGAAGATGAGCGCGATGACTGTTACCACCACGACACTGACACCCAAAACAATCACAATCACATCCTGATCAGTTAAAGCTGCAATGAAACACACAAAGATGTTAAAAAAATAATAAGGCTGTAACTGCGATGCCTCACACATTCAAAAGTTTTAGGTAGGCATGAAGAAAACCTGATACATTGATAAATTCTGACTCTAGATCCCATTTAAATCAGATCAATAAATGGTGTCAACCTTCTTCTTTTAAAATAGCATCAATTGCTGCAGGAACGTCTGCACAAAGGATTCGGGACTCTGGTCCGAGAGGACATCAGCTGGCCATTATTGTCTTATCTGGAATATTTCAACAATAACTTCACACCCAGCATACCTCCAGAAAAAAACATCATTCGAAATAGAAGTTGATTTAAAAAAATATGTTGATGTGTTTTTAATTGGTTTTAAAGTGTTTACTGATTAGTTGAATTTCTCCAAGATTTCCTTGAGGGGCAGGGGTGCCCGCTTAAACAAGCGCACTTCCTGTTTCAGGTCAGAAACGCAAGCTTCAAACCAACCAAGCAAGGAGAGATTATTCAAGTTTTCAACTATGACTAATTCAGAAATCCAGCCAGACTCGTCCAAGGCAGAATCAGATTGGGATTATTAAAGAGCATATTGCAGGTTAGAATTTTTTCAAAAATGATACCTGTCCTTATGTGAAAATGACTATGTGAGAAGTTAATGTAGGATTTAATATGTTTTACAAGACATAAGGGCATGTATTCAGAGGAAAAAGTGGCTGATTTTAGCCAAGCTAATATGACACCGCGTCATATGACGCCACACCAGGGAGACGTCTCCACAGCTGCCCCATCTGACTGCCCAGACCCCGTCCACACGTAGCCGGGTATCTGCTAAACCGAAGATATTTTCCTACGTTTGGACCTGTCATCCACATGAAAACGCAAATAAACAAATGTTTAAAAAAAAACTCCAGGCAAAGGGGAAGATTTTTGAAAACTCCGTTTATGTAGATGCGTGTAGACAGAGACAACCGGAGTTTTGCGTTTTGGAACGTCACATTATGCTCCAAAACAACAACAAATCTGCTCTGAGTCTGACGTCTAACGTGCGACCCAGAACTGATCCACCATCTGTCCTCCAAGCTATTTATTAAATAAACGGTCTCTGCTCTTGACACCGTTACACCGACGCGGAGCCTACGCCGTAGGGTACGCGGCGACGCGCAGCAGGGCTGCAGCTGGGCTGCGTCGATAACACGGCAGCTCCGTGGTGGGACCATGGATCTGACACGGGGGGAGTCGAGCTCGTTACCCGAGAATGAGACGCGGCTCCCGGGAAAGCTGCGCAGCAGGGCTGCAGCTGGGCTGCGTCGATTAACTCGGCAGCTCCGTGGCGGACACGGGGAAACTCCAGCTCGTTACCCGAGGAGGAGGCGCGGATCCCGGGGAAGCGGCGCAGCAGAGGCGGCCCGGAGGCTGGAAGACCAGATGATCTACAGGTTTGGAATGCTTATGAAAGTGGTCGAAAACGCAGATCTTCGGTTAT